>NW_022681435.1:21435000-21870000 GCF_009764315.1 Trachypithecus francoisi | reverse complement strand
AGTTGGTATCAGAAGATTGTGGAACTAAAAGAGAAAGGAGAGATTCTTGAAGTAGAATCTCTTGAATCGGGGATGGGTTAAGGTGGTACCAACATATCAAGGGAAGTCTGAAAAGGAGAAGAGCAGTTTATACTTATGGTCTGAGCAGGGTCTTGGCACATAGAATAAGTCACCTGCCCAATTTTCAGCCATACTTCCTGTCGTCTTTCTGGCTGAAACAAAATCAAATCTTGTTCACCTTCCAACAGCCCTGTCTTAAGATTGGGGGGTGGTGAAGGTAGTTTTTGGCTGAAGAAAAATCAACCATTGTGGTCTTATTCTAGTCATCATGATTGACTTAGGCCTAGGCAGTGAGAACAACCTGGCTATTACAGTTTAGGTGGGGCTTCACCTTGCTCCCAAAAATGGGGCATAAGCAGAGATCTTCTATTCATATGCCCCTGATGCTTCCATCTGCACGTGTTGCCTTGGGACCAAGTCCACAAGCTGAGGATTTCAGAGCAGAAGGATCTGGAAGAATCTGGATCCTCAATGATGTTGTGAAATCACCCTACAAAGAACTTATTAGGTACAGTCATAAATATCATTATTGCTTGGGATACTTTGGTTGCATCTTCCATTATTCATAGCCAAAATAACCTAAATGATGCTGGTTTAGAGACTGAACCAAAAAAATGGGCTAAGTAATAAAGATGGGGAGGAGAAAGAGTTCAAGTTAGACAGCACAAGCTGATAGGGGCTCTTGAGGCACACAGAGTAACAGAAAGAACAGAAAACAAGGACAGAGTGAGGACAGATTGTGAAATCTCCACGTGGTGCCCTGAACAGATCTCCCTAGTCTGCTGGCATGGAACTCCCTCCAGGTCGCCACAGAAGGCCTGCAAAAGGAAGGAAGCATGACTCTTGGTCTTATCTTGGAAATGGTGACACATGTAGAAACATGCAACTGTATCACCCCAGAAACAAACTCTGAACTCCCAATTTGTAAAAGTATTAGTGCAAGTAATTTCCACATAATGAATAAAATGGTAGATTGGAAAGAGAAAAATAGCTCCTTGTTCGTAATTGGTTTGGGCAAACATTGTGAAAGAGGTAAATTTCCCAAAGCTCCCTAGAAAGGAGGCACACTTTCTCCCATTTACTATGTATTCCTCTGTTGTAGATGATAAACTCCTACGAGGTATACAGGTGTCTTCGATTTGTTGCATGCAGTATCCAACATAAAGGTGTGTAATGCAACAGAGCCCACTCTCCCTAAGTATCGTGCTTGTTTTTCCATTTACCAATGATGACTTGACCAAAACCCATCGATTTCTGGCTTTTCTTCATTTACCTACCCTGTTCTGACAATACCTTGCTACCCTTACACAGGGTAAGCAATGAGTGATGACTAAAGAATGAGTATCAGACACCTCTTCCGCAGTGCCATGTACCATCATGGGGTCTATTTCTTGACATTAAATCTTAAAACTGACAGTATTTACTGAGAAGGCTACTGGGGCTCCCCAAGAGGCACAGACAGCAAGAATTCCTCGGGGACAGAGATGGAGGATTTGCCTCTAGCTTTTCTACAAGGTGCAGGTGTAAGGTAAGAAGGTGTTTCCAGGTGAAGCTTCAGCTGGCGGAAAGTGAGCAGTACAGTAGAAAATGAGCTATACCCACACACATGCACTTAGAAATATAACCTGAACCTATGATGAGCCTCTCTCTCATGATTTTATGTAGAGAAACCTGATTATGAAGTGGCTGAGATTTCCAGTCATTGTATTTATTCTAGAATATAGCCAATGAAATACATTAGCAGAGACTCTTCTCTCTGTTCTCTTTACAAGAATATACTGAATCTAAGAGAAGTTATGTAAAGTTTTGTCTGGGATAGAATAAAATGTCCTATTTGCTTTAGAAATTGAGGGCAGAACTGTAGTTACTGCTGTATATTTCAATATTTTGAGCCAATCTTAACATCCTATGACTTCCATGTCCTATATGGTTTTCCATTAACAAAATCCTACGTGACCTCGTAAGACAAGAGTTATGGAGGAAAATGGCTATTCAGGAATGAAAAAATGTGACTTTCCCCCCCATCTCTGGTCCTTATCATCTCTGTGACCTAAAACAGGTTATTTAACCTCTTAGTACTGCATGAATCACAATCTCAAAAATCTGCTTCACAGGAAAAGTTGCTCGTCTTTTTGTTTTCTTTTCTTAAAATCAAGCTGAGTTTAACAAAAAGAACTATCCTGGCAAGAAATCTCCCACTGGGCTTCTTTTCCCACCCCTCAAGGATTGTGTAAGAGTCACCACTAGTGTCAGGCCCCTTGAGAGATGCAATGACCAGTTGATGCATTCCCTCAGAACGCTTTACTTTGTTGCTTCTGGGCACAGCAGGGACACAGGACACTTCAAGAGGTTTGAGAAACGTAGCGTCCAGAGCCTAACCACCACCACCCTGATTCTTACCACCTTCCTGGAGTAATGCCAGGAACCCAGGAAATAACCAGCCATGGCTCTCTGTGGCTGCACCAGGCTTCACCTTCTCTCTGCCTGGGAAACTCTCTGTTCTTCTCTGGCTTCCTTCGAAGGCTTTCTCTGTCTTCCCTTCCCTCGTGCACATCCTCAGAAAAGGCAGAAGAGGCCTCTACACAATTTTGTCTTCCATCCCCACCTGCCCCTTCTCTGCTAGAAAGAAAATTCAACCAGGGCAGGGATTTTAATCTTTGCCAGGACCTAATACATAATAATAGTCAATGAATAGGTGTACACAGATGAATGAATGAAGAGGAATGGCAACATAGGGCAACCATGCCCAAAGGTATTCTGGGATGTTTGCAAGGAGTATCAGGATGACTAAAAATTATAATGGCTGTTCTCATGCCATTCTGCACACTGCTTAGACTTCTTAGACACACAGACACACACACACGCACACACATACACACACGCACACACATACGCACAAACACACGCACACGCACACACGTACACGCACATGCACACACAGGCACATGCGCACACATACAGGCACACACACACACCCAACCACATGCACACATGCATACATGCGCACACACACACAGGCACATGCACACGCACACACATGCACACATGTACACACACACAGGCACACACATGCACACATGTACACACACAGGCACACACATGCACACATGCGCACACACACGCACACACACATACACGCACACATGCACACACACGTACACACGCACACATGTACACACAGTAGCATGCACACACACACACATGTACACACACAGCCACACGCACACACGCGTATACATACGTGCTCACACACGCATGCATGCACACATGCATACACGCACGTGCACACATACATGCACACATGCACACACACATACATGCACATGGACACACGTATGCACACACACATGCACACACGTACACACACGCACAGGCACACGCACACACACATGCACGCACGCACACATGCACACACATACACCCATACACACATGGACACACACGCACGCACACGGACACACACGCAGACGTACACACACACGCACACACATGCACACACGCACACGTACACACACAAGACTTATTTGGTTATGTGTCCATCTCCCTCTACTATTACTTGGCAGTCACAAAAGATAGTTAAATACATCATAAATGGAGTCTTTTTGGACAAACTCGACAGGTTTTAAGGCATTTTAGTGTACATTATCACTTAATCACCACATCAAAATTTGTGGAAGTTGTTGTTATTCTCATAGTACAGAGGAAACAGATACCCAGGGACATGAATCACTAGCTGAGGGTACCTGACAGAGGCAGGAGTGGAGACAGATGTGACGCTAACCAGGGTTCCTTCTATTACTCTACCACCTATTTCAAAACAGCTAAAAAAAAGCTCACCCTTCCGCCTTACCTAAGGGAGCATGTCAAACTTTCTAGCTCAGCACAGAGCGAGGAAATCATGTGAGATGTTTAAACTATGAAAACATTCAAATTTTCTCCAAATCTTGCTCTGACAACAACTACATAGGCAAATATGATATGCGTAATGGAATTTACAATGTGTTTTCCAAATTTCAATACCAAGTCCTAGGGAGTACAGATTATGTATGAACATGAATATTTGTAGCATTTTTACTCTCCCATATTTCCAAGTATGATTTTTATTGTTTGTTATGTATTAAACTTTTGAATACCCAAGTGGTTTGTAAAAAGCTTTTATTAAAAATCCCAACTTTTGGATGGATAGCCAAATTGAATCTGAACCCTGAAACAGCTGAGCCATAAGATGAGTTATTTTCTCACACAATCTCATTGAATATACAGGGAGTTCTATTTTCTAGAAGGCACTTTTAGTGAAATGCTCAGGAACCAGCATTCTTTAATTATCTTGGCATTGTCCTGCCAAAAGGGACATGATTAGGGTAGTAGGAAGAAGGAAAGAAGGAAAATGGTTGGAAGGAAAATTTAATAAGTAAAGAGACTGCTTCTAATTCTTTTTTGAAACAGTCTATGTATGAATAATAAAGGAATGAATCACAACGAAAAAGAAGGAAGAAAAGTACAGCAGCACAAGGAGGAGAAGGGAAGGAGAGTACAGGCAAACGGAGGAGAGTACAGGCAAACGGAGGAGAGTACAGGAAAAGAGTTTCTCTTCAGCACTTGCCTAGGGCCCAGCTTAGGAAAAAAGCAGATTAAGGCAAACGCCATCCGTTCCCTTGCATTGCTGGAATCATGTTCTAAGAAACCAAGCCAAAGAAGAAAGGGAGGGAGAAAGAGGGCATGGGCAGGGAGGGTGGAAGGAGATTAGAGAGAGGGCTGGGAAGGAAATCGAGGGTGAAGGGAGAGATGGCTGGAGGGAGGAAGGCTGATTTGGAGACTGGTATAACTTCACTATAACTTCACGTGCTTTTTACCCCTATGGAAAGATGAAGTGCTTTCCATGAAGCAAATGAGAATTTTACGAAACCAGTGTACACCTTCCAACATATTGGCTATTGGGTTGAAATGTATAAAGCTTTCTAGTAATACATGCACTGCTTTGAGGAGAAAAAAAATAATTGGGGTGGTTAAACCTCCGTATTTCTCAGATCAAAGAGCCAAGGCATCTAGAGTGACCTTCCCCTGTTCTCCTCAAAGTTGGTTTCTCCTCATCTTCCTGGTTTCTTAGAGCCTTCCTGCACCACCTTGTCCACAGACCCATGTTGATGCTCATCTAGGGGCAGCCACCCCTAGTTCCATTGTCTCCATTTCATCATTTTAGTTTTCCTGCCCAAGGACCATGATTTCAAAGTATTTTGAGCTTTTTTTTTTTTAAAGTATGTTTCTCCTGTTAGACGGAAAGATTTCTGAAAACAGAAACAGATTTGTTTCAGGTATTGTCTCCCAAGTGCCTAATCAAATGCCTGGCATATATTAACCACTAGACAACTCATGAATTCCTAAAACAATTCATAGATTGTCTTATATATTATGAGGTTTCTCAGAGAATATTGGCCACACAACAAAAATGACACATCTAAAGTTAAAAGAACCCTTTCCCCCTTTTGTGTTATCATTGTTCTTATCAGCATCATACCTCATGGAAAGGAGAATGGACGAGTACTTACCTTTCTATCCCTATGTCCATCTCAGAAGGCACTTACATACTAAAGAAAAGAAAGAGGAAAAACAAAATGTGAGAGAGGAAGAGAACAAGAAAAGAAAGACTTAAGGTAATTAGAATACTATGAAAAAGCAAATCAAATTTACAAAATACTTACAAGGTGTAAGATACACCAGAAAATGGAATAGTATTTTTAAAGTGCTATTAGAAAAATATGCCAACTTAAAATTCTGTACCCACCTAAAATATTATATATAATTAAGGAGAAAACATCTCCACACATGCAAAGACTAAGACATTCTACTACTCACAGACTCACTGAAAGAACTACTAAAGGATGAGCTTCAGACAGCGTGAAATTGAATCCAAATAATGAAGAGAAATGCATACAGCAGAGGCACACAAATAAACTGGTCAACATTTGGCAAATCTAAATAAATATTGGCAGTAAAATAATAATGCTATCTAATCTGACATGATAAACATAAGATAGAACTACAATACTGAAAGCAAAAATATGAGAGAGGAAAGATGAAAGTTAAGAGTTAAAGCTTTCTAAGTTTCTTCATCTTGTTCAGAAAAAGAGTAAAGAAATAATTAACTTTAAATTCTGGTAACTCAATTTCATTTCGGCTGTTTTATGGCTTGACATATATCTGGGGTAGATATGACAAAATTTTAGCCTTTCTTAATGCTTATTATATTGTATTATGGGTGTTTATTATATCATCCCTGTACTTTTTTCTATTTTGGATTTCATATAATTAGAAAAAAAAATCCTTTGCACATTAATTGAAAGGCAAATTAAGTCTTCTAGACAATTATTTCACACCTTCCTCCCTCCACAAACTTTCAACACCTCCTCTTCTATTCTCTCAGCGATGACCTTGTTTCTTGCTCCACTGAGAAACTGAAGTGGCGGGAGGAGCTTATGCGCAGATTCTCTCCAGCACCCACTCGCCCTCCACCACCTGCACCTGGCTGCTTGGGAGGTGCCGACTCCATGCCCGCATTCAAATCTGTCCTCTGCTTCTCAACTGGACGTGTGCTCCCTTGCCTACTCAGGGCAACACTCCAGTGCCGGAATGCTCCTCATTCTTCTGTGTCCTTTCTCCAAACACGACAGCATGTCATTATTTCTCCCATTCTAAACAAAACTAACAATGACTTCCTCTTGTCCACACCCCCCACCTGCTTCTGCCCCATTAACTCTTTTGTCTTTTGCGGCAAACTCTGTGACATAATTGTCTGTGCTTCCCACCCAGAAGACCTCCCACATTCATTTTTGGATGCACTGCAGTCAGCTCAACACCCTCACCCCTCCACGGCCCCTGCTCTCCCCAGGGCCACAATGACTCCACCTGGTGATGTCTAAATCTCAACCCAGTCCTCATCTACCTCGGCCTCCTGGATGCCAGGGCCCAGTCCCTCTGCCCATTCTCTGTCTTCTCTTGCAACCTGGATGGTCCCCAGTCTCACGACTTTGCACATCAGCTTTAAATACATCCGTGGATCGCTCCAGTCCAGAACTCTCCTGGGCTCCAGAATTATATGTGCAGCTGCCTCCTTGCTACCCATCCACACTTAGTGTCACCTGAGTGTCTGAAAGCTGCCATGACAAATTACCGCCAACCAAGTGGCTTAAAACAACGGAGATTTTTTTCTCTCACAGCCTGGAGAACAAAAGCCTGAAATCAAAGTGTTGGCAGGGCCACCCTCACCCAAAGGCTCTTGAGAAGGATCTGCCCCATACGTCTCTCCCGAATTCTGAAGTTGCTGGCAACCCTAGGTGTGCCCTGCCTGTAGACATCACTCCACTCTCTGCCTCAATTGCCACATAGCCTTTCCCTGTTCTTCCTCACCTTCTAGGCATTCCCACCTCGTATAAAGACACTAGTAACATTAGGCGAGGGCCCGCCAACCCTCGTCAAGTATCCCTTCCTTTAACTCAATGACAGCTGCAAGGCCCTGCTTCAAAAGAAGGCCAATTCACAGGCACCAGCCATAAGGGCCTGAATGTGTCTTCCTGGGGACACTATTCAACCTGCAACATACCTCTACTAGACACTGCAAATGTAGCTCGTCTAAACTGATATTCTGAGCTTCCCAATCAAAGCACATTCCCTTGGCAATTCCTCTTCCCATTTGATACCATGCCTGCCTTATGAGTCACCCAGATCAAAACTCATGGAGTCTTCTTCCACTCCTCTTTCCTCATGGCCCATACCCAGTCTCTCTCTATTTCACCAGGATTTCTATATTACAATAGTACATGAATTATTTATGTATTACACGCATATTAAATTTTATATATATTACATATTAATATTATATATTACATGACATTATACTTATTGATTGCATATATATTACATGTTACATATATGGATTGCACATCTACTGCATATTATGTACACTTGTATTTATATAGATATTATAGAGAGAGTGCATTTATATAGATATTTATACACGTGCACACATGCATCCTGTGTTTAACTCCTCCATACCACTCCCATTGTCACTACCCTGATTCAAGGCACCACACATTTTAATTCTTACCGAATGTCTCATTGTATCCCTGTTCTGTATACTGCACTGTATATAGCCAGTCTCCTAATGGTTGATTTCCCCACCACGTTTTCACTATTATGAACAGCACCACAATGCTCATCCTCACGCAAGCATTTGTGTGGCCCTAAGCAGTTATTTCCTTCGAGCTGAATCCTAGAAGCTGGGTGCAGAGTCAAAGGCAAAAGCACATTTTGCAGTTTGTTTGATCTCACTCAATTGCCTTCAGATAAGTTGAATGAACTGGAGCACCTTTTAACTGCTTCACAATTCATAGCAAAAATGAACCTTCTTGGTCTTGACTTTTGACACAAAGTAAGCCATTTGCTTCTTAGATTTACTATTAAACTAATGTGTATTGTGTGCCCACCATGCACCAGACACTGTTTAGACATAAATCCTGCTCTCATGGAGCTTAACGTTTAGTCGGGAGGACTAACTATAAATGATAACCACAGTAAACAATAGGCCTAGATAGTGTGTGAGTCAGAAGTGCAGTGAAGTGCAGGTTGCCCTTATGGATGAGAAGGTCAGGGCGGGCTCACTGGGAAGCTGATGACGGAGCAGAGACCGAAGGAGGAGGGCTTGGCCTTGCAGCCATCTGTGAGGGGGACATTCCAAGCAGAGGAAACACCAGGGCACCCCCCGAGGAAGGAGAATCCCCGGCACCATCAAGGAAGAGCTGGGGACTAGCGAGGTTGGAGTTGAGGGGTGAGGGAGGAGCAGAAGAAGGTGAAAGCCAGGAGGTCACTGCCCTCCGTGGCCAGTTCTTGGAGGCCTGGTGAGCAGCAAAGGGATCTTCGCTTTTCCCCTGAGAGACAGGAGGGCGAGGAGCAGAGGAGCGCAGTCACGTGACCTGGTGCGCCTGCAGAACTGTGCAAGGAAGCAAAGGCGAGGGCAAGGACAGCTGGGACGATGGCATCTCCCAACCTGCCAGTGACCGCCTCACACAGCAGTATCAGTCACCTGGCTCACTTCCTAACACTCTTCTATGCCAATAACCCCCATGTCACTAAGCACAAAGGACAGGGTTCACTGGGCTCTTCTTCCTGTCCTCCAGCAATGTTTGGCAATGTTGCCACACCCCCTGTTCTGAGGCTGCCTCTCCCTTACCCACGTGGCTTCTGGGGATCATCCTCCCTGGGCTCTCCTTTTCCTCCCGTCCACTCCACAGCCTGCTGTCCAGGCTTGGGCTTCCCTAGTTGGCTACTAAACGCTTGAGTTCTTCACAGGACAGTCTTTGTATATCTGCTCCTTCTCCGCAATCATACCTAGCCTAAGGCTTGAATAGCTACTAATAATTTTTAAATATCATCTAACTCCAGCACAAACTATTCCTCAGAGCTGCAGTCCCCCGATCCAGCTGTCACACGGCCGTGCCACATGGAAGCACAGGGCCCCTGGAACAAGCCCTAAGCGCACTCCTCAGCTTCTGCCTACAAACCCGGTTTTCGTGCATTTCTTGTTAGCATATGTCCCACCGGCCGTGGAGCTGTTCAAGTCAGCACACACGGATGACTTTTAACACCCCTTCTCCAATACGCTGCCACGTCTACCCATTTTTCTTCCCATGTATCTTGCATTTGTCACTGGTTCTCATTTCTACCATCAGCTTCCAAATCCTGTAACGTCGTCATCACCTGCCGTTTTCTGCATTGCGCCTGCCTCCACCCTCCCTGTATGCTTAGAATACCTTGATGTCTTCCAACTGCTTAAGCATCACAATCCTGGAGAGCCCTGACTGGCCTTGCATTTGTCCAATTTCCAGCCTCACTTTCCAGTCCTCTCCACCTTGCTGGGTCTACTCCAGCCTCGCTGCCTTTTCTCCAGGCTCCAGCCGTGGCCAGCTCCTCCCTGCCATGTGCCTTAGTGCGAATTTTCCCCTCCCTTAGAGGCTGTGCCCTAACCCTAACCCATCTACCCAGTTAGCTTCCCTTCTCTTTTGATCTCAAGCCTAGCTTAGATAATATTGTTTTGTGTTGCCATGGAACATCCCCCATTTCTCGTGGCTCTTAATTTGCTTTTCAATGATAGCCCCATGTTAGTAATTATCTGAATAATGTATGGCTTCTATGAAGACCGGGTTACCTCACAACAGCAGGGCCTATGCTGTGTGTGGGTTTTCCTGCGACATTATCCCCAGAGCTTCATGGTGCCTGATCATGATAGGTGATCAATAAATATGTGTTCATTGAATCAATCAATTTCTATGTGTAGATACATAGATGGAGATTTCTTAAATGATATCCACCAAAATGTTGAAATTAACTGGTTAGATTTAAGTTGCTTCCAATATTATTTTATGTTCTATATTGTATTGTTTGAAAGTTTTACAGTAAGCAGGATATCATTTTTATAAAAACAATAAGATGATTTTCAAAAACTAATTAATCAATTAAATGGCAAGTGTTCAGGTAGTCGACGGAGGAGTTAGGGAGCTGGGTGAGAAGAGAAGAATACATACTTTAATCTACTTCTAACCAATAAAAGCAGCACAAAAATTCACTGCTGTCCCTCAGTTCATCTCTGCTCCACTAACTCTGTTTGAGAGCTGACCAAGGGAAGAAAGACAACACAACATGAAGTGACTTACCAAATTGCGTGCCCCAGCACTAGGCAGTTCAGAGCTTCTTCCTCATCTGGACACCCCGCTGTCAGTCCTGGAGACTCCCAGACGCCTCCTCTCTTCCTTCCACAGCTGTAGGTGTGGCTGCAAGACTTGGGAGGCTGCTACACCCACACCTCTTGAGTTTCCCCTACAGATCCTGTTTCCTCGAGCACACACACACACACACACATGTGCTCACACATACATACACACACACACACACACACACACATACAATGTTCCCTGCCTTCTGCCCATCCAATGCCTGGGATAGTCCCCTGTAAAGCAGTCTCAGCTGTCAGAGCCACAGGACATGCCTACCTTGTGGTCATGTTAGAAGCATGGAGATCTGCTCTAACCCCGGCTACGGAGGCCTGAATTGACCTGTGTGGGGAGCCCCTGAGGATGTTTTTGTTGTCTCACAATTAGGAAAAAGCATTCTCCGAGCAAAGTGCCCCTCCTTCCCCTTTTCCACAAGGCTACGGAGCGCAGGATGTTTAAGCCATGATGACCACTTGGTGACCAAAGCTGACAAGCCTACGGGCCAAGCTAACCAGGTGGAGATTGCTGAGTGCAGGGAAGGAAAGAGAAACGCGGGGTCCCTGACAGCATCATTGTGCTCCTGAGCCAACCCTCACATTGTTTATTTACAGATTCCTTATCAGGTGGGATCATAACCCCCATTTCTTGAGTCCCTTTTAGTTTGAAGGACTGTTTCCTGTCGTTAAAGCCTCCTCTGTCAGACATCAGATTTCCTTGAATTGCCCACCCCTGCCACTTCCACGAATGCACCCCATCACATGCACTGTGCTTGCCCTGAAGGACTACGGGGCCCACATCTTACCATTCACATCAACTACTGCATGTGTAGCAGGGTGTCTGTAGCACAGCGACGGCTCCATTGATAATGAATACAACTGGACAAACACCTCTGTAGGTGAATGGATATGAACACCGTCCTTAGTGCACAAAACAGCCACCATGTTCTGTAGTGGTGAATATTTCCCTGTAAGGTTTAAATGGAAGGAAAGAGAAGAAGGACACCAATGAGAGGCAGCAGTAGTTGTGGATAAAGAAGCAGGTGGATAGAGTCTGGAGTCCTGGGCGGGGGATCTTGGTAGGGCCCATGATTTAGAAGCTTTATGCTGGGACAATGCTCCAGAAAGGAGAGCTGAAGCCAAGCCAAGACCACCGTGAGGCTGAGTCTAGGGAAAATGGACTGATCGAAACTGGGATTCATAACCAAAAATGCAAAACTTCCATCCGTGGGCTTCTGGGATGGGTGGGGGAGTGGGACTAGTGTTTGTCAGCATCAGGGCATCAGCAGGCAAAAACCCAAACCCTGGAGAGAGACTTATAGGAAGCGAGTGAGTTAGTGTTTGACTTGCTAGCTATTTTATTCAGGGGAGCTGGCTAAGGAGGCCCAGACTAGGCCAAGGCTTCTAAGAGCGGCTTCATGAAGCCTTCTAGGGGCATGGAGGAGGGACGAATGATGGTCATGTCACCAGAATATACCCAATGCTGGGCGTGGAACACCAGGCTCTTCCCAGTCACCATTTTACAGCAGAGCAGGAGGGACAAGAAGGGACAGGCCAGCAATCTGGGGCATTGAAAGAACTCCAAAGTTGCCAGGCAGGAGGACCCCAGCTGATCCATACCCTGGGCTTGCACTCACAGGAGACCCGCACTCCACCACCTCTTGCCGGCCACTCTCTGCACCAAGGCCTGGAGGGCACTGTGATTGGTGGGGTCCCAGTCTCCCCCAGGAACTGGGTGAGAACAGCCTATTTTTCCACTGCCAAGGCTACAGAGAAAAGAGTGGGCAGGCAGGTCTGTGTGCAGTCATGTTTGCCTGGAAACACAATCACACATGGAGGTTGAATGGCATCCTAGGGCCAGGGCAGCACAGGCTCCCAGGTACCAGCCGGGGACACAGACCACCGAGATCTGGGGAAAAGTAGACATTCTGCTTGTCAAACAAGTGGCTTCTGTATAAGCATCTAGAGCAGTAAGATTGCCCGTATCTGGAGGGGAGGTTCAAAGACAAAATTGCCTTGGGTTTACTGTCAAAAGATGCTGATTTCTGTCTAGTTCACCCATCCCACCCTTTCCAAGGGCTTAATGTTGGGTAAGCATTCCTTTCAGGTAACCACTGTGTAGGAATAAAGAGAAGGTGAGAAGGCCCTGAGCTAAGTCACTGTGATGTAGAGACGACTTTTAACTCTGTGCATTTGAATCTTTCTTCCACGTCTCACCATCAACCCAAGTAGTCAAGGTGGTAAATTCATGGGTTGTGGATTGCGAGTTGTAGAAATGTTTCCCCTCATAAAATACAGCATACAAGGGTTATAAACACACAATACAGATTATCAGACTATAAAAAGGCATAACAATGCAATATGATTCATTGCTGGCATGGGCGCAATATTGTGCTGGAAGATTAAAGACTATGTGACTTAAATAACTTTTATTGTAATGCTTTCAACAGATCTCCTAACAGGGAAAGCAAACGGGCTCTGCCCAGTGATATGACTGGTGAACAGGACCCAGCACAATTCCCTGGGCCCCCATTCATCTCTCCAGTCGAGCTGGGATGGTTCCACTTTGGTGAGTGTTTCGCAACCAGACCAGGCAGTTTCGAGGTTTCGCGATAATATACCAGTCTCCTAGGATGTGCTATCGTTGGGCTAAATATAGCACGTGTCCTCAGAATAGTGCCATTGATGGTGAGTAATAGCCCCGTTCCTCCTCCCGGTCTCTTGCACAGGCTCTCTTGGATTTGGTCCAGGAATTAATTTGTGCTAATCTGGTCCCAAAATAAATAACTTTTGTCTCTCTACGTTGCCTTGGGTTTCACAGGGAGCAAGATGCAGCCCCGACAACAGGCGCTCAGTGCAGGACGGAGGAGAGGCCCACTCGGTGCATCTACAATTCAAAGGAGCGATGAGGGCTGACGTCATCAATCTGTCCCAGTGCTCTCATCCCGGCTGGGCGAGAGCCGGCGCTTCCAGCACTGTCTCCCAAAGAAGATTTGAAGCAGTGACAAGTGGAGAGTACTGTCGTCCTTCCTCCTTGGGCCTCGCGCAGAGCTGGCTGGCAGAGTGCACCATCAGGATAGAGATGCCCCGTGTCTGTGCCGCCATGGCCTGTGGGTCCCACGCTCTTGAACTGGCTGAGCTGCTGTGCGGGGCAACGCTGAGTTCCTGAGATTTGTTGGCAGCCTCCTGCTCTTTGTTCTCCAGAATGTGAAAATAGTATAAATAGCAGCATCTGCAACTGCTCCTGCTGCTCTGACCGCCAGCCAAATGCTTTTTTTCTTCTTTCCCTCACTCTCCCTATTGAGCCGTCCACATGCTGCACACAGGCATGAGTTACAGAGCGGGGTGCAGCCTGGAAACCCCAGGAATGCTGGGGATACACAGAGTAAGAGGGCCCAGGGAGGGCAGTGGGTTTCGCCGCTCCTGGTGAAATGCAAAGCTCCATGCACGGCAGCATGGGTGTTGACGGGATTTGTAGATGACATGTATGAAATGCATTTTTGCCACCCCCACCAGCTGAAAAAGAGCCCATGCCTTATTCCTCAACAGCTGCAGTCACCTCAGCTGAGTTGCATGCTTTGGAATTTCTTAAAAGAGAATTATTCTTATTCATTGGTCCTCTGACTACTGAAACGAGCCCTGGAAAGTGAGTAACTCGAGGAATTCTGTCCTGTCGGCAGCCAGGGGATTTCATATTTTGTCCAGATCTTTCTGTGCAGCCAGATCCAAAGTGTTCGTTTTTCTTGGATATTATAACTTCCTTTCTCGGTCTCCTGTCTCTGTTCATCGATTTTTTTAAGGCCGTTATTTTCTCTATGTCAAAAGAATCTGCACCTTTTTCCTATCTGAGTGGCAGATGTTCCTGGGCTGTGAAATATAAATATCCTAAAGTTTTCAAAGGCCTGATCGAAATTAATGCCATCTTGATTTTGGAAATAAGTGTCAGGGCTAGCACTATCGCTTATATTATTATAACTTCCACATTGTCATCCTGAGTCTTGTTCCAGGACAACCTTAGCATAAAAACAGAATTCCCAACTATATTTATCTCTTTTAAAAACTGTGTATCTTTCTAGCACATATCAAGCCAAGGATATAAAATACTTGTCTTTGCGGAGTAGCCTGTAGTTGTATTTTAAAACTACACACCCATAACCCTTGGGTGCATTAGACAATTCTGCACATTGATGGAGCATGTGTGCACAAAATGGCTCTCCTGTTCTGTAGTCATTAAAGGCTGAAACTGACGTAGATATGAAATGTTCTAGGACTAAAGCAATCAGGGTATATTTCCAAACTAATAGCAAATGACAGTCTTCACAATTCAAGAAAGTAAATACAGGCTGTTTTGTTAAATTCCTTTTGTTTTTTAAATCTACATAATTTACTACAGCTTTGCCATCCCAAGCAAATGTAGGTTTGAATTTTTATGGCCTAGACTTCATAAGAGTGGAAATGAGAAATGATCCAAAGTGATCTTTTTTTTTTTGGTTAGTTATCAAGCAGTTAGGAAAATGTTGGGGACAATAAAGTGAAGGGAAGAAAATCAGAAGTAAGGCCAGGAAAGTTCCTGATGCACGTAGCCTGAGGCCTCACAGCAAGGTGTCCAAGGCGGGACAGCTGGTCTCTGACCCTTCCCTGTCGATCCCCGCTGCACGAGGAAACTCCGCAGCAAGCCGTCCAGGGACCCATGGATCGCAACTGCATCATAAGACCTGTGAGCCATAGCCGGGCTCCTGACATAGGGGCCCTCGCAGCGCCCTGTGAGGTGGGGCTTCTGCCCCGGATCTGACCGTAAGGATCGCATTGGGCATCTTACCACTTCCCTCTCAGGTTTTCTTGCTCCCATGCACACTGTCCATGGACATCCCCCTGGGAATTGAGTCCTGGGCAGGGGAATTCTTTCATTGCCTGGAACTTCGCACCTGCTCAGAATGCCGTTCACGCTGCATGTCCACCCGGGAAATGAGTCCTGAGCAGGGGACTTCTTTCATTGCCTGGAACTTTGCACATGCTCAGAATGCCATCCATGCTGCATGTCTGCCTGTCGTGAGGCAGGGCCCTGAGACTCGCCAGCCTTGGCCTGCAGAGCCCACCGTGCACTGTGTGCTGCTCACTCCTCTTCTGGGAGATGTCAGTGGGACACTAGAAGTAGAACTAGTGTCCTAGATTTCAGAGACCCCAATCATCAATGACATCGTTCAAAAACACTTACTGCTGCTTAGCTTGAAACATTTCCCCAAGCTTGTTTCATTGAATTTAATTGAGAAAGAAAGAGAAAGAGAAGAACTTCACAAATCAGCTTGTGTGGGAACCTACATGCTCCTGGTGTGGTTCTCCACAGGAGGCAATGCCTCTACCACCTCAGTGGTGATATGCCCATGGGTATTTCTGGTGAATTCCTCAGCAAATCAGATCACCATGTGATAAACCAGTGAATTCTCACCCAGTCAAAACTAAAGACAGAGAAGCCTATTAGTCTAACTCTGCTGTGGACAGAGCAGGCTCTGCCTGTAGAAATGACTCATTTTAGAGGGAAATATTCACCCTAGAACAGGTGAGATGGTGGCAAGAGCATGTGAAGGCAGTGAGTGAAGGGAGCATGTGAGGCAATGGATGCCAGTCCACAGGGACACTGCATGCTGTGCATGAGAAGAAGAAATGAAAGGGGATAAAGACTTTGGAGAAATCTTGCTCCAACTATGGGCCACATCTCAAGACACTTCCTCCTTGGAGCCCTTCTGAACATTGACCATTCCCTGGGCATCCTGTCCAGACCTGGACTCTGAGGTCCTTGTGGCCCCACCGCACTGATTCATACACTGCTTAGGTGTGTACTTCCTGCCCTTCCACAAGGGCAGTCCCTTAGGCAGGGACTCGACCTTCCCACCTCTGTCATCCCAGGGGACCCTCACTCAGCACTTACCCTGTGGGGGCTCCTCAGTAATGTTGGCTGAAGTGGATAATAATTTAGAATAGTGTAAAGAAGTTTTATATTTTAAAATATAGAAATCTTCAAATAGAGACACTACTAAACATTGTAAAAAGGAGTTCTGAAATATCATCACTCATTGTGGATCATATTTCTAGGTATTACCATATGCCTCCAGCCCACTCACTAAATTCTTGCACCTGTACCCCAAAGACCTCTTCCCTCCTCCTCAGTTCCAGGAATACAGAACAGAAAAAGAAAGAAAATGCGATAGTTGGAATGTGTTCCCTCCAAAATTCAAGTGTTGAAATTAAATGGCCTCTCTGATGGTATTAGGAGATGGGGTCTTTAAGAGGTGAACAGGCCACATGAGCTTCTTTCCTCGTAAATGACATTAAGGCCCTTATTAAAGAGGCTGCAGGCAGTGTTTGGCTCACTTTCTCTTCTTCATTCCTCGCCTGCAGAGGAGGGGCAACAAGGGCAACAAGGCAACATCTTGGAAGCACAGATCATCCCCATCAGACAGGTGAACCTAGTGGCTCCTTGATCTTTGGATGTCCTAGCCTCCAGGGCTGTGAGAAAATAAATTTCTATTTGTTAAAAATTATTCAGTCTCAGGTATTTTGCTATAACAGCACAAATGGTCTAAGACACACTGAGAGACTGGCAGCACCACATGATGGAGAGGATCAGATGCAGCCTGACAAAGAGAGGTTCCTGTGCCCCCAGAGGCTGGAGAGCAGTGCCAGCTGGTGAGAGAGACCATGTGGCCCCTAGGGAGAATAAAGGCCTGGGAGAGCTCCAGGGGAAAGGACTTTCCACCGGGAGTACTTGGGGGCTGCAAAGAAACCAAGTCATTACCCAACAGACAAGGCTATGCTGCTGTCCAAAAGCTCGCATCATCAGCCATGCGCTCACAGAGAGTCAGGTTTGAGGACACTCATCAGGGCTCTGGACCTGTCTAGCACAGCCTTCCAGTGTCCTCTCAAGGAGCCCACCGTGCATCCAGACACCCATCAGCATTTGGACCTGCTCAGCACAGACTCCCAGGACACCCTCCCAAGAGAACAACATACTGTCCCAGGTCCTGGAAATTATTAAGTCCCGGCAATGAAGTTAAGGGACTTGGCTATTTTATTAGTCCGTTCTCACACTGCTATAAAGAACCATCTGAGAGTGAGTAATTTGGGGGGGAAAAAGGTTTAATTGACTCACAGTCCTGCAGGCTATACAGAAAACATGGCTGGCGAAGTCTCAGGAAACTTACAATCATGGTGAAAGGGCAAAGGGAAAGCAAGCACCTTCTGCACATGGTGGCAGGAGAGAGAGAGAGAACAAGGGGAGAAGTGCCACACACTTTCAAACCACCAGATCTCATGAGAGCTCACTCACTATCATGAGAACAGCATAGAGGAAATCTGCCCCCATGAACTCATCACCTCCCATCAGGTCCCTCCCCCCACAATGGGATTACAATTCCACATGAGATTGGAGTGAGGACACGGAGCCCAACCATATCAGTTATCTTATTATCTCAAAGCTGTGTGAAGGGAAGCCTCAACCAAACAAAGATGGGCCAAATGGGACAGCCTTATAGTTACACACCCTGACATCACTCTGTTATGAGAGGACTATGGAGTGGGCTCTACAGTCTGGACAGATTTCTCTACGTATGAAATGTCTTCAGTGTTTATTCTATGAAGTCATACATTTTGTATACTTACATGTGTATATAATAAATATAATGTTTGTAGGGTTTTTCCCTCAAAAACTTTTGTGTAAAATTAAATCTCCAGGAAGATGCACCATTTTTATCTTGTAGCTGGAGTATCCTCTCTTCCAACTTCTCCCTCCATAGAAACATCTGTAGGGAAAGAGAATATAGAGCCCTGGAATACAGTTCAAAAGAGGCTCAAGAGAATAACTGATGTCTGGATGGGCAGCTCAGTGGGGTGTGGGTGGGCCATGCTCCTTCAAAAGCAAGACACCATTTCATCACACACCTGCTCAGCTTGTCCAAGACACTTGGTTGATCACATGAACTATGTCCATTGAAGCAATGCAGTCAATCTGCCAATTCAATCAAATAAGTCAATCAAACCCAAAATTGTTTCAAATGAATTTCTTAATGGAGCGGCTATCTGACCAAATGTATTAGATTTGTTTAAAAAATCATGGCACTGAAGAATCTTGCTTTGGACTTGTATTTTATAGCTTTAAAAATCTCATTGACATGACATTAGTTTGATTCTCATAATATCTTCTGAGGTGGTCAGAGCATATATTGCTAACTTCTTTTTAGAGGTTAAGAAATGAGGGTAAGCCATTGAGTAACTCTCCTAAAGTTACTACTTAGCAGAGCAGACCTGAGCCTCTGTCATCCAAATTCATCCTCCTTGGACATTTTTCACTCTCTATGGCTCTTACCCATGTAGAAATTCCCTCAGTGTGGGAACAATCGTACTAGAGTGACTCTCTGGAAAACATGTTGGGCATGTTCATGATTACAACAGTGTGGGAGACCCAAAGCGTTACAAAGAAGTTATGTGTCATGACTGTTACATATACAATGGGAGGGCCAAATTTTATCCTTTAATAACAAAGTCGAAAGAGTGTCACATCATAGAGCCAGACCCGCACCCCTGCCTACCTGCAGATGATCATGTGTAGCCTTACACCATATTTTCCATGCCCTTTGTGTGTAGCATATTGAGCTTGCAGACATGAGTCATGGCAGGACTGTGAAGTTTAGTCAAAACACGTGCCATGGGCCTCTAGGGCTAGGAAACACAATTACAGTGTTCTGTGTGTTTTCTAGCCACCAGTGGGATGTGGGGTCAATTGAATTGCATTTCCAAACTCTTTTCTTGATTATATGCTTCCAAAATAAATATATGGATATGGTAATGTACTGTTCCAGATCTAAGTGTAACATAAAGAATAGACACTGGTTATCCAGACTAGATACATTGCATGAAATAAATGTACAGCCCTTGGACATGTGTGAACTATCCAAACCTCACCCTAAAGTATTCTATTTGTTATGGATGACTTGTATTTCCAGTCCACCCATGTCCCACTTAAAGCACTCACTTGGAGCAATCTGTCCTTACTGCATTCCTTTGTCTGACCTCTTCTCTGTCACTCAGTTGGCACTAAGCATATGGCACTTATACTGTTGTTTTACCCCACTTTGGCAGATGGTAAACGCATATGGTCTTCATTTAACTGGCGGCATAGATTACTTACCAGGGAGTAGTTCTTGAAGCCATAGCTTCTAGACACCAAATGTGTTCAGTGCTTCACAAAACCAAGAACTATTTAAATAGCAAGACTCGTTCTTGAAAAGTAGCTTAGTGACCATGTTTTATTAAATGAGCATGTCCTGGGGGAACTGTCTCTGATCTCAAACAGCTTGCCAAACATTTTCCATCTCCAAGAGGAGCTCTATGGAATTAAATTTCTCAATCTCATACGTGCAGGAATTGCAGTGTGTCCATTTCTCCAGATGACCTAAATTCTGCACCTCTATTAAGAACATCTATTCTAGATCTTTGAACCTGGACTGCATTTTCTCTCCCACTCCCTGGTTATGGTTTAAATTACATTTTGGGGTTGATGCTTTTAAACAGCATTGAGATCCCTTGTAATCTAGAATCCAGGGATCACCTTGCTGCACTGACGTCAGAAAAGTGCTGGGTGTAGAGCACTTACTGTTTCTTTGTGAGGATGCTGGACAGACTGGGGGACTCAGGGACCTTCTTTCTACTCTTAGTGTCAGAAATGCAGTGCTTCTTTGGAGCATGTATGTTGCTTTGATTTTTAGATATTGTCTTTTTTTTAATGGTTCAAATGTCATTCTTTCATTGTCCAATAGTCAATTTGGAAATAAATGTGTGTGTGTCCTCCTTTATCTCCATAGCATGCTGTGCAGCTTATATCTTTGAAAACTTACTTCAGTCTTTGTGGAGTCTCCACAAAGATACTAATGGGCAAAGGCCCACTATTTGCTACCTATGTGCAAAAGCTGTTTGACTGAAATCCTATTAAACCACCTACTGATTTGTGACCTTGAACATTTTACTTTACTGTCCCTAGGTTTTACATCTGCTTTATTTGCAAAACAGAATAAAGTAAAAGTGTAAAGTAGATAACACACAGGCTTGCTATGAAGAGTAAATAAACAAAAATAGCAAAAGTTCTGACCATGTTGGCAGATACATGAAATGAGTCAATGAGTGTTGGAGAAACTGGATTTTAGGCAAATCATATTCCCTTTTTTCCTTTTGTTTGCTTCTACTTCTCTTGGTTTCTCCATTTATGTATTTATTTCTTTTGTTTTTGCTTTCTCTTGAATCACTGATCCAAGTGGCCTTCCTGTACCTGCTATTAAGGACACAGGTATTAAACACACACACATACACTCTCAGATCTCAAGTACCTCAAGGATATGAAAATGTGTAATTACAATACAGTGTGAGAGTGAGTTTTGCATTCATCTGATAGCAAATACATGGGCACAAAATAGCAGTGGGAATGAAAAGGAAATGATTACCTCTTTCTGAGGGTGGAGTCAATCAGAGAAGTTCTCATAAGGGAATTGATGCTTTTTCTGGAACTTAAGCATAAATGAAGATTCCTGGGTATGCAGAGGAAACAGGACAGGCATAGGTGTGGAGATACTGAAGAGCATGGTGTCCCAGGGAAGCTGAGTGGCTCATGTTGCTAGTGCAAGGAGGCCAGCAGGCCAGGCACACAAGGCTGGGAGGCAGGCAGGGAGTCAGCTCTGAGGGTCTCTCTGGACATCTGAAAAAGTGAACCTCTATACTGAAAATGAACCAACACCCAAAAAGGACCAACACGACCTGTTTATAAGACAAGGCTGAATTCATTATTCAGGAAAGGCACCATTATAAAGGAAGGCACCATCTCTGCAAAGCTTTGGATCTTAGAAATAGGAAAATAAGTTCAGAATTTGTTGAGAGGTGAAAATTTGGCTTAAGGCAGGCCTTTCACCACAGGAAACTGGCGAAGATTGAATAAGAATCCCAATACAATAGTCATGGATTTGTGGGAATCACAAGGTGAGGATTCTGAGGTGAAAGACTGAAAGCATCTCAGGACTCCAAATGGTGCAGTACATTGAAGAGTTGGAAGATTTTAAGGAGGTTCCTGTTATGAGTAATCACACCATTTGTGTGGGCAGAACAGTCCTGCAAAGGTAAAGAAGGGACAGTGAAGCTGTGAAAACAGCAAAGTCACAGTAATGTAAACAGAAAGAGGTGGCTTTGTCCTCAGTGTCCAGGCAGTCCAGGCAGTATGTGGGTTAGACAATTTTGGTTCTCATGACATTGACCTTTATATGCCTAAGAAATTTCTTCTCATGTATATGCTACCCAGTCTTTCTGAAAATACCAACATCTGGGGCAATGAAGAGGAAAAATTCAGTTTGACCTGTGCTAAGTTGCATACCCAAACAGAATGGCTCTTTAAAAATATACAAGATATTAAAGGTAATTAAGTTATCTAATTTATAGTTATCTTATTTGGGTTTTCAAATGCAAAAAAATGTCAAAAATGTTTAATTTGAGGCTGTAAACTAAATGTAAACTTTTGTACAATACGGGATTAAACAAACCACTTGCAAAATTATCTGAAAGGACAATGAAAATCTTAGTCTATCTGGGTATTCCCAGAACATACAGATATGGCAGGAGTATAGAAAAAGAATCTACGTTTTTCATTTTTCACTTCTTCAGTGTTTTTATGTCACACTCAGTCTTATGAAAGAAAAAAAGCATTCTTACAAATCAACTAAGTTAGAGTTCAGTTACAGATAGATAAATCTATAAAAAGGTTTATTTGTGGTAGACTTATTAATGATATATTTCCTTATATCATTTTGTTCTGCTAAGATTTGTCATGCTTTACTCAACCAAGAAGTTGCCAAGCACAATAAATTGAACACAAAGATCTCAAAACTTAGCATGGGACCCAGTTAGCTTTAGATATAAGATGTATGGCACAGTTGCTGACATTTTAAACATATTTCCCAAATCAGACAGCAATGCCACAAAGACTACGTCTAGCATGGTGCACCATAGCATGAACTGTAGTATAGGAAACACTGCTCAGCATTTGGAAACTATTGGCTTAATGTAAGAAGTTACCTCTCAAGCTTCAGTTTCCTCATCTGTAAAAAGTGGTTGATGATACTATTTGTGCATTACCTTGACTTCTTGCCTTGAGTCACTGTGTAATCACAGGAGAGGATCAAGGAAGACAACAGGAGAGGCAGGAGTAGAACAGAAGCTATGGAGATCCATTTAGCCCCAGACCTGGACTCTAGGGAATGGGAAAAAGGACTGCACACAATCTAAGCCTGAATGATCAAGGGCTTGTGCAAATTCAAGGAGACTCTGGATTGTCACTCGTGTCTGTCTTACTCAGTTTTGTGCTGTAGTAACAGAATGTATGAGACTGGGTAATTTGTAATGAATGTGAATTTATTGGCTCACAGTTCAGGAGGCTGAGAAGTCCAGGATCAAGATACTGGTGAGGGCCTTCTTTCTGTGTCCTCGCTAAGTGAAAAGCAAGAGGGAAGAGAGAGGGCCAGAAAGGAAGAGAAAAGGGGGCCAAATTTTCCCTTTTATAACAAACCCACTCCTGTGATAACAGCAGTAATCCATTCATGAGGGTGGAACCCTCATGGCATCATTACTTCTCAAGGAACCCACCTCCTAATACCATAACATTGGCAATTATATTTCAACATGAGTTTTGGAGGTGACAAGCATTCAAGCCATAGCAGTATTGATATAGTTTGGCGATGTTCCCACTCAAATCTCACCTTGAATTCCTATGTGTTCTAAGAGGGACCTGGTAGGAAGTAATTAATTCATGGGGTCAGGCCTTTCCCATGCTTTTCTCATGCTAGTGAATAAGTCTCATGAGACCTGATGGTCTTTAATATGGGAGTTTCCCTACACAAGCTTTCTGTTTGCCTGCCACCATCCATGTAGGATGTGACTTGCTCCTCCTTCCCTTCTGCCATGATTGTGAGGCTTCCCCAGCCATGCAGAACTGTGAGTTCTCCATTAAACCTCTTTCCTTTAGAAATTGCCCTGTCTCAGGCATGTCTTTATTAGCAGTGTGAAAACGAACTGATACAGTAAATTGGTACCACTAGAATGGGGTGCTGCTGAAAAGATACCCAAAAATGTGGAAGTGACTTTCGAACTGGGTAACAGGCAGGGGTTGGAACAGTTTGGAGGGCTCAGAAGAAGAAAGGAAAATGTGGGAAAGTCTGGAACTTCCTAGAGACTTGTTGAATGGTTTTGCCCAAAATGCTGATAGCGAAATGGACAATAAAGTCCAGGCTGAGGTGGTCTCAAATGGAAATAAGGAACTTGTTGGAAACTGGAGCAAAGGCGACTCTCAATATGTGTTATCAAAGAGACTAGTGGCATTTTGCCCCTACCCTACAGATTCCTGGAACCTTGAACTTGAGAGAGATGATTTAGGGTATCTGGCAGAAGAAATTTCTAAGCAGCAAAGCATTCAAGAGATGACTTGGGTGCTGTTAAAGGCATTCAGTTTTAAAAGGGAACCAGAGCATAAAAGTTCAGAAAATTTGCAGCCTGATAATGCAATGGAAAAGAAAATTCCATTTTCTGAGGAGAACTTCAAGCCAGCTGCAGAAATTTCCGTAAGTAACAAGGAGTCAAATGTTAATCACCAAGACAATGAGGAAAATGTCTCCAGAGCATGTCAGAGATCTTTGTGGCCATCAGCGACCCAGATGTTTAGTAGGAAAAAATGGTTTTGTGGGCCAAGCCCAGGGTCCCTCTGCTGTATGCAGTCTAGAGACCTGGTGCCCTGCATTCCAGCTACTCGAGCCATGACTAAAAGGGGCCAAAGTACAGCTTGGGCTGTTGCTTCAGAGGGTGAAAGTCCCAAGCCTTGGCAGCTTCCACATGGTGTTGAGCCTACAGGTGCACAGAAGTCAAGAACTGAGGTTTGGGAACCTCCACCTAGATTTCAGAGGATATAATCTAGGATGCCTGGATGCTCAGGCAGATGTTTACTGCAGGAGTGGAGCCCTCATAGAAAACTTCTGTTAGGGCAGTGCAGAAGCAAAATGTAGGGTCAGAGCCCCCACACAAAGTCCCTACTGGGGCACTGCCTAGTGGAGCTGTGAGAAGAGGGCTAGTGTCATCTAGACACCAGGATGGTAGATCCACTGAGAGCTTGCACTATGCACCTGGAAAAGCCACAGACACTCAACATCAGCCTGTGAAAGTAGCCAGGGAAGGGTCTATACCCTGCAAAGCCACAGGGGGAGAGCTGCCCAAGGCTGTGGGAACCCACTTCCTGTAGTGGCAAAGGAGATAATTTTGCAGCTGTAAGACTGCATTGGATTTCAGACTTGCCTGGGGCCTGTAGCCCCTTCATTTTGGCCAATTTCTCCTGTTTGGAATGGCTGTATTTACCCAATACCTTTACCCCCATTGTATCTAGGGGCAACTAACTTGCTTTTGATTTTACTGGCTCATAGGTGGAAGGGACTTGTCCTTGTCTCAAATGAGACTTTGGACTGTGGACTTTTGAGTTAATGCTGAAATGAGTTAAAATTTTGGGGGACTGTTGGGAAGGCATGATTGGTTTTGAAATATGAGGACATGAGATTTGGGAGGCGCCAAGGGTGGAATGATATGGTTTGACTCTGTCCCCACCCAAATCTTATCTTGAATTCCCACATGTTGTGAGAGGGACCTAGTGGAAGGTAATTAAATCATGAGGGCAGGTCTTTCCCATGCTTTTCTCATGACAGTGAATAAGTCTCATGAGATCTGATGGTTTTTAAAACAGGAGTTTCCTTACACAAGTTCTCTCTTTGCCTGCCGCCATCCATGTAAGATGTGACTTGCTCCTCCTTGCTTTCTGCCATGATTGTGAGGTTTCCCCAGCCACGTGGAGCTGTCAGTTCTCCAATAAACTTATTTCCTTTGTAAACTGCCCAGTCTCGGGTTTGTCTTTTTCAGCAGCGTGAAAGCAGACTAATACAAATATCTAAGGATTTGATCTTGTAAGAGGGCAGCAATAATTCTTCCTGGTCTTTGTGTCATCCTTACATGATGAAAATAAATCTCAGCTAATCAATAATTGGGTAAGAATTCATTTACTTTCTCTCTCCACAATACTTAAGCACCCAGTCCTGTGAAAAACTGGGATATTTTTCTTCCTGCACAGCTCCAACTGAAGTCCTTGAAATGATTTTCATTGACTTTCATGATCTAACTTGGTTCATGGAGCCATCTGGAATCCAGTTACCGCGGAGAAAGAAACAGAATAAAAATACTCCTTGACTTACAGTGGGGTTTTGTCCTGATAAACCCATAATAAGTTGAAAATATTATAAGTCAAAAATGAATTGAATACACTTAAACTACCAAACATCATAGCTTAGCCTACCTACCTTAAACATGTTCAAAACACATTAGTCCACAATGGAGAAAATTATCTAACATAAACCCCATTTTATAACAAAATGTTGAATATCTTTAATTTATTGAAATGATTTATTTATCAAATGCTATAATTTATTGAATACTGTACTAAAAGTGAAAAACAGAATGTCCATATGGGTAATCAAATGATTCCTATTGAATGAGAATCACTTTCAGGCCATCATAAAGAGGAAAAATTGTAAGTCAAACCATTGTTAAGTCAGGGGCCATCTATAGACCAGATTACTTCAGTCTAGGTGACACCCCTGCCCCCAACCCAGGTTTCAGCTATATAATACACTTTATGTCAAATAAAAGGATAAGTATTGGTTTCCAAATTTGGGTGCTGGTGCTCTGGGGTAACCCATGATGTGAAGCAAAAAGTAACAAAGGTTTGCTGCAGTTTCCCTCCTTGAAGAGGCTCTGCCAGAGGCCATGCGAAAATGGTTTTCACATGAAATCAACTTCAGGTTGCAGAAGGCTTCCTTGACTGTGGGAATGACATTGAAAAGGCTGACTTTCTTTCTGAAGCTCTGTAGAGAGGGTGGTTAACCCCAAGACGTGAGAGATAAAGCAATAGAAATGCCTAACACATTACAGATATTATTAGAAATTACTATGTAGAAATTATTATTAACATGCCTGACACTCCAACAAAGGACTTGACAAAAGCTCCTGGATTTGCTATAAGGAAAAGTTCTATGTCAGAGCCCATCCTGGCACCAGGGAGCCCAACATAGCAAAAACATGCAGAAGCAAGCCCACTGGTCCTGAAGGCCTGGGTGGTGTGAATAGAGGGGGATTCTGCCTGGCTAGGCACCAAACTCTGATCTCTGTTCATGGGAGACCTGGCAATATGGTCTGCATTTGTATCCCTGTCCAAATCTCATGTTGAATTGTAATCCCCAACATTGGAGGAGGGGCCCGGTGGGAGGTGATTGGATCATGAGGGCAGATTTCCCCCTTGCTGTTCTCAAGATAGTGAGTGATTTCTCATGAGATCTGGTTGTTAAAAAAGTTTGTACCACCTCCCTCTTCGCCTTCTTCCTCCTGCTTTAGTCATTAGGATCTACCTGCTTCCTCTTTACCTTCCACCATGATTATAAGCTTTCTGAGGCCTCCCCAGCCATGCTTCCTGTACAGTGTGTCAACTATGAGCCAATTAAACTTCTTTTCTTTATCAATTACCCTTCTCAAGTAGTTCTTTATAGTAATGTGAGAATAGACTAATACGTGGTTCATAGGACACTAAGATCTAAGAGTTTGTGGACATTTTAGGGTCGAAACAGCATCCTACAGAGCTACATACCCTTTACAAGTTTGCAACACCCTTGCATTGCTCAGAAAGCTGCAGACTTTCTGCAGACGTACAAGAGTGAGAACTCAGAGGCCCAGAGTCAGAGACAGCAGGATCGCCCTATAACTGCGTGCACACTGAGATATCTGTCATCATTACAGAGGTGCAGCTTCTGCTGTAGATTTCTCCAGATACAGGCAGAGGCCCCAGCAGGCAAAGCAGCAGGGCCCATGAGTTGAGTTTTAGTTTTTATACTAGAGTTCTCCATCTGTACTTTAGGTTCAGATGGGGAGTAGACATTTAGGGAGTTGGTAGGTGAGAGTAATGGCCCACGTTTTATCATTATCTTTGCCTACTTTTGTGACTAGTTACTATGTGGCAGACACTGTGCTTGTCCCCTGTATCTGTTACCACAAATAATTGTGAAAACTGCCTGGAACATAATATTATTATTCTCTGTTTCACGGATGAAGTATCTCTGAGGCTTAGAGACAAGAGTAACTGCTCATTGCTGTGGGGACGGAGGCAAAGCCTCCTGAGCTCTACTCTGCTTCTTTTCTGTTTCCTCTCAGAAGGCAGGGAGGTGTTTAACCTCCCACTTGCTAACTATCAGGTAAAACTCTCGATTTGGAAGAAAGTAAGAGGCAGCCCTAAGCACCCATGGGTGGCAAGTGGCCTCGGGTGAGGTGGTGGCATCAACATTGTGAAGAAATAGAAGAGGGGAGATGCAGAGTGTCTCAGATTGCTTTCCATGTGCTGGGTCTTACACTGAGCTCTTTCCTCTCCATCACTGCAGAACCATATCATCATCTCCAACTTAATGGATAAGGAAATCAAGGCTCAAAGAGGCAGAGTACTGGCCCTGGAATTTGCATCCAAACCCAATCTATCTTTCCTAAAACCCATCATGGTGTTTGTTTGTTTGCCTTTTGCTATATTCAGTCCATATCCTTTGGACTGACAGGCTGTTCCTCTCAAGACCCCGAGTTCCCTGTACCTCCCTGTGGTCACCAATGTGATGTTGCAAGACAGAGCTCCAGGAATAGGCTGCCCATTAGGGACAGCCATTTCTAGGTCAGCCACTCCCGAAAGACCTGCCCAAGGAAGGGCTTCCTGTCCCATGGCCATTAAGAGTATCAGGTGCAGCCAAATTCACCACAGGGTTTGCACCTAGAGGTGAGCCTTGCTGAACCGGCAGGGTGAGATTTCATCAAACAGCTGCTCAGGTTTCTACAACAGCATGGCTGGGCCTTGCACTAGTGGGCTGCCTTAGCTACATGGAGGGCAGCTGGCTCTGTCTTCTAACTGCATGGCCACACTCCTGGGGACTGTTCCCCAGACTAGTGCCAGAGGTGCTGCCATGGGGGTCAGGACTCTCAGGTATGTGAGAGGTGGGCCTCTGATTAGCTTTCCCTCTAACCAGACTGTTGTATGATTACATCTGGGAGTTTGTCCATACTGCTATGCAGGACAGCTCATTCCAAACAGAGCCAGTTAATCCTTCCTGGAACTGGTTGCAGGAGGCAAGTTCATTTTAGCCAAAGTGTTCGGCCAAGAGGAAAAACTGGGAGTGGGGGACGGGACAGGAAACGGAGTCATGCCCAACACGCAGTAGGTGGGCACTGCAACTAACCATTGCTCATTATTCAGGGTTGCCAAACCGTTGTCCAGCTCCACTAAGAAGTTTTCATAATGCTGCCAGCAAGTATGACATGGCCTTATTAATATGGAGACAAATACCTTCAGCCTGGTTTGCCAGAGGGTGATCAGGATATGACCAGAGGCCCACAGAGAGTCCACGGAAGGGCAATCTTGGAATTTTCAAGGATGAAATCTAATGTTTATTGAGCATTTGTTATGTGCCAAGCATTCTTCTGAGGGTTTCATGTGTATTCATGTATTTTGTCCTAGTAGAGCTGTGAACTCAGCCTGTTATTTTTAATCCATTTACAGCTATGGGTATGGAAGCACAGAAGATAAGGTAACTCATGCAAACAAAAATGTTTATAAACAGCAGAGCCCCAGGCATTTTCCTATCTCTATTGAAAAAAACAGAAGCAGAAAGTTGCATAAACAGCATTTTTATGTGGGGAAGGGTAAGGATGGCTATGTGGTATTGATAATTGATAAGTGAGAAATTGAGAGTGTGTTCTATCCTTGTGCAATCGGTGTTTCTCTAGTCTGACACCACTCAATTCTCTGATCAAGGCACTTATTAGCCAGTGGGGGAGTCTGTGGGGAGGGGGGTCACAGAACTGGGTAGTTTGGGGTGGAGTCAGGGAGTTGCTGTTGTTACTCACCCCTAGTGCATTGGGGAAGGGCTTGGCACACACTAATCTCTGAGGTTGACACTGAGCACAAGATGCCACACCAAAGAGCAGACAATGGCTGCTAGAAACAAGGAAAATCACCAACCCCATTCACTGCTTTCCTAGGCCTGCCATACAAATTACCACATTTGCACAGCTCTGGAAGCCAGAAGTCCAAAGTCATTGCATTAGCAAGGCCTTGCTCCCTACAAAGACTCTAGCAGGGAATCCTTCCTTGCTTCTTCCAGCTTCTGGTGGCCCCAGGAGCTAGGCTTATGGTCACATTACTCCAGTCCCTGTCTCCGTCTTCGCATAGCCATCTTCTGTCTTCATGTCTGTTTTTCTTAAAAGGGCATGAGTCACTGGAGTAAGGACCCACCCTAACCCAGGATGCCCCCATCCTAATTTATCACCTTTGCAAAGACTATTTTCAAATCAGATCACGTTCTGAAGTTCTAGGTGGACAGGAATTTTGGGGGGACATCATTGAACCCAGGATGACCATGCATGTGGCAATCTCTGCACTTTGTGAGATCAGCACCGGAGAACTTGGGAGAGACAGGTGGTGATGTGAAGGGCAAATGTGTCCCTTGGAGGCTTCACTCCTCCCTTCAAGGGATGTCCCAAAGTTGTAATCCTGGAAGGCTGTGAGCCAGGAGAATAGTTACTCGAGAAGGGACAGAACTGAGATTTGGAGACTGAGGAACTCGCCTACCAAGAGTCCTTTTTTTCAGCCCCAGGAAGTTTATTCTCAAACTCCCCAGTCACAGCTGTGGCCTCACAGGCTCTCAGCCAAGGATGTGCACAGATTTCCAGGGCCACTGCTCTGACCTCCAGCACTGAGGCTGTCTCTACCTGGGGGATGGGAGAGGCACGGTTGAGTGAGAAACATCCTTAAAAGGGCAAACGTACCAAATATACAACGTCCCACAAGAATCGAGGACATAGCAACATACACGCAATTAATGATACTTTTTAAGGATCATATTCCACGCCTAAATATGCAACATTTTAACAACAATTTGTCCGTCCCACCCAAATGCCTCCATGACGGGAATTTTGACAGTGTGTTAGTTTAATTTCCACTACCCAAAGATAAAAGACCCGTGGAAAGGAAATGAAAAAAGCTAAATGGCTAGAAAGAGTATGGAAAACCATAACCACCAAGTTGTAAATCAGTAAAACAACTTGTTAGTCATGGAAACATAGAACTATGTGACTTCTATAATGTGCTCACTTCTTTCATTTAATAAATATTTTCTGGCACAAGTAACAATATTGTAATCTTTCATTAGAGAAATATGTCAATGTTCTACTAAAACTCCAAGTCCTATAAAAAAATCTGTTTTAAATTCCAGTTTTGTGGAAATTATTAATTTTTTTTCTATAAATGCAAAACAATGAGTGAATTCATTTGATGTAATTTTCTTTCCATTCCAAAAAAGTACCTAAACGTCACAAAAATAAAGTTGGGGCCAATATTGTCAATGAAGAGAAATGAAAACACTATGGAAATTGTCCATCATTAGAAGGTTAAACTCTGTGAATCCTGTGTCCTCGTGCCTGGACCCTAGGGTCCTCTTTCTGGGATCTTCACCCTCATTTTCTGTCCTTATTCCTGGGTGCCCCTCTACTCGGCCATGCTTGGAACTTCCTCTTTCCAAGCACTCCTGCCTTCATTTTCATCCTTCCTTCTCTCTGGACTCCTATTTCCCCTCCATTCCCCATCTATCCCTGTCCATTTCTCCAGCAACCACCTTTGCTGGTCACCTGTCCCATCTTCGAGGTGGAATCTTCCATGCCCTTCTCTGAAGATTCACAGTCGCTGCTCCTGCCACTCTGAATTCCCAACCCCTCCCGTGCCTGCCCTTCCTGAGAGTGTGAACTTAGCAAAGCTCATGTTTCTCGTGTGTCTGTCCCCGCTGCAAAGTACAGGGCAGGTGCCCGATCAGGGCTTGCTGGATGGCTACTGAGTGTCCCGCTACAGCTCAGACTACACCCAGAACATTCTTGCACATTTCCAGTCAAACCAATTCCTCACAGCCTTTCCCCTGGCTGTCTTTACGCTCTCTGCCTCCTCCCATGAACATCCCCACCTTAGCAAAGCCCTGCCTTGTCTTCAAAGCTGGGTTCAGATGTCATGCTGCTTCCCAAGAGACATCTCCCTCCTCACTCTGTGATTTTTACTAGGGCTGCCATAACACAGTACACAAGCCAGAACCTTAAACAACAGAAGTATAATGTCTCACAGCTCTGGAGGCCAGAATCCTGAGATCAGGGTGTCCACAAGGCTGCTTCCTTTGAGGCTCTGAGGGAGCAGTCTGTCCCCAGCCTCACTCCCTAGCTTGTGGGTGGCCACCTTCTCCCTGTGTCTCCTCAAACCCTCTTCCCTCTGTGCATGTTTGTGTTCAAATCTTTTCTTATAAGAACACCAGTCATATGGGATTAGGATCCACCCTAATGACCTCATTTTAACTTAACTGACTTCTCTAAAGACCCTGTCTCCAAATAGAGTCACATTCAGAGATCCTGGGAGTTAGGACTTCAGCCTACGGATTTAGGGAAGGGACACAATCTAACTTCTAATAGCCGCCTCATGCCTCTTTCACCATTGAGACCTACAGTCCCCATACCTGGGTCCATCTGTTAGATGTATCTAAACACCTTGGCAAGACCCTTTGTCCCTGCCCCAGAGGGAACCACACCCTGGGTTTAGTGACTATCCCACCCCCAGATTTTCTTCCAGGCTTCTCACTTCTCCTTTTGGTTTCAAAATTGGATCTAAAGTTCCTCTATGTGATATCCAGAATGTTTGTCCTGGCAAGCTCCAGCCTTTACATTTATGAAATATTGTTGCCTCAAAAGCAAGGCTACCTGGACCTGGTTTCTGGCCATTTCCCGTGAACAGAAGGCCAAAAGGCCTGCAGTAAAAAATGCCTAGTGGGTTGAGACTTTCTGGGGAGAGGTCCAAAAGGCAACTATTTAAGAATTCTTTTCATGTATTTTTTCTTAACTGAGTAGGATCGTACAGAATCGACTCACTAAAAAAGAATTGTCACAAAATCTCACACCATTGACTTGTAAATGGAATTGAATGTGTAGAGTCTACGTAATGACACCATCAAACAGGAAAGAGCTATCACACTCGTATAACGGATGAGAAGCAGCATGAGCACGGCAGGCGAGCCTCCCAGGGGCATTGGCGTTATTCCACTCACTGCGTTTTTATCTCCAGTTTCTCTAATTTTTGTTATTTTTTTCCTCGGGTCTCAAGACAAGAGCAGAAAGACTTTTTTCTCTCCTAACAAATCACCTCATACAGAAGTCAATAATATAAATACTTACGTGGCTGGGGTCAGTGCCTGGGCTTTATTAAAACTGATTTTTCAGAATGTATTTCCATTGTTACTGCAGCTACAAGGAAACCCTCCAATCAGACACTTTGCATCCTAACATCAACGCCTGCGTGGTACAAGCCCTAAAAATGGAAAACAAAGTGAGGGAGGCGGAGGGGAGATGCTGTGGGCTTCCTGGGATGAGTCCTGCAGGGCCGGTTTCCTTGGGGGCAGCAAGCCCCAGGGGAATTCTCCCTCACTTCCTTTCCAGGAGATTCCCCCAAGCTCCCACACGCACCTTCACGGTTCCTAGATCAAGCGCTGACTCTGCTCGGCCTCATGGTTGCTGGCTACATAAAATAATCAAAGATGCCCTCGGTGGGAGTCATGCACCCCCCACCTGTGGCTGAAGGCCAGGCCACACACTGGAGAGTCTCAGCACACAGGCAGGACGCTGTGGGTTCGGTTGCCAGGAGTATCTGTTCAGAGAGTGGACACAGTACAGGGCTCATCCCGCATCACACTGTCCTGCCCTAGCAATCACACCCGGTCCTCTCAGGGCCAGAGTCTGGTTTTCTGCAGAAAAAATGAGAGAGTCCACTGGCTAGTTTCTGGGCTGGGCGACCTGGGCCTGTGTCAAGCACAGCCCACTCTCTGCATGCTTCTCCTACCCCTCCTCTTAAATTATTGGGGTTCCTATGATGTGCAAGCTGGGGGACCTGGTTAAGTTATGTGCTGTGGACTTGTTAAGTAAGACTAGCTTAGGGAAGGACTAAGCCTGTGCTCTGATGGTGTGGGGTCAGCACTCAAATTGCGCAAAACACCAGTCCCTGTGAACTAAGGAAGATCCATAGAGGAAGTCAACTCTTCCCCATGGAAACCAACGCTCAGTGTGTTTCTAATGTTCACGTCACCAGCTGATAGAGAAGAGAGGTATGAGCGTGCGCGGGAATGGCCGTGCAAACAAACTCCAAAGAAATGCCGCCAGCAGCAAGAATCTCTAACCACACGGATCGCATAAAACCAGGGAGGAACGCAAGGAAGGAAAGTGTGTAAGGAACAGCAGAGAAGGAAGGCTCAGCCACAAATCTCTCTCCCTCTCACACACACAGACACACACACACACACACACACACACACGCCCCGCAAGGGATAACATAATACCCCAACGTATAACCTGCAGACACACTGAGATCAGTCCCTCCTTCCTGCCTTCTCATTCCTAACCATTCTGGTCAGTCTTCCATTGAGCTTAGCTGGCCCTTTCATGATATTCATGCTTTGAACCTTTCTTTATGTGTCAGGATTTAGGGATATTGTTTTCTTTTGTAATTTTCCAACAAGTTGAGAGGGGAAAAAGCATACATACCTTAAAAAGAACTTGCAAAGTGAACATTTTTCTTTGTACCCACAATAATCTTTTATTTCTTTTTCTTTTTTTTTTCTTTTGAGATGGAGTCTCACTCTGTCGCCCAGGCTGGAATGCAGTGACACAATCTCGGCTCACTGCAAACTCTGCCTCCCGGGTTTACGCCATTCTCCTGCCTCAGCCTCCCGAGTAGCTGGGACTACAGGCGCCCGCCACCTCGCCTGGCTAGTTTTTGTATTTTTGGTAGAGACGGGGTTTCACCGTGTTAGCCAGGATGGTCGCGATCTCCTGACCTCGTGATCCGCCCGCCTCGGCCTCTCAAAGTGCTGGGATTACAGGTACAAGCCACTGCGCCCGGCCTCTTTTATTTCTATTATAAAGGCAACACTTTTTTGTGCAAAATTTGGAAAATACAGAAAAATATAAAGAAGGTAAAAACCATCCACAATTCTTCCTCCCAGAAATAACCGTAGTTGTATTCTAGAAAATGTATTTGTATGTTTATTATAGTTGATCCAAAAGAACAATCGAGGTAAATATGAATACAATTTTATTGTATGAAGGTGGTTTCACACTGTATGTACTACTGCATATTGTTTTATTTAATGTTATGTTGTGAGAACTTTAATATGGTACTAAGTAGTCTTTGAAAGCATAATTTTTAATAGCTACAAAACATTTTTAATGAGTGTATCACAATTTCTTTTCCCATTTCTCTATTCTTGGGTCTTCAGAAGGTTCCTAATTTTCTCTTGTGAACATGCTCGAATGACTCCCTCTGTACATACATTTTTGAGCACATTTCTGATCATTTCTTCAGGATATTTTCTTAGGCATGAAATTGTTGATCTAAAGAGAGTAAACCTTCCTACGCTGTCTCCTCTCCCACCTGTATGAAAACATCCATTTCACATAATTGCCAAAAATGGAAACAACCCAATTGTCCACTCAAGTAGCATAAACAAACAAGATGCAGTCTGTCTACAGGGCGGAGCATTATTCAGCAATCTAAAGGAACGAAGTTTTCACACCTATTACAACAGGGATGAACCTTAGGATTGTATGCTAAGGAAAAGAAGCCAAACACAAAGGCCACATGTTGCCTGATTCCATTTATGCAAATGGTTTTGACTAGAGACATCCATAAAGATAGAAAGTAGATGAGTAGTTACCAGGGCTGGGGTGGTGTCAGACAGTGACTGAATATGGGAATGACACTTTTTTTTTTTGGCTGTGATGAAGACATTCTAAAGCTAGATTGTGGTGATGGTTGCACAATTTTGTAAATTTACTAAAAATCATTGTATTGTACACTTAAAATGAGAGAGTTTTGTGGCATGTAAATTAGACCTCAATACAACTTTCAAAGTCATTTTCACTATGGATTGTTTCAGATTATTTTAGGATCATTCATTGAATTTTCCAAAATCACTATTCCACTAAAATTTGAGGAAGACTTATATTTACACTAATAACTTAGTATCAAGAAAAACAATACGCATTCTTATTTCTTAAACTGTCTTTATGTTACTAGAGTCACATTCTTCATTTTTATTAGCTAAGTCCTTTCTTAAGGTGAGACCACTCACTTTCTTTTGATTAATGTAATTTTTGCCATAAATATTTCCAGCCTATTATTACAGTGTAGAGAAAAATATTTTTATATTTATTTAACCTTCTATCACTTTGCTTAATTTAACTCTTTTAGATTCATTTGGTATTAGAAGCATACAATTGTAGAAACTTCAAAGAGTTATTAGGTCTCTTTCTAATAATAATTCTTCCTTCCCCTACACTGGCCAGACATCCAGCATTAATTAGGAGGATGATGTTGATAACAAATAAAATTGCCTTATTCCTGATTCTAATGAGAATTTTTCCAGCGTGTCACCACTAAGTATAATGTTGACTTTTGTTTCTTTTTAACCTTTTTATTTTGAAATAACTATACATTCACAGGAAGTTGCAAAAATAGTACACAGAAATCCTATGAATCCTCTGCCCAGTTCACCCCGTTGGCTACATCTTATGTAGCTACCCTACAATTTCAAAGCCAGGAAACTGGTACACATTCAGTACGCAAATAGTTTTGTGTCGTTGGTGGTATGTGTAGATTTCTGCAACCACCACTGCAGACAAGATATGTAACTGCTCCATCATCACAAAGATATCCTTCGTGCTTCCCTTTAAAGTCAAGCCATCCAGCCCCACCATCTCTCAACACTGGCAATCACTGATCTGATCTCCACCTCTTTAATTTGGCTGTTTCAAGAATGTTCTATAAATCATATAGTACGTGACCTTTTGAGATTGGCTTGTTTACTCGCCCCAATTCCTTTGCCATGCGTGCAAGTTGTTGTATATGTAAGTAGTTTGTTTTCCCTTATTGCTGTATTATTCTCTGGTATGGACATACCATAGTTTGTTTAATCATGTACCTATTGTTGGTAATTTTCATGTTTTTAGCTATTGCAAATAAACTTGCTATAAACAACCACTGCAGATTTTTGTGTAGGTATAAGATTTCATTTCTCTGAGATAATCGCCCAGGAGTATGATTGCTAGGAAATATAATAAGTATATGTTTCGTTTCTTAAGAAACTGTCGAACTGCTTTCCAGAGGGGCTGTACCACTTGACATTGCACAGCAATATGTGATAAATCTAGTTTCTTTGCATCCTTGCCAGCATTTGGTGTTGCTGTTCTGTTTTATTTTACTTGTTCTAATACATATGTAGTGATTTCTCATTGTGGTCTTAATTTGCATTTCTTTAATAGCTAATGATGTTGGAAATCTTTTCAAGTATTTATTTGCCCCAGGTACACTCTGTTTAGTAAATGTCTCCTCATGTCTTGTGCACATTTTCTAATTGGATTGCTTGATTTTACTGTTGCGTTCTGAGAGTCCTTTATGTATTCTGGATGTGAGTCCTTTCTCAGACATGTGATTTGCAAATATTTTCTCCCTGTCTGTAGCTTGTCTTTTGATCCTCCTACGAGGGTCTTTTGCAGAGCAAACCTTTTTGATCTTGATGAAGTCCAATTTACGGATGTTTTCCTTTTACGGATTGTGCTTTTGGTGCCATGTTTAAGAATTCTGCATCAAGTCTTAATCTCGAAAATTTTGAATTGTGCCTTTCTAAAATTTTAGTTTTATTCTTACATTTAAATCTTTTCTCTATTTTGAGTTAATTTTTGTATAAGGTGTGAGGCTCAGGCTGAAGTTTACTTTTTGCCTATGGAAATCCAGTTGTTCCAGTAATATTTGTTGAAAGTGATTCCTCCATTGAACTGCTTTTACGTCTTAGTCAAAAATCAGCTTGGCATATGTTTAGGGGTATTTCTTTTTCTCTGTTCTGTTCCCCTGATCTATGTGTCCATCCTTCCATCAGCACTACACAGTTTAGGCTACTGTCACTATATAAGAAGTATTGAATTCAAGTAGAGTGACCCTTTGAAATGTATTCTTTGTATTCAACATTGTTTTTGCTATTCTAGTTACTTTGCCTTTCCAAACAAATTTCGGAATAATCTTGTATCTACAAAAAAAACTTGCTTGGTTTTTAATGTACATTTTATGAAGCCTATACATCAATTTAGTCAATAGATCAATTGACTTCTTTACTACGTTGTCTTCTAATCCATGAACACAGTATCTCTTTCTATTTCGATCTTCTTTGGTTTCTTTTATCAATGTTTTGTAGTTTTCAGAATATAAGCTTGTGCTTTTTTTTTTTTTTACATTTATGACTAAGTATTTCATTTGTATTAAGAAACTATAAAAGGAATTATATTTTTAATTTTGCCTTTCAAGTATGTATTGCTAGTATACATAAATACAGTTGATCTTTGTCTGTTGATCTTGTATCCTGAAACCTTGTTGAACTCACTGCATACAATTGCAATTATTTTAAATTTGCTTTGGATTTTCATGGCCCATCTTGCTCTATGTTCTAAAGGCCTTGGAAAAGAACGTGTACTCCGCTGGTTTGGGGTGAATTATTTCATAAATATAAGTTAGGTCTTGTTGGTTAGTGGTGTTCTTGAGTTCTTTTATATGCTTGCTGGTTTCCTGTTCTTCTACTTTCTGTCTCTATCACCTGGACTACTCTAGGTACCTCATATAAATGGAATCAGACAGTATGTTTCCCTTTGTGACTGGCTTATTTCACACAGCATGACATCCTCAAGTTTCATTCACATTGAAGCAAGTGTCAGAATTGTCTTCATTTTTAGGGCTGGATAATATTCCACTGACTTGATTAGATTTTGGTGTTTTAGGGTTTTGTCTCTCTCTCTTTTTTTTTTTTTTTTGGTAGAACTTCAGCAGCATAATGGAAGACGTGGAGTTGGCAGTGATCTCCATTCCAACCTGGTCCCCATCCCAACCCCAGCCACGGTGATACTGCATTACGCTTCTATGAAGCCAGGGGATTTTTTGTTTTGTTTTGAGACGGAGTTTCACTCTTGTAACCCAGGCTGGAGTACAATGACACAATCTTGGCTCACCGCAACCTCCGTCTCCTGGGTTCAAGCGATTCTCCTGCCTCAGGCTCCCAAGTAGCTGGGATTACAGGTGTGCACCACCATGCCCAGCTAATTGTGTTTGTGTGTGTATTTTTAGTAGAGACGGGGGTTTCTCCATGCTGGTCATGCTAGTCTCAAACTCCTGACCTCAGGTGATCCACCTGCCTCAGCCTCCCAAAATGCTGGGATTACAGGTATGAGCCACCAGCCCAGCTGAACTCAGGGTTTTAAAAAAAATAGTCCTGTTACTGAAATCAATTTCACCAAACAATAGAACAATTAAGGAGCCAGTAAACTCTGTTTTTGTTACAATGATTGTTTACACTATACAAATCAGATGAGTCATTCTGTTTTGCCAGAAGATAACTTAGCGAAAATAACTTGAAATTCTGTATTATTTACGTGGTAGACTAAAATAGACCATCAATTACCATCTACTGAGTTTTTACCTAAGTATAATATTCTTAAAACAACATTGTTGTTATTGCCATTCGGTCTAAGATTTAATTATTGGCTTGTAGAGTGAAAACATTTAAAAGCCAATCAGTTGAAGGTGTAAAGGAATAAAAAAAATCCAAGAAAAACTATCATTTAACGCTTAATCTACACTTTAATGAAGTCACAAAATACATATTTTCTCTTTTTGACAAATTGAACGTAAAGAAAATAAAAGATCCAGTAAAGAGGAAGAAGAGTGGCAAGGAAGGAAGGTCAAAGAACTGGAGAAAGGGTGGAAGGGAGGGGGAAAAAGAGGATCTCCCAGGTCTCACCCTGCAATATCAAGTTTCCTTCCAGAAGTGAAGTTACCCTCCGCTGAGAGAACTCCATCCTGGGAAATATACTGGTGGTGAAGGATGAAGTCTCAGTTTTGCGTCAGTGAATGACCTGGGACTTATAGGTTTAAGCCACCTCATTAATGTGATGTTAACTTTATTTTTGGCATAAGAGTGAAAATTTTTTTTCATTTATTTCTGATGTTCACTTAACAAAGACAGAGTATGAGAAATTTTCCTGAGGTGAGGAGGACATTTGAGGCAGTGCAGACAAAAGACTATTTCTGCTCAAAAGACTATCCAAGACACAAAGACAGAAGTTAGAGGCCATCGCTGAAATGGAAGAGAGATTTTAAAAGCCCTGATTACCACAGAAACGTACACTTGAGGACCTTTCACAAACGTAATTCAATCTGAAAGTCTTTTTCAAGGTTAATGAGTATCAGAGAAAGTTATAAATTAAATGTTTTTAAAATATAAGCTTGACCATTTTTAATCAAGCTAAAAGAGCTATTTCAATTTTCTATGAAAATGTATGTTAAGATGATCTTAAGTCCAGAATAATTAGAGCATCTAAATTTGCACAATATACTCTTCCTATTCAGTATTTAGCATGACCACTCTCCATTAATCCTCTGTTAATACTTCATTAATAATCCCAGAACTCATACAATATGACCAAACTCATAGAGAGATGACCTTAGAACTCAGGGAATTCATGCCAGAACTGACAACCTTAAGTGGTGTTTGTGTTAGGAAATGAAGTGGTAATAAAGTATAGAAACTATGTGAAAACAGAAATCTATCTTTTCCTTAACTAATTCACCTCCAGCAAGATGAGTGGGTTTTCTAAAATTTTTTCTGGCAGACTGTTTTGCTTCATTCTTGGATGTGTATTTCATTTTGGCTGAATACTCTACACCACTCCTTGCTTCAAGCCACGTTCTAAGAAAAGAAAACTTCATAAATAAGGGAAATATCTTCTTAAGTCAGAAACAAGAATTTTCATAACATTAATTTTGTGGCTCGTCCTTGCTTTTTATAATTGAGATAGCTTCTTGCTCCTACACTTGCCTACTCGCTGGTTCTTTTGTGCCCGCTCTGGTGGTCTTAGAAAAACAAATCAGTTGGTGCCAAAGACCCGGGAGGAGACCCCTCCTCAGGCCTCTAAGGGTTGAGGAACCTCCTCCTGCTCCCACGCGGCAGACGGACCAGGACCTGAGACCCGCTTCCCTCACTCTCACGGCCTCTCTGGGGTAAGTGCCCTTGTCTCCTCTTTACCTCCCTCGGCCAGAAATCCTGCGCAGGTCCGAGGCCCACTTTTGAGCCACTAAGTGGCTCGGGAGACCCGTTCAGGACGGAGACGTCCGCCTGAAGGTAATCTCCACTTTGGCTCCATGAGCCTCCAGTCTGTCTCTGCTGGTTCCAAAGGACGCTTTGAAGCCAGGCAGAGATCCACTTCCATTTCCATTGTGTCCATTGTGTAAGTAAAGAGGAAACAAACAGGAAACCCTCCAGTCCAAATTTCCAAAGAGCACCCCCTTAGGGTGCCTCCTAGCCAATTTAAAAACCTTACAGGTCGAACAAGACCTTAGGAGGAAGCGGTTAATTTTCCTTTCCACTGTGGCGTGATCGACCTCAGCAATTTCTGCCAGTGGCTAGGCAAGTGGTCTTAAATTAATTACATACAAGGCTTTTGGGCCTTATGCTCTCCTCCCGACCTGCCCTATACTCCTCCTTCTCTCCAACCCCTCCCTTCCTGCCCAGACTCCTCCTCCTCCCCCATCCAGACTCCTCCTCCCTCCTCCTTATCTACTAGTAATCCACTCGGTCTCGTGCCTCCTTCCGGGCCCCCAACTGGCTGTCTTGAGTCCCCTATCTCTGCCCACACCCTCCTACAGTGTTAGCACCTTTGCGAGAGGTGGCTGGGGCGGAGGGGGTAGTCAGAGTACATGTCCCGTTTTCATTGGCCGATCTTTCCAAAATTGAGAAGTGTTTAGGTGATTTCTCAGCTAATCCTACCATATACATAAAGGAATTTAGATACCTTTGTCAGGCCTATGACTTAACTTGGCATAACCTCCAGGTTATCCTAACCTCTACCCTAAACTGACTGAGGTTCTAACCCAGTATACCCGGTTAGATCCGGCCTCCCCCACAGGGGCCACCATTTTGGCGTCTTATTTCATTTCTCAATCAGCTCCTGACATTCGTAAAAAACTTCAAAAGGTAGAGGATGGTCCTCAGACACCAATACAAGACCTGGTTAAATTAGCCTTTAAGGTCTATAACTCCAGAGAGGACACGGCAGGCTCGCCTCAAACAGAAGTTACAGCTCCTAGCAGCAGCTTTACAGCCCAGTTGTAACCCCAGGCCAGAGAGCACACACCCCGCAGACTCCAAGGCTACTAAAGGAGCCTGCTATAGGTGCGGCAAGGCAGGACACTATGCCAACAGGTGTCCGCAAGGTCCCCGAGCCCCAACGCAGCCTTGCTATAAGTGCAAGGCGTCAGGACATTGGGCCAGTGAATGTCCTAACCCTCGTCCACCAGCAACCCCCTGCCCTGCTTGCCAGCAGGGAGGACGCTGGAAGTCTCATTGCCCCACCCTGAGAACAGGTGCCGCGTCTCCACGTGACCCCCTTTCCCAGGATCCTGGGAGCTCCTTCCAGCTCCTACATCTGGACGACGACGACAACTGAAGGTGCCGAGACTCGGGGACCCCCATCACCCTCGCCGAGCCGCGGGTAACTCTCCTGGTAGCAGGTAAGACAATCAGTTTTTTAATCAACAACGAGGCTACCTATTCTGTTTTGCCGTCCTTCTCTGGACCTAGCCTTCCATCCAATATCTCTGTAGTAGGAGTAAGCGGAAAGCCATCCACTCCACAAAAACTCCACTCCTTAATTGCTGCCTGGCCAACAACTACTCTGTGCACTCGTTCCTCATTCCCAGCTAAAAAGGGCCCCTACCGAAAGCAATCAGTGGAAATCAGTTTGGCTTTCCCCCATTCGCCTCAAACTTACTAAATTTTCTTAACTATCTCATACTCCTCAACCTTGCTGGGACCTTCCTTCTGGGTTTTGCCCCTATTCCAACAAATGCTTCCATTCCTCATTCCTGTACTAATACTGTGCCTTATTTTATTCTTCATCCGTGCGTCCAAATGCCAACCATGGGCCCCGACCTTAACGACGCCCCTTAACAGCAGGAAGTAGCCAGACAGACCACGGCGCCCCTTATCACTCTTACCAATAAAAGGTTGGACTGTTTGGACGAACGGAGGCAAGATGGTGCACTTCCGGGTTCTTCTTCACCAACTTTTCCCGCGCGCGCGAAAATGCAGCCGGCGCCCGGGAAGGTGCAGACCAACTGGGCATGCGCCAGGTGACGTCAATCCGAAGAGACCAAGATTTACCTGGTCGCACCTGCGGAACGCCCCCTGACACGCCCCTGCCCCGCCTATTGCCCCCCCATTCCTAGAAAAGCCGCTCCGGAGGGACGCCACGGGCGGCCTTCTTCAGTCCTCCACTCCTGTCGGGATGTCAGGACTGTAGGAACTCCGTCCGTCCGAGAGCCCCACCAGGGAACTCTGTCCGCCTTCTTTGCTGGAGGCCGACAGACCTCTTCCTAAACTTGCAGTTTTGCTCCTACACTTGCCTACTCGCTGGTTCTTTTGTGCCCGCTCTGGTGGTCTTAGAAAAACAAATCACATATAACCTGCAAATAACTTTTGAAATAATAATTCAAAATATTTACAAAACATCACTGCTCAGCCTGGTGGAAGGTAGTCTCTATAACAGGTAGTAGAGTGCTGTCATCTTATTTATCATACCATGTTGTTGTGAGGATTAAATGAGAAAATACTCATGAAAACACAAAACAGAGTCTAAGCTGGCACCTCACAAGTGCTTAAAAACTTGTTGTTAGTTTGTTTGTTGTTTTGCAGTTATTTACCAGGAAGAGGTTTCAGGTCAGTTGGAAAAATACTACTGCACGTATGGGATAGTAGTGCTTATATGTGTATATACTCACATATGTACATGTACATATATATACACACACATATGTACATATATAAATATATGCACATGTATATATACACACATACATATATATCATATATGCAAAATAGAATTATATACATGATAGAATGATAAAATTAAGTGCTAAGCTATATACTATAGACAGTATAATCACGACTGAGTTCAACTGGATCACTGTACATTGTCTACTATATTGAAGGCACAAGATTGAAGACCATACTGAGATATGATGTGTATGCTATTATATCATGTTATTGCAAAGGTGATGGAGACCACTGAGCATGATCATTGTCAACCAAAGTTTAAATAATGCAAAATCTGCTTCTAGGGTGAATTATTGAATGATCACTGCTAATTTTCCTCTCTCCAGCAAACATTAGAAAAATTCAAAGATTAATGGTTAAAAATAGTTAAGTTGCAAAAGACAGTATTTCATTTACAGAAATGCAAAATAGCTTTTGAAATCAATGTTTCCATCTCCTTTTTTTCAGCTTGTAAACCCATAACACTAAAACACCCTAACTGATTTTATTTCTACACTTTGTTAAAGGGATGTGATCCCAAGCTGGGACCTCATCTGCCCAACGTTTAACCCTCAGAAACCTTTACCAGACTGGGTTTGAACTCACAGAAACAGCAGCTTTTAATGGAAATGCTGACAGACTCTTAAGTATAGCAACGTGAATGGCACCAATGATAATAAATATGAGGAGTGATTCCCAAACCGAAGATGGGCAAATAGTTACCCAGCTGCTACAGAAATAGCAAGATAGAATTTAAAAAAAAAAAAAAAAAGAGAGAAAAGAAATTAAATGAAATGGATATTAGCTGGAAACATCTGTGTTCACCACAGAGCAAAATGCATATTCAGCAGCCAGTTTATTGGCTCTTTAGAGGATGTGAATGGTGCATTGTAAATAATGACCCGCCTGTAATAAATTCCCAGTAAAAAAGAGAGGGGCTCGTGTGTTCCTCCCACAATTCACATTTCTGGGTCCCTGCTGTGAGTGATGATTCACAGCAGTCACAAATTCCTGTTTTCAAAATGCTGTTGTATACTCCAGGGCTTTCATTAAGTTTTGCACTAGCTGGGGAAATTTAAAACTTGAGAGAGAGAGAAAGAGGGGAGGAGAGCGGCTTTCAGTGGTGACTGCGCTCAGTACTCAGTCTGCAGGGTGCTGATAGATGTGATCAGAGGGTGTGTCTTCCAAAGGACCCGATTGCCTCCCATCCTTCTTTTTTCTGGAAGTCCATAAGGAAAGGAGAGAGCGGGGACCAGTGACCTCCTTATGTGACTGGAAGGAAAAGAGACAAGAGAAAGGTCTTTGCAGCTGAATTTTGAAAGGCAACTGGGAGACAGCACGTGAATCCAGGGCACTAGAGTTAATGGGTTCCACGAGGAGCCTGCATCTGCCGTAACTTTCCAGGGTGCAGTGTGCCAAGTGCGTCTTCAGAGTTCTAAAGCTTGGATGGCCCATGAAGATTTAGGATTGTGCTATTACATGTTCAAAATATATCTGTTAAATATACATACTATGCCTGGGGCATCATGTTTGGTCTCAAGGTCATAAATACTTAAAGAGGAAATTGACCAGTCAGGATGGAAATCATTTCCTCTCAGCCCAGGCATCAGTACAAAGAAATGAGCACTCTTGCCCAGCTCAGGGGATTTTGGTGACTGCATTGGATGTGCCTGATGCTGGTGCCTGGCCTGCTGATGCTGTGCTGGACAGGGCTACTCGCCACGTCAGGCCTTGCCCCCCCAAGACACAGTTTGATATTCCGTCTGCATCATCTTGGCCAAATGATTGTTCCACGGCTGCAAAGTGCACTAATGAGAAGAGTTGCCAGAGTGTCAGAGATCCCCGTGTTCCAAGGTTTTGGGAAGCATGCTGTCTGGGGCTACCTATGCTCACACATTGGGAGGAGACGGGGATGGTCCCAGAGGCTGTCAAAGTGCCAAAACCCGGGCTGGAACCCACCACTGTCTGCGTCTTACCAATTCCCAGTGAAAGCAAGAGGCCCCCAGTAGTACCAAACCCGCGTGTTCAGGTGGAGGAGCCAACAAAGGCACCAGAAAAAGGTGAATTCCATTGAAGAGAACTAGAAGTGTGTTTATCAACAGCAATAGATCACAACAAAGTTTTCGCGATGTGTCTCTTCCTGGGATTCTTAGACCTCCACTCATTCATGTCCAGATAACAAATGTAGTCACATCATTTTCTAACATAAAAGAAAAAGAAACAGTTAATCTAAATTCTTTTTGTGTTTTCTCTTCTGTCTTTCCAAATAAACTAATCCTTTTCAAATAAGTGCACGACTAGGACCAGTGAAATCTTCCTGTTTTGGAAAATAGTCTATTGAACAATCTTCTGTAGAGGTACTAGGATAATTCCCAATAATTTTGTTCTTTGTCAAGGCTTTTTAGGATTTTGCAAGGCAGGATTAAAGGCAAAGAAACAAGAAACCAAGCATGCTTTGTTTTGCACTATGCCAAGCCCTACCTTTTGTAGTCTGCAGGCGGAGTGAGCTGTCAGGGGCACCCAGGACAACCAAGCATGCTGGTTCTCTGTGCTTGGGCACAGACAGGGAAGGCCTGAAGTGGGTTCTGGTGGCCTCACCCACTGCCCTACTGCAACGTGTGTAAAGAATGACTGGGGCTGGGCCCAGTGGCTCACTTCTGTAATCCAAGCACTTTGGGAGGCCAAGGTGGGCAGATGACTTGAGGTCAGGAGTTCGAGATCAGCCTGGACCACATGGTGAAACCCCATCTTTACTCAAAATACAAAAATTAGCCAGGCACGGTGGCACATGCCTGTGATCCCAGCTGCTGGGGAGGCTGAGGCAAGAGAGTCACTTGAACCCGGGAGGTGGAGGCTGCAGTAAGCCGAGGTCACACCACTGCACTCCAGCCTGGGTGACAGAGTGGGACTCTCTCGGAAAAAAAAAATGACTGGAATGAGGATGAGGTGAACTCCTCAGGGACCATCAGACTGTGGCCTGTGGCAAAATTTAGATAGGTATGTTTTAAAAAAGAAACATCCCTGTGAAAATGAGTTAAACATTTGAGGAAACAGGAAGATAGATTTGCAATATTTGTTATTGAATGGATCAACAAGACTTTACTGTGCACCTATTATATGCAGTCAGTGTAAGTTTTACAGAAGATTCCAGATTATTGTTGTGACCTCTGCCCTCTAGGAACACAGAATCTTAAGTTATCTGCATCTTAGCAATTCACTAACACAAAGAAAAGAGTGATGATAAAATATAGGGATTAAAAGAGGATACTATATAATTTTTGAAGCTATAAAAGAAATGGATAAGTAAACTTAGATTACTCTCTAAATTCAAAAAAACTGCAGCATCAAACTATTTGTTGAATCTGAAAGAATGGCTGAGAAAATAGAAAGTGATATTACTTTGGATAGTAAGTAAACTACGTAGACCAATGACTCCAAGAGGTAATAAAAGCTGAAAACAACTTCAACAACAGAGCAGATCTATTTGAACAACATATCCACATTAGTTTTCTAAGAAAGTCAAAGATTTGGACCTAATCTTGCCCTTTAATTGAACAGGCACTGTTGGTTTATCCCACATAAACCATGGGTGCTGTGCCCAAATATGTTATGGTTGGTGTCTAGAAAGCAAGCTGGGAGTACTCAGAGAACAGCTCTGACCCATGGTTGCAGATTTAGACCCTCCCAGCTGGGACCCTGCTGCATTGATAGTTACCAGAGCAGACATTATAGCAAGCGGATGTCAGATTGGAAGCAAGATGTCCAATTTTGAATGACAATAAAACAATCACTATGGTACATGCTGAAACTCCTAAACTGCCTATGCACACGAATCTATTGCACATATAACACACATGTATATATTTGTCAAGATTCATCCTGAAAGAAGAATAAGAAAGTAAGCCCAGCTTCCAGGTGAACACAATCAACAACTCTTTAAAAATCAAAAGAGAAAACAGTCGTTGTGGTTCCCCTAGGTGAGTACTGGCTTTGTTACTGGTATCTTTTCTAAGACCACACTTATCTACAGACTTCTTGTCTTGACTGTATCCTGTTAGATGCTTTTAAGTCTATATCCGGGTCCCCCTTTGCTGCTATGATGCCTACACCACATTTGTGGTTTACAGTTAAATTTTTTAGCCTGTCAGAATGCTCATAATTATTTTAGCTGATTCCTAAAGCAAACTGCTGTTCAGATGAACTAGACCTGCTTGTGGATATTTTTAAAATGCTTATTACCCATTATATTAAAAAATAAAAATAAAACACGTTACATATATGGAATAAGTTCAATTAAAAAAAAAACATACTCATTCAAATACAACGGAACCCTGATTTGTTATCAGCTTTCCTGTGGATGGTAGGGTTATAAATAATATCTGTTTTTACTTTGCTTTTTGCTTTGCTTTGTTTTGTTCTATAAGTTTTCTGTTTCTAAGCTTGAGGACATAGTCTATGTGAAAAGCAATTTTTTTGAAAATTGCTATTATAACTATTATAACAAAATATTGCTATTATAAAGTAAAATATAAAGATATAAAATGAAGACATGTTGAGTATTTTATTTAATTCAAGCAATGAGAGAACCAAAAGGATGTTATAAGTAGCTCTAAAGAGAAGTTAAAAAAAAAAAGAACAAAGTTTTATAGTGTAATAAAATGTAGGAAGAGATGTCCAAATGGAGGTAAAACTGGTTTTTCCACAGGGAGAAGAGATCATTCCATTGAACCTCTATTGACAGAATTCCGTGTCGGTAAACAAGAATTATTTCACATTGCTATTAACTACCTACAATTTACAAGGTTATAAAATAATCCGTGCAGAATAAAGATCTAGTAACTCAGAGTTCCCCTCCATGAGCCTCTAAACTTCTCTAGCATCTAAACAATCCGTGGTTTTCCACTGAACCACAAATTTTCCCCTACACCATTTAGTCCACCTCTCTTTCCAGAGCTGTAAACTCATTTGGTCAAAAGTAGGCCCACTTAATAAATATTTACTTAAAGAAAGGGTAAATGTATATATTTTATAATTAAAATGGTCCAAATGAAAGTTTTCTTTCAGGGAAGCTCTATTTCTGGACAGTTGATAGAGTTGGGAAATTCCTAAATTTGCCTCCCAGACTGTCATAGTACAGTTGTGCAGGTTGCAGACTGAACAGCAATAGGAAATATCATAAACATGTAATCCATGTAAGTATCAATAAGGTTGTTCAGAACACCGAACAACCTGGAGTCAGGAATAAGAGTGAGGGAACAGAGCGAGGAAAGAAGCCGAGAGCACTAGCTCTGAGTCAGGAAGCAAGTTCATTCCACCTGCTATGCCTAGGTTGGGACATGGCTGCTTATCCACTGTTTTTTCTTCCCACCATGAACCAACCAGGAGCCAAGGAGGAGCTAGGCAGAAGAAAGTTCCCAAACAGCATAAGCAGATAAGTTTTGAGAAAACCTTTTTAGGGTAAAAGAGTCTTTATTGGAGGGAAAAAGAAAAACAGACCGTTGCTTTTTAAAGATCCCTGTCTGAAAAGGACGTGTTGCTGCTTTTGAGAGATGGGGTCTATTACTCATTTCTATTCCCCTTGAAAATAAGCCATTTGTAGACAGTGCTGTTAAAAAGTGCCCACTTTCTTAAGCATCCTGCTCTTTCCAAAATGGCCAACTTTCCAATACAATTCTTCCAGTTAGGATTATGTTTCATGGCTAGAAAGGCCACATTCCCTGTAAACCATCAAAACCTCATTCCCTTCCCCTAGCACCTTTGGGCCCAATTATTTCCACTAGGGTGGAAGCTAAGGGAGCTGTACTGTTTAGCAACTTTCATGACCCTGTTTGTAAACCTCAGCTCTGCTGTGAATCTCCAAGGGCACATTGCAGCTTCCAGGGAACAACTTTTGTTGTGTCAATACATGGGGTTCTTTTATCAACTTACAGCCTTTGGGCTCATCACCCAAAAGTTCCTCCTTCGCCTCTCTCACCAGACCTGTCTCATATATGCATTGTAGAGGGAAATTCTAGTCAGAAAAAGCAATGACCTATCCTTACTCCAAAGCTTGTCGGTAAACAAGAATTATTTCACATTGCTATTAACTACCTACAATTTGCAAGGTTATAAAATAATCCGTGCAGAATAAACATCTACTAACTCAGAGTTCCCCTCCATGAGCCTCTAAACTTCTCTAGCATCTAAACAATCCGTGGTTTTCCACTGAACCACAAATGACCTATCCTCACTCCAAAGCTACTGTTAGTCCTCATCATTGTAGACTATTTATGTCAACTCTTCATAGCTATCTTCCACCAGATCAAACAGGGAGAAGTCTTCCCTTCTTCAGAACTTCAACACATTATTTATGAGTTTCCAATTTCCAGGAGAGACTAAAACACATTTACCAAGGAAGACCTAAATTTTGCCAAAACTTACCACCAAATCAGAAATTTGAGATAAATAAATCTGAAAAGAACAAAATCTGCTTTAGCAGATTTTTTTTCCATTCTCTCTAATGGCCTTTTACTCTGAGCTTCAGTGCAAACCCTCCCTACAAGCAGATATGCAGAGGTGCTGGGAGTGAGATACTCAAAGGAAAACAGGGAGGACACAGGGGGGCCGGGATGGAGACTGTGCCCTCTCCCTAGGACCCAGGGCTCTGCCTCTCCACTGACCCCATGGACTTTGTTTTCTCCCAAGCAATGACTGTTCCTCCAACCAAAAGTAAATGACAGGCAAGGGCCATCCCAAGAGTGAGTTGAAGGTGAACTATTTAAACCCGATCTTAAAGATTCCTCCTAAAACATATTTTATAGCTACATTAGCAACTTCTGTATCAAACTAAATTCTTTTATATCAAAGATGATTTAAAAAAGTGTGTGTATGCATGTTTTTAGCATTATAAAAACAAATAGATACTGACAAACAAATAGATTTCCCTGGGGGAAAAGACCACGAAGATAGTCACACTGTCAGCTGACTTCTCCTGGTCAAAATGGACCAATTCTTTGCTTTGTAATCATCAAATACAACGTTTAAAAAAAAATCTTAAAGCACAAGACTTCACAAGAGGGTGGGAAGTTTTCAGCAGCAATATTTTAGTTTGAAATATCTGAAAGAATTTGGAGTCTGAAAATGAACTTTGAGTGTTAAAGAATCTCTCTCAAATAGTGAGCTAAGCTAAGATTTACTGACTTACTAAAGACCATCCCTCTCCTTTATGTATGGGAGTGTTAATTATGCGTATCTTATCCCTCTGCCACCTTTTGTTGTTGGAATGGCAAGGGAGGGGCCAGCAAGGACCTAGTTTTTGTGGGTCATATGTCAGCAGATCAAGAGGTTCTGAATCTGGACCACAGGGAGACCTCCAGCTTGTTGTCAGCACAGAATCAGATTTCAGGAGCCTGGGGATGGCAGGGAGAATGTTTCGCATGAGAGAGGCACACTGCTGTCACCACCCTCTGTCCCCACGACAGGAACACTGCCACTCCAGGTCAGGATCTCCACCCCAAGAACCCTGCCAGCCACCAGCCTTCACTTGCTCTATTGCCGCATTCGGATCACGTCCTCACCTAGACCAGCTCCATCCCTGAAAGCCTAAATTCAAATGTTCCACCCACTGACCACAACCTTTCCTCCTTTTAGATCATTTGCTCTGACTTTTCCTGTTCTTAACATCTCTAAAAGGTCCACTTCTTTGATTACCCTTCCTTCCTCATCTTCTCACCTATGGAGCCTACACAAGGCAGCTATATATATATATATATATTTGTTTTTATATCATATATATTTCATATATATACCATATATATGTTTTTGCATATCATATATTTGTCATATATATACACACATAAAATAAAATTTATTTTTTTATAAAAGCTATTCAGTTTAAGGGTTTGTATTCTTTTTTTAATATTGTATATCCTTTTCTCTTTTTTTTACACTTTAAGTTCTGGGATACACATGCAGAACATGCAAGTTTGTTACATAGGTATACATGTGCCATGATGGTTTGCTGCACCCATCAACCTGTCATCTACATTAGGTATTTCTCCTAATGCATTCCCTTCTCCAGCCCCCCTAACCCCAACAGGCCTTGGTGTGTGATGTTCCCCTCCCTGTGTCCATGTGTTCTCATTGTTCAACTCCCACTTATGAGTGAGAATATGCAGTGTTCAGTTTTCTGCTTCTGTGTTAGTTTGCTGAGAATGATGGTTTCCAGCTTCATCCATGTCCCTGCAAAGGACATTAACTCATTTTTTATGACTGCATAGTATTCCATGGTGTATATGTGCCACATTTTCTTTATCCAGTCTATCATTGATGGGCATTTGGGTTGGTTCCAAGCTTTTGCTATTGTAAATATTGCTGCAATAAACATACCTGTGCATGTGTCTTTATGGTAGAATGATTTATAGTCTTTTGGGTATATACCCAGTAAAGAGATTGCTGGGTCAAATGGTATTTCTGGTTCTAGATCCTTGAGGAATCACCACACTGTCTTCAACAATGGTTGAACTAATTTACACTCCCACCAACAGTGTAAAAGTTTTCTCCACATCCTCTCCAGTATCTGTTTTTTCCTAACTTTTTAATGATCGCCATTGTAACTGGCGTGAGATGGTATCTCATTCTGGTTTTGATTTGCATTTCTCTAATGACCAGTGACAATGAGCTTTTTTTCATATGTTCGTTGGCTGCATAAATGTCTTATTTTGAGAAGTGTCTGTTCATATCCTTTGCCTACTTTGTGATGGGATTGTTTGTTTTTTTTCTTGTAAATTTAAGTTCTTTGTAGATTCAGGATATTAGCCCTTTGTCAGATGGATCGATTCCAACAATTTTCTCCCATTCTGTAGGCTGCCTGTTCACTCTGATGATATTTTCTTTTGCTGTGCAGAAGCTCTTTAATTTAGTTAGATCCTATTTGTCAATTTTGACTTTTGTTGCCATTGCTTTTGGTGTTTTAGTCGTGAAGTCCTTGCCCATGCCTATGTCCTGAGTGGTATTGCCTAGGTTTTCTTCTAGGGTTTTTATGGTTTTAGGTCTAACAGTTAAGTCTTTAATCCATCTTGAATTAATTTTTGTATAAAGTGTAAGGAAGGGATCCAGTTTCAGCTTTCTACATATGGCTAGCCAGTTTTCCCCATAAAAAATTTGAATCAATTCAGAAATCTGCTTTATCTGTTCTTATAATAGGGCTGTTGACTATTGGAAGAAATCTAACATTTTAATAGAAGTCATTCTAAACACAAATTCTCCAGTCTCACCTACAATCTCAGTGTGGCCTGACAGTTATATTTGGGGTCCGAAAACATGGTAGCAACTCTCAATGTGAAGACAGAAGTACTGTAGGAGAGGTAACCAGTCCAGTTTATAATTAGGTCTAACAGAGTCCACTGGCTACAGCATTTCCCAAAAAATTCATCATTGATCAATTCATTTGTCCTGGGCACAGATTTTAGTTGACTGGTCACAATCAAATGATTCTAGTTATGTCTGGGATTTTTTTCTCTTGATGACTGGGAACTTCCAGTATCCATTAAGTATAAACACTTGGAGTTTCTACACATCTTTCCATTAATGAGTATATATTAAGGAGCTCTGTTTGCCTAGTGCTACACTGAGCATTATGGGCCATTAAAAAAAAAAAAAGCTCATAGTCACAGTCTTTAAAAGTTTATAATCCAGGTGGAGTAATAAAATCAATGTACTTAAAACAGTTGGTAAACAGATTTGGACAAACTCTGTCATATTGATAGTAATTAGGGTAGAAACTTTAAAATTAGAGAGATGGTGTCATAGAGAAGTTTTTGAGGCAGATCAGAATATGAGCTGAGTTTCGCAGGAAGAACGCAATGTAGAACACAGCAAGATGGGAGTACTTGTTTTCATATTTGCACAGTTTCTTTAATTTTGCTCCCCTTTGTGATTTTAAAGCAGAATGCAACAGATGCAACCAGTGAGAATGGGAATTCGGACTGACAATAGAATCCTCAATTCTAATTTATCTCCTGAAAAATGCCTTCAGGATCCATATGAAGTTTTACATAAGTCTCTCTTACCCTAGGTTGTCTGATAATCTTAAAGGGGTCAGACATTCATCCACAGGATTCATATTAAAAGAATATGAATCCTTTGACATTCGTATCAAATCCACAGGATTCAAGTGCACCTTGGGAATTTTCATCATGTCTCCTGTGTGTGCTCAGCCCAGGATGAAAGTCAGAACTGAACAAGGAGATTAGGAGAAGAGGCGTGTGAGCTCTCAGCCCCTCACATTCTCACTACATCCCAGATATGAGCATGGCCCCAGTCAGTTTCCAGTATCAACAGTGAAAGGAAACTTCCAAGTCTGATTTCCACAGAGGAGTGAAATATCTCTTCTTTGCTTTGGGAGGTATTCCACCTTTTGTAATAGAGCAGATATCACTGAGCCCCACAGACACAACTTTATTTTTAAATAAATCTCTTATACCAAAATATATCTATGCTTAAATTAGAATCCCTTTGTATGTCTGAATGTTACATTCTGTTAAAAGGGCAGGAAAGTACATGGTGTGACTCGCTTTCAATTCTTAAAACATTTGATAAAAGTGCTCTCTCGCTGACTTTATGTAATTTTATAAGCTTTGGTAAGTTATTTACAATACAACTGTATTGATCACTTTGGGCTTTTTATTTTTGGAATACAATCCACTCTTAAACTAATGACTACAAAATATCGTCAAAGTAGGTGATAGCTCTTGCAACTAAGAAAAAGAAAACTATTGATTAATGATCACTTGTAACAATAGAGTCATATTTTGTTTTCATTATTTTAGTTTAGTTTGATTATTTTGGTTGTTTGCTTACCATTTTATTCATCTTCTATTATTATTGGTTTTACAGAAACTTAGAAAAGAGAGAAAATGCAATAATCAATTCTGAAGTCTATAGAGGAAGAATGATTGGAAATATTATATTGACAAAAAAGGAACAGATCCATTTTCTGAAGATATGCTTAGTTCCCATGTGCAACTTGTAGGGATCTAAGATTATTGCAAATGAAGTAGATAGTATACATAAAATTATGCCATACATGTCCTTAGAATTAATAAAATCCAGAGCCTCGAACAAAATAAGGTTATTAAAATAGGTTGTAAAACTTTAGTGAGAAAAAATAGCAAAATAACGACATAGGAATAGACAGATCAATACTCTTCATTTAAAAAACCTGTAAATATGATACTTACACAACTCAAGGAGTTAGGTACTTATTGACATGAAAACCTAAAGTTGTGTCCATGTACTCTGCATGTACAGTGTAACTCCGTTTCAGTAAGTGTGTGTGCGTGTGTTTGCAGGTGTAGGCATGCATGTGAGCACATATGTGTGTGATTATACAGAGAGGTCTGGAAGAATGTCTCCCTGGCTGTCCACAGTGGTCATCTCATGGCAGCAGAGTCTCACATGTGATATATTTTAATCTCACATATTGTTTTTTGCTTCTCTGTATTGTTTGAAGTTTTGAACCATTACATATTTTTAGCAAACAGGCTGAAGTTACTTCCAATGGAAGAAAAAACAAAGGTCAACAAAATATTTCATGTAATGTCTCTCATCAGCTCCCAAGCTTCAGATTTGGAGCACGGCTGTTGTTCTTGCTCTGTGCATTCCTTCTTCTCTTCCTTGGTGTAACCCTCATGAACCCTAGGTGGAGGGTGAAGGATCATGGATACTATTCTTTGTAACTCAAACTTTGGCTTCAACAATAATAGAACGATCATAGATGTAATGGTGTGGCCTTTATATAATTTTTAAATGAGGGATTTAGGATTAATTAGTGCCTCTTCACCCTTGAAATAAATGAAAATAGAAATCCAGATGTGGGACTAGGGTGGAGGGCTCCCACTTTAGACCCACTGTATGCTGGATGATCACAGCTCAGCTTCTCCATGCAATTCTCCATAGGCCCAAGGTTAAAGCTGCTGATAATAACTCACAGGGAAGAGGATGCATGAACAGAGAAGAGAATAAAGGGAAATAATTGCTAGAATAATACTAGCAAAGTTTACCTTAATTTGGGACATGGCTGGATTTAGGCCCTATTTACAATGAATAAATTAGGCAAAATGGGCCCATAAAAATAGAAACTCATTAAGAACAAGAAAAAAACCATACTTCCCACATATTGTGAAGGTTGTTCTCTGAACACGGGTACCCTGGGGAGGAGAGGCGGGGGCTGAAATAGAGCCTCTCGCTGTCTTCAGTGAGCAGAGCACCCTGTTGCTATTGTGGCAATGCCCACATTGTAGAGGGAGGACTGCCCCTGTCCAGTTTCCACCAATGTGAGCAGCTGTCATTTTCTAATGACATTTTGCGACTCAGCAGCCCTGATTCTCCTATTTCCAGAATAATGCAAGGACAAGACGATAAGTTAATCAATTAAGAACTGGAAAGGAAATTTCTAGGATGAGGTGGAAAACTTATTCTCATCCTCCATTGGCAATTATGTGCTATCACATAAGAGTGGATGCCAACAAAATCCTAAAGGAAGTGGAAGAAAAGCACTTCTGGGGTGGAAGGTTTATTTGCGAATAACTTAAAATTTATATTCAGTTGTTTAAACCAGTTCTGCTTTCTTTACAGAAGCTAGTGGATATCTCTATTTTACCTATGAAACCATTGTAAAATTAGTCAGTATGTAACTAAAATAATTCCTGAAAAAAGGCATAATGAGGAAATTATGGAGGGAAATATAGGTAGCAGAAAGGAACTCAAAATTATGGCAGATTGTCCAAAATGCCAGGGCTGTACCCATACCCGGCTCTGGCTGTGTGCATGACACACAAGAACAAGGGAGAACCTGTTGGTGAGTGTGTGTGCCGTGATACAGGAGTGGATTTGTGGGACTGTGAACAAAATGCTAACAGAATTGTCATGGTATCTTAATGTTCCCCTCTTTAATATGCAAAATAACACTACTCTTTAGCTTTCTACGGAAGCCCTAATCATAAAGTAATATTTATGGTTCTCCTCTAAATTCTTCAATTTCACATTTTTACATAGAACACAACTCAGTATTATGATATAAAAGTGAAAATCTAGAAATTCCAGAAAGATGAAAATTTTTAGTAGTAATAAACGAGTTGTTTAATGCTAAGAGGATGTGTAATACAATACAGACCAAGTTCTGCTTTTATAATCAAAGTAATACAAGTTGAATACTGTGTAACTAGCTTGCAGAAACTTTTGGTGGGAAAAAACCCAAAGTGTTATAATTGCCTTTAAGTTTGTGAGAAATACAAGAAGTTATCATAAACCAAAATAAAAATCATTTTTAAGCAATATAGTCAATGTATCATAGGAGACAAAAACATAAAAAGAGTAACGAATAATTTAAAATATATCTTTAAGAAAAAGGAGAGTACTCTTATTGGTTCTTTTCCAAATAAGAGTACAAAAGGTTAAGTGTATATTTTTGAATATGCATTTAAAAATAACACTTGACAATATTTTATTAAGATCTTGCAAAAAAATGTATGTAGACTGATCCAATAGCTTACATAAGACTTTATCTTTCTGGTTGAAAATTACACTTAGAACAATTTGTCAAACAAATTTCCAGGAATAGTAAAACACATGCAAGAAAGAAATTAATATCATGCATTTCAGCATCAGTTAAGAGTTGCATAGATCAAAGATTCGTTCTCGTGCCATGAAGGTCTGACTTTGACTTTTAAACAAGATGAGAGTGGGAACCACATGATAAGACAAAAGCATGAATAGCTAATTTCTAAGGATTTTATCAGATTATAAATAAAGCTCATTGTAGTGTAAGGGATCCCCAAACAGTTGCGCTGGAGTTTGCAGGCATACAGATAAACATACGTGACACAGAGACTGTGGTTCCCTGTTACTTCTTTTCCATAAACGATACTGTTCTCCTTTAATTCTTCCTAAAGCACAAATGAATAGTCCATATTTTTAAATGGATGGCAAGCAAATTCTCAGTTATATCAACTGCAGTAATTAATACATTTTACTGCTTTCTGGCATTTAATTATAGAAAGTGCCACTGCGCCTTGTTGAGGACATTTTAAACTTTTTAGTGTGCTGAAAATGGCATTAACTCTTTATTCTTATTACACACAATTTTAGACAGAGTACCTTCAAGAGGGTCCTGTCTATTCTCCAAAATTAGATGGGGCATAAAAGATAGACAGGCATGTATTTTATCAGAAAATATTCCAAACTTAGAAAAAAAATTGTGTGGGGAAAAGAAATACCAATAAAAATTTATGAGCGAAACAACCTGGCTTTTGAAATCATGTGGAGATTAGGGCTTGTGTTTGCTTCTAAATCAGCCTTTATTTCCTTACCCAGTCATGGAGTTTAACATCATAATTGTCAATTCCATTAGTTCCTAAAGCCTAGGACCATGATGTAGAATGAACCAGTTTTTCAAATGCCTTGGTGTTGCCTTTACAAGTCTTTAACACCTAAACCAAGAGGGCTGTGGCCACCTTCATAAGTAGGTAAGTTGCTTTATTCAACATAAGGGTGTTGCTTTATTTAGTGACAGAGTCGAGAATGTGATCCTGGGACTGACCAGGATGGATAATTCCACCAAAGTGGTTGAAGTATTCTTAGGCATCTAAAGGTAGATGGAGACTAAGGAAAGGAAGACTAACAAAACTGATGCTGGGGTGGTAGAGGGCAGAAAAGAAAAGACTTCCAATACTGACATTTTTGAAAAAGAGAGTCAAATCTGCTATTATTAATGTAGAACTATTTTGTCAATGAGACACCCCAAATTTTCAGAAATGTGTATTTCTCAACAGCTATAATAATGATGAACCTCTTGTGAAGGGATGGTATTTGTTCCCAAGTTCAGATTTTAGCAGGATATTATGTTGTCAGTATTTTCCAGCAATAGAAAATTACTCTCTTTGATCTAGATATTTAGGCATCTGATAGAGAATAAGTATTTCTCTTGCATTCAGAGATTTAACCTTGTACAAGGAAAGCTAAGCTAGAAAATCAAATAACTTTAAAAATATTTAACAACATAGGAAAGTTAAATTCAATTTAAAAATAATGAACATTATAAAATAACATTTCAATGTGTATCTCACTGTGTATCAAATTTGTGGCACAGGCACTGATATTGTTTGGCTTTGTGTCCCCACACAAATCTCATCTCAAACTGTAATCCCCATGTGTCAAGGGAGGGAACTGGTGGGAAGTGATTGAATCATGAGGTTGGATTCCCCCATGCTGTTCTTAAGGCAGTGAGTTCTCATAAGATCTTTTGGTTTTATAAGGGGACATTTCCCCTGCCCTTCTCTCTTTCCTGCTGTCTTGTGAAGAAGGCACTGGCTTCTCCTTCATCTTCCACGACAATTGTAAGTGTCCTAAGGCCTCCCCAGCCATGAGAAACTGTGAGTCAATTAAACCTCTTTCCTTTATAAATTACCCAGTCTCTGGCGGTTCTTTATAGCAGTGTGAAAACAGACTAATACAGCCACACCTTTTCTGTGTGGCTATTACAGGTGGCTTCCCTTTTATGGCCATGATGGAGTAATAGGGACTGGATTTTCCCTCCTATCTGAAACAACTGAAAAAAACTGGATACAGTTTAGAAATTGACTATTCTGGAAACACTGGACATCATCTGGTAGCAAAGGACACTGACCTCTGTGAAGTGGGAAACCAAGTGACAGACCCTACAGTTGTCCAGTTTACTGCCTGGAGACCATCTCCAGGCAGTCATTCAAGGTAAGGGAGGGAAGGGGAGCCCAACAGGTGATAAGCCAGGGAGATCAAAGAGACTGTATTAGTTCCCTAATGTTGTGGTAACAAATTACCATAAATTTACTGCCTTAAAAAAAAAACAAATTTATGTTCTACAATTCTGAAAGTAGGAAGTCGAAAATGTATCAGCAGGCCTGTGTTCCTCCCAGGGACTCCCAGGAAGCACCTGTTTTCCTGTCCTTTGCAGCTTCTAGCAGGTTCCTGCATTCCTTTTCTCTTGGCCTCTTCCTCCATCTCGTAAACCAGCAGCATAGCACCTTCTAATCCATTTCTCTGTCTCTGACTCTCCAGCCTCTCTCCCTCTTACAAGGACCCATAGTATTATATTGGGCTTACCCAGAGAATCCAAGATAATCTCCTCATCTTAAGAACCTTAATTTAGTCACATTTACAAAGTGCTTTTTTTGTTATTTAAGGTAAAATATTTACAGGCTCCTGGGTTTAGGATGTGGACATTTTTGCATGGTAAAGGAGAGTGTGGCTATTATTTAGCCTGTCACAGAAGCCAAAGCATCTACAGTTTGTAGGCACAGGATCAGAGGAAACAGAACATGGAAGGTCACAGAGTGACAGCCCTACAGATCTGAGGGGGCCCTGCAAGTATGCAGCAGAAAAGTCCTCTTGAGTATTCAAGTAAGTGATGATCAGTGCCTGCATGTGAGGAAACTTTCCAAAACTGAAGGGGAAATCAATAGAATAAGAGAGAATAAGCCTAGGGGCTCACACAGACTTGAGAGTAGTATCTGCACCTGTCAGCCTAAGAAGAAATATCTTAATTCAACGACATTGGGGAGAGTAGTTAGAAGGGTTTGCCTCAGTAGTAAGGCAAAATTGACCCTAGATTAAACACATCACTACCCTAGTCCTCCTAATCAAAGCTTAAAAGCAAGATTCATAAAGATAACAGTAATTCCAGTAGCTCACCTCCCAGAACAAAGGTCCTGAATTTTTTTTTGGAATAAAGAAATATCCAGTAGCCAAAGACAAAACAAACAAACAAACAAAACAAAAAAACAGAAACAAAAAAAATCAAAAAACCAAAAAATCCCATCAGAATGAAAGGCATCCAATAAAAAGTTCCCAGGTGTGCAGAGAATAAGAAACACACAGCCCACAATTAGGAGAAAGCCCATCAAGAAAAACTAATCCAGAAATTATTCAGATGATAGAGTCAGTAGATAAGAATATTAAAACAATAATTAAAATTTTATCCCATGTACTCAGGATATTACAGGAAAAATTAAACATCTTAAGTTGAAACATGAACGATGTAAAAAAGAGATAAATTAAACTGCTAGAGATGAAAACATATTATCTGAGATTAAAAATACATTGAATAGGTTTAACAACATATCACATGAAGAAGAAAAGATTAGTGAACTTGAAGACATAGCAATAGAAACTATCTAAAATGAAACACAGAGAAAAAATAATTTAAAAACAAGAAAAGAGTTGTGAGTTGTGAGACAACCTCAAGTGGCTAAGATTTGTGTAATTTCAGTTCCCAAAGAGATGGTGAGGAGTGAAGAAAAAATATTTGAAAAAATAATGGATGAAAATTTTCCAAATTTGACACACATTATAAACCTATAGACCCAAGAATCTGAGAAAACCCAAGCAAATACATCAAGGCACATCATCACCAAATTACTTAAAACCAGAGATAAAGTTTTCAAATGAGACAGACAAAAATGTCACATTACATAAATAAGAACAAAAATAAAGATGACAGCAGATTTCTCACTGACAACAATGCAAGCTGGAAGACAGTGGAATAGCATCTTCAGAATACTGAAGGTTAAAAGTGTCAACCTAGGGTTCTTAGTGAAAATATATTTCAAAAACTTTTTTAGTTATTATATTGTTGGTGGTAGATTTTGCATTGTTATTCTGAAGCTTTTGTATGTGTATGTCAGATAAAGCAAATAAGGAATTATGTTGTTGTCATTAAGAACTGGAACTGTCAACATAGGCTGAAAGAGGTATAGATGCTGCCCATGAGGTTGAGTGAGAACACTGTACTACTGAACTTAAATTGGAAGTATTAATGAGAGCTCATGATATATTTTGTTAAGAAAATACATGTTTATAGCTATGTTCACCCCCAAAGGATTAGATCAATAGAATAGAATTAAGAATCCAGAAAAAAAAAAAATACATCTGTAGTCAATTTATTTTTAACAATTATGACAAGACTGTGCAAAGGGGAAAGGATAGCCTTTTCAAAACATTGTGCTGGAAGAGCTGGATATCCACATGCAAAAGCATTAGTTTGGATCCCTGCTTCATAACATATAACAAAAATTGACACAAAATGAATCAAAGACCTTATTGTAAGAGCTAAAACTATACAACCTTTAGAAAAAAACAGGCATAAATCTTCATGACCTTGTATTAAGCAATGATTTCTTAGATATTGCACCAAAAACATCAGTATCTTAAGAAAACATAAATAATAGACTTAATCAAAATTTAAAACTTCTGTGCTTTAAAAGACACACAAGAAAGTGAAAGGACAATTGATAGAATGGGAGAAAACATTTGCAAATTCTGTGTCTGATAACACTTTATAACTTAAAATATCAATGCTGATCAAGGGTATCCAGAACATACAAAAAAGCTCTAATAATTCAATAATAAGAAGATAAGTCCCTAAGGAAAATATAGAACTGATCAATAATGACATAAGAGATTTAACATCATCAGCCATCAGAAAATGTAAACCAAAACCACAATGAGATACCACTTTACACACACGGGGATAGCTAGAATAACAGAAAATCATGCAAAATAAATGTTGGTGAGGACGTGGAAAAGCTGGAACATTTGTCCATTTCTGATGGAAATGTAAAATGGTGCAGCCACTGTTGAAAAGGTGTGGCAGTTCCTCAATAAGTTAAACATAGAATTACCATATGACTCAATAGTTTCACTCTTAGGTATACACCCTAATAATTGGAAACAGGTGTTCAAACTAAAGTCTCTACGCAAATGTCACAGCAGCACTCATCACAACAGCCAAAAACTCAAAGCAACCCAAATGTCCATCAGCTGATGAATAAACAAAATATGAAACACAGTACACGGAATCCTTCTTAAGCTATGAAAAGGATGGAAGTTCTGATACATGCTGCAGTATGGATGAACCTTCAAAACATTATGCTAAGTGAAAGAAGGCAGATGCAAAAGGCTATATGTGGTATGATTTCATCCATATGAAGTATCCAGAGGTGGCCAATTCACAGACATAAAGCATATCTGTAATTCTCAGGGCCAGAGGGGGATAGGAATGGGAAGCGATTGCTTAATGCTTGCAGAGCTTCCTTTTAGAGAGATGAAAAGTTTTGGAATTAGATAGCCGAGATTGTTGCAAAACATTGTGTATGTCACTAACCGAAATTTTTAAATAGATATTTCAGCACAAAAACGTTGTAGACGACAGTAAACAGTGAATGTTATAATTCCTCTACAAGTTCAAAAGTATCTGGAGTGGGGAAGTAGGTAGAAGATATGGATGAACTGAGTTGGATCACAACTTGATAATTGTTGAAGATAAATGATAAACATGGAGTTTTTTACACAATTCTATTTTGATTAGGTTTAAATATATTAATAATCAGAAATATAATCAAATATACAGACACTTTAAAGATTGTATCAAGGAATCAGTAGATTTTGTTGATTCTTGTTAACAGAACAATTAATGAAGACTAGGTCCGTGGGAAACAAGTTGCACGAGCTGTGACTGTAACATAATTTTGTGTGTAGTTGGATAGGCTGCTTTTTCCAATTATATGGTATTATCTGACAATGTCATAGAATTAAGTTTAGAAGGACAAGATCAGTAGCATAGTTGCCAAGTGAATAATAGTTTTAGAAATGATGGTATAAGCATAGATGCCTAAAAATTATCCAGGGCTTGTCTCAGTGCCTCATACGACGAACTCTCAATATGAGGTTGCTTATTGAATTAATGAATGCTCCAATACCTGCACTTGGCCATATACCTCATAGGACTGTTGTGAGTAATTGAATGTCGTTAATTTGAGGGAATGTAAATTTCCTTGTGGGGGGAGATAACAACTGCTTTAAGTGTTTTGAATCAATTAATTGATTTCCAAAACAAAAACGGTGCTTTTCAAACCAGCTGACAAACTAGTTAGGTCACAATACATTGTTAGACTAATTGTTTGTAATATCATATCAATCTGAATGTGCGGAACTAACCAGTTGCTGCGTGTCATGTAGCTATGACCTGAGATTGTAATTTATATCTTAAAATATCAATGCTGATCAGTTCATCTAATTTGGAGGCAAAAAAAACTGTTGTCCATTACAAATTAAGTATTATTTGACAATGTCACAATTAAAAGTATTTTAAAATTAAGTATTATTTGACAATAATAATTGGGTTATTGACAATAACCCTAATGCTATTATTGTTAGATAATTGTCAAATAATACTTCTACCTACTTACCCTAAATTAAATCAACTCATCTCCCTATTTTCCCTATTTTGATTTATACTTCTTTTCGTTTCTTTCTTTCTTTTCTTTTCTTTCTTGACACAGTCTCTCTCTCTGTGGCCCAGGCTGGAGTGCAGTGGGGCCATCTCAGCTCACTGCAATCTTCGCCTCGGGAGTTCAAGCAATTCCCCTTCCTCAGCCTCCCTAGTAGCTGGGACAACAAGCAGCAGCCACTATGTCAGGCTAATTTTTATATTTTTACTAGAGGGGAGGTTTCTCCATGTTGCCCAGGCTGGTCTCAAACTCATGACTTCAGGGGATCCATCCGCCTCACTCTCCCAAAGTGCTGGGATTACAGGCCTATTTTGATATTTATTTCTATAGCCCAGCAAATCATTCAAAGCTTGAGGGTCCTTATTATGGCTACAGCTCCACCTGTTTGTTCCCTCTCCAGCCGGCCACTTTGACTGAATGGCTGTGCTTGGTCCCTGATGATGCCATGTGAGAGTTCATAGGACGCTAGGTAAGCAGCCAGGAGCCAGCTTGCTTCAACACCGGGGACAAATCACCCCTATAACCTCAGCCCAGCCTGCTGGCTACAGCCCGTTTGTTCCCGTGCCTGCCTCCCTCAAAGCGTCCACCCCCTTTCCGGTTCTAGTCACTCTCTAGTACTTCCCAGTTACATCCCACGGTTTCCGGAACAGTGTGTCTATGGCCACCTCTCGGGCTTCCCACTTACATCCCGCGGTTTCCGGAACAGTGTGTCTATGGCCACCTCTAGGGCTTCCCACTTACATCCCGCGGTTTCTGGAACAGTGTGTCTATGGCCACCTCTAGGGCTTCCCACTTACATCCCGCGGTTTCCGGAACAGGGTGTCTCTGGCTGCCTCTCGCTTCCAGGCAGCCGGGATCATTTTACCTCTCTCCTTTCGTTAGCTGTTTACACGGCCTTCAGAATTACCGGGGATTTCTTTGATCACTCGGGATCCAAATCATTTGTTTATCTTAAGAAAATAGAAACTAATTCTTACACACTGTAATGGTTTCCGGTTCTAGTCACGCTCCAGGCTTCCCAGTTACATCCGTGATTTCCGGAACAGTGTGTCTATGGCTGCTTCTCGCTTCCAGGCAGCCGGGATTATTTTCCCTCTCTTCTTTCGTTCGCTGTTTACACGGCCTTCAGAATTACTAGGGATTTCTTTTTATCACTCAGGATCCAAATCATTTATCTTAAGAAGGTAGAAATGAATTCTTACACACTGTGATGGCCAACTTAGATGAACTAGATAACTTGCATGATTATAATGATACAGAACATTCAGAAGTTAGATGAGGAAAGCCGCGTGTTCCCCCTCCATTTCACCTGAGATGTGACTGTCTGGGGAAACGGCCACAGCTGGAGCACGCGTGAGACACGTACAGAGGACGAGGCCCCGTGGAATTGTCTAGCACACCCCGACCTGGTCCTGTGGTCCAAGGCCGAGCTCCACACTCCTACAGGCGTCATTAGCCTCTCATCAGCCACCATCAGGCCCAAGGATGGCAGCAGATAGGGTCGCCAGCCAGTTTCTGCTTCAGAAACAACATCAGACTCACAGCACAATTTACTGGATGGTTCTTTTCCATTTTCGCCGAAGAAAATGTGGCTAATGCCTTCCAAAGGAGGAAAAGGAAAATGAAACTAGTAACAAAAGATCCTGTTGGCTACAATTATATTCGGTGAAGAAATAGTGAGTATGTGTTTGTTTTTACCCGCTATTTAGTAGAGCTATTTTCATACACACACACATATAAAGACATTGTTCAATTTTAGTACAGTACTTTAACATGATTTGGTTATACTAAAAATAAAATCTTTTCTTTTCCATATTTCATTGTGGTACAATTTCCTGTCTCAAAGAAATATGGAAACTTTTACTTGGAAGATATATAGTTAGAATTTCCTGTAATACTGAATTAGCTCCAGTCAAAATGAACTATTTTACACTGCCATTATTACTCATTTACCAAAAATACTTTGTTCTGGGTTTAATATTTTCTTAATACTTTTAACTTTCCAAAGCACTTTCTCATCAAATATCGTTTTTGGCCTTACAATAAGCCTGAGTTAGGCTCACCCAATATCTAACTAGATTTTTTTAAGCAACAGAAGCGAATGTCATTTGTTTATGATGCCTATGTATGCCTTGACACTTTAAAAAATAATTCAGTAGAAAAATCACATTAAAAATCACATAAAAGACTTTTAATACCATACCTTGACAATAGATATGTCCATGCAAAGCTATGAGACTCAATTACAGTTTTATTATGATCTGATTATGATGTCAATGTAAATTTCTAAAAAGCTCTATCCAACTGTAATTTCAAGACATCATTGCATTAAGAAACAAAACAGTCAACATAGCATTGCATTAATTTGGGGAGTTTTGACAGAAAGCTATAAAACAAAGGAATGTGACAAATCAAGTCAACCTAAAATTTGGCTTCCCTGAGAGTGGGGAGTATTATTGAAGCTCATAATTCCAAATATAGAGACCAGTGGGCGATGCCAAATGGAGCCTGGCGAACTTGGGCACAACTGGCTGGAATTAATTAACTTGCCATCTAGGAGCCTCACGTTGCTGACTTTCTGTATTGCTGGATCCGGTTCACACAGTGATATGTAGCCCTTTCCTGCTACCCCACTATTGAAGCCAAGGGGGAGTGCTGCTGGCGGGTACTCCTTTCTCTACTTTGTTTTTTTTTCTTCTTCTTCTTTTTTTCCCCCAACCCTGTGTATTTATGGGGTTTTTAAACACTATCTTTTCCTGTTTACCATATGTCAAATTCTACATGAACTGATAAAAACATGCAAAGGCCTTATCACTCTAATCTCCTAAAATAGACTTGCTTCCCTCCTACCTCCTACACTTCATCAAGCCTTAACTACTAATTACTAAAATCTAAAATGCTCGTCTGACCGAACTGCACTATGTGTCCATTTTTAAAGACCTCAGTTCCATTATCCTCACTGATATGGGCACCCAGGAAAAAACAAAAACGAAAACAAACCCAAAAAAATCCCTGTTTGTATTTTTTCATGATGCAGCTACTCAGCTCTGGGACAGTTCAGTGTAATGATTATTCCCCTCTCAAATATAATATGCTTTCTTTAAAACAAGCTAGCACCCTCCTTGCTACTGGCTCTGCTGCCTGGATTGACACCGCAGCAGCCGCCTTCATCAGAGCCTGCTGTGATGCTCCCAACTCCTCACTCCAGGGAGTGCTTCCCTGCTTGATGCTGGTAGCAGATTAAAGCTGTTCTAATTTTCCATCCAAGCCAAATAGATGCATAAGCAAGCTGTTAGATTGTCTCAGGATCAGCACAGTACACCAGCCTCATGCTTTTTCAGAGCTCCACTGCAGTTAGCATATCGGTGAACATTTGCAAGTGAAATCATATGGGGAGGAGAGAGGAGGGAGGAAGTGGAAGACAGAGGTAGGAGAACATCACTCCCAAAGCCAAATGCAGATCCCTGCTGAAGTGGCAGTGAAAAGTCAAAAGGCGCTCTACCAGAATTTAGTGAAAAACACGTGCAGTAAACACTGAAAAATACCGCTTATTGAGAAAAAGGAAGAGAGAAGCATGGAGGATCATCTCCTTGCATTTATAGTAAAAAAACAATTTGTCATGCTCTGTTCCGCATAAGACTCTCTGTCCGAACAGACAAAGGAGAAAACAGAATTGTAAGGCAGCTCGGTCATTACAGGCTGAAAGCAACTAAGGCCTATGTTCTGTGAGCCAGTCGCAGGTTACTACAGATGCCCACCTGGGATTTGGGGCTGGCAGTCCAATTTGAATTTATCTCCCAACCCCTTACTCAAATAAAGCTCATGATGGAATTGCCAGTAAAGATAGCAGTCAGTTATGTAAATGAGATAAAGTGTCCATTGCACGATATGAATTTGGATGTGACACATTGCCAGATTTGGAGAAAAAAGTAAGAACCAACATGGTAAAATGCAGAAAGGCAAAGAAAGTTTAAATCAACAGAAACATAAGAAACATGCCTGCAGCTCAAAGTGCTGAATAAATGGGGTGAAGATGAGGGAGAGATAATTACATGCCTTGTTAGAACTAGTTTTTATCATCATTGTCTTAAACATTTATAATAAAAGCCCAGGTGCATGAAGCATTCTGCTGAGTGTGGTACAGAGCAAGACACACAGATACTCTTTATCCCTTGCAAGACTCTCTACAGAGAGAGCTGGGAATAGAATGCACACAAATGCTATTCCTGACAGAAAAGCTCACCAAATCATTGACTGTGGGGCTTCCCACGATGAGATTTCTCGTGCACATGCAATATGCACTCCTAAACAAAATGTGAGCATAACATTTTAAAAGGAGACCCTGCCTACAAAGACTGCACACTAAAAAAAAAATGTGAAAGTATTCTATAAATGAAAGAAATGAATATATATTAGCCTTAGTGGGTAGAAATGTGTACCCTTTCCCACAAAATATGCTGAAATGCTAACCTGGGATACCTGTGAATGTGATCTTATTTGGAAATAGGGTCACTGCAGTGAAGTCAAGGTAAGAGGAAGTCGTGCTGGAGTAGGGTGGGCCTTATTGAAAGATTGAAAGAGAAAGACACGCAGACACAGAGAGAAGACAGCCATGTGATGGCAGAGACAGAGGTTGGGAGGATGCAGCCACAGGCCATGGAGTGCGGAGCATTGCTGGGAGCCACCAGGAGCTGAGTGAGAGGCAAGAAGTGTTCCCCAGAGCCATAGGAGGACACCCCTGATTGGTTTCAGACTCTCAGCCTCCAAAACTGTAAGGATACATTTCTTTAGTTTTAAGCCACCCAGGTTGTGATACATTGTTATGGCAGCCCCGGGAAGCAAATGTGTTTAGTAAAGTCAGATCTGCCCTAATTTGATGTCCAGCTTTGCAAATTTTACTCTGTGTATACAAAGTATTTCAACTGCAGTAAGTGTCCGACCTTATAATTTAAAAATTGCATTCCAGTGCAAGTGATGGCCTGAGTGCAGGTTTTCCATGACAAGTTAGCTTTTTACTTCCTCTTCTCTCAAGTATCCCGTGCCACCAAGATATCCGTCCCAAAATAGGCCAGTGCCACCCAATGAGCCATCGCCATGCCCATCTCCTGAATGAGGTTTGCCCTAGCTTTGCCATGATCCTCCCCACAGAACTTCGGCTCAAGTTCATTCTTCTCATTCTCCTATCTGATAGCTTTATTCTTAGAAGCTCCTTTTCATTTTTGTCCCTCCTGTCTAGCTGCCAATGCTAGCAAGGATGTAGTGAAATTTAAATCTCTCAAAATTCTGAAAAGATGTGAGTTGGTTTCTTTCTGCAAATCAGTAAGATGATGCAAGAGCTTTAAATGTGTTCATGATCTTAGGACCTAATAACCTCCCTCCTAAGAACCTTCACACAAGAATCAAATGTCATGCAAAGCTGTTCATTTCAGAGTTCTATCTCTCCGGTGTCCTCCTTCACTAGTGCAGAATCCAGTGCCTAAGAGGGCCTGTTACTGGGGTCATCCATGAGGAGCATCTGCCATTAGCTTGTGAACACACCAATCAATTATTGGTGCATATCCTCATTTATTCCTCTTCTCTTGGTCCTTCCTCAACATATTTCCAGCAATGAGTGTTGTCCCAGCACGACTCCCTTGAACACTGGAGTTCCTCCAGGCATCATCATCACTTTGACCAGGGGCTATGGCCCAGCGGGGAGCAGCTGCTAAATGGGGGGCCTCATTCACAGTGCAGTGCTGAGCCCACTGCTGCCATTTCCACTGTGCCTAGCCACTTTTGTGCAAAATCTCTCAAAGCTGATGGAAGGGAGCCAGAGAGAGGTAGGGAAAATAATAATCCAGCCTGATTGTATTCTACTCTACTGTCTGAGTCTCACAGAGCTATAGGCGGAAGCACTGCTACCTGGACTGTATCTCATTGCTATTGCTCAAATACTGGTCTGTGGAAGGCTAAGAGGAACAGCCAGGAGAGGGAACTCCAGAAGCTCCTTCTTCCCCTTCAACAACGATGGCCTTGACATCCAGTGATGTGCTCGGTCTCTGGTGGAACTGGACTCTGTCTGGCCCATCCCACCACAGGATGGACACAGCTCATTGGCGGTCATCCCACATAGCTACAATATCAGCCAAAGAAAGAGTGACAGAAAGTAGATTAACCCATATAACCCATGATGGAATAGCATTTATCCATTAATGGTACCTCTTTTTAATAATGAATTTAAAAGTTCCTGTTACCTATTATGTGAGAAGAGGATTCAGAATTATGTATCAAGTAAAATCTCACTTATTAAGAAATATATATATATATTCATATATTTATACACAGAAAAATAAGCTAGGAAGAAATACACCCTAACATTAACAATCACTATCTCTAAGCAGTGAAGTTAGGGGTGATTTTAATCATTCACTAACTTTCATGACTTTTTCAAGTGCTTTGTACTGTTTTTTAACTTCTTTAATAATATGCATACTTTTCTCTTAAATAATAGGATGCTTAAGAAATGCTCAAACCTTTGTTCTCCTAATGCCAGATTACACAGGACACTGAGGGGAGCTGCAGTGCATTTATGCAGCCTCAGTCATCCCAGGGTGTCCCCACCTCACCCACCCAGGACAGGAGCAGTGCAGGGGCCCTGGGCAGGGCGTGCCACCCAGGAAGCTCTGGTCTTTGGTCTGTGCTCCTTGTGTGGTCTCCTAAGAGGCTCTCTGTGGCTCCCATGTCAAACCTGGGGTCCAGGAACTATCTGCAGAGCTGGGCCCAGCCTCCCTAAGCAAGTGGAGCCTCTGTGTCTTCAGGTCTTGCCACGTGCCCGGCACCACCCTGGTGGGCCTGGCTGCCATGCAAGTTCATTCCCTCTGGATCTGAAGGGGCTTCCTTTCAATCACTTCCATCTCATGATCTCTGTACTCAGTTCCAAGTTCAGACTTTTTACAAAAGACAAAAAGCATCATGTCTTCCAGAACTCTCTGCTTTTGCCCTTGAGAAGGCCCTGGTTTAAGAAATTTAACAGCGGCTTGTCAGGAACAGGAAAAGGACAAACACTGGAGAAAACAAACACAAATAAAAACCTTATTAAACATTCCTGCCTCCTTTTTGTGATTATATTTTTAAAAATGTATTTCTTGAGTCATATGAAGAGAAAATAAACTGCAAAAATCAGGAATTCGGAGTAAGAGAGTTGGAAAGGAGCGTGGTTGTGTCTATCCAGAGATACTGAAAGTTGTGGCTTACCCTAAACATGCACTGACAAAACCACATTTGTGTTTGAGTCAAAGTTTATTTCTCTGACTCAGTGTGGCAGCTGTACTTGCCGTCAATCTTAGCAGATTAAGCTGACCGGCAATTTACGTTTTTTAACCGAAGAAGCTGTTTTTCCTGGAGTGAATAATACGAAAATTATTTTGATCATTCTGTGTCTCACATCCCTTTGGCATTTTCTGTTTGCATTTGCAAGGTGGAGTATGACTTCAAGCGTGCCAGCTCTTCTACAATGTGTATCATGAGCATTTGAACCACTAAAGTTTACCCACCATAATGAATGTTGAAGGACATCAGCTTTGGAAAGAGTGCGTTTTTATGTTTGAGGTTGCTGTGATATACAGGGTCTGACAGAGCAAACACTCATTTGGGGATTCTTGTGGGCAATAGAAAATTCCCGAATTGCCAAACTCTATTTCCATTCAAATTGGGAGTTTGAAGGACTCTCCAAATGCAAGGGAATGAAAGGAAAATCAGAAAAAAAAAAGAACTTAAAGAATTTACCTGTGAATTCTCATCCATCAGTCCTTTCAGAAAGATTTTATGCAGAAGGGAAAAATATATATTTAAAGAAAGCTTAGATGGATTAGGAATGAAAAAGGAAAACATTATTCAAAGCTGCTGTAAAATATGCTAAGAATCCATTTGGCATTTCTATAGGCTCTTGTCTTCCAAGCATCCGGAATTTGGGGGACATGTGGCCTATATTTTGCCTTCTCTCAGGAGGATGGGCACTAAGCTGCGGTTTCTCAATTTGTCCTCATCAGTCATACATTGTTGGAGTGATGCTCCTCAGTCTCCATCCAGTCCTAAGCAAGAAGCCATGACTGAGAAACCCTCTGCTTTTCTTATTAGTTGCCAAATGACAAGCTTTCCCCAGCCATCATCAATGTCGCTACAACTAAGGGGCTTGTGTTCCCACCTTAGGCCCCCTTCCAGTTTAAAGAGATTTTATCAGTGCCACTCTTTTGCATTCTGCTGAAAACACCGTAGAAAGTTTTGGCTCCAGTGCACATGTATTAGGATTACTGTGAAAAACAAAAAAGTTTTAGATTAGTTAAGCCTGTATTGAATTAAGTCTTAATAAAAGAACAGTCTCTTACGGGTTTAAACTCTGGTTTGGCCAACATTCTAGACAAACACACTCACGGTGGGTGTGGGGAGAGAAAGCGGGGATGGGGGAAATGAAAAGCCTTTCTTCTAGAAGGAAAGTCGTTTTAGAATGTGGTAATCCTCGGTAATGAGGACAATACACTCATTTGTTGCTTTTTAAAATAAATTTCATCGACATTTTAATTTTTAAAAAACCTTCAGAAATGCACAGTAGCTCCATTGCATTTTTTTGGTACATGTTTCCAACATCCCACGGGCCTGAGAACTCACTAGGCAAGGGCAGTTCATACATCTAAAAGTCTAAGTCCCTGGGAAAATGTTTTCCGTGCAAATTGTGAAACTGTGTCAATGAATTATTTTTAAAGGGAGTGATTAAACTAGTACATTTTAAAGACACTGACTCAAGTTCTGACTTGAACCAACCAAAATGGAATTACTAGCCTTAAGATTCTCATGCTCTTAATCCCACTCAGCCAATCCACATGTTTACTCCGTACATGACATGGACTTCCCTCAAGATAATAAGCGTGATAACAGTTGCCTCATTTGCATAATATTCCACATATATATGTCATTTGATACCTGGGAAGAACCCATAACATTAAGAAGACAGCTATTACTCCCATTTTTAATAAGTAAAGAAACTAAACTCACGTTCATAAAACTGAGCTATTCAAGGTCACATGGCCATTAAGGAAGAGTAAACCTAGATTTTTCTGACTCACAATCCTGTTTTCAAAGTTTTGAAAACCTCCACCATATCCTATCATGGTTAAAATCTTAATCCAAAAGATAAGTTAGACTCACTTTGGAAGTCAGACCTGATTCTACTGTATCCATCTCTAGATATATAGTAAATGTTGGTGCAAAAGTAATTGTGGTTTTTGCCATTTAAAAGTCACATCTTTAAAATGTGTTTATTTAATTTAATCACTCTCTTTAGAATAATTTATTGTCATAGTTTCACAATTTGCATGGAAAACATTTTCCCAGGGGTTTAAACTTTTAGATATATGAACTGCCCTTGCCTAGTAAGTTGAGGGCCCATGGGATGTTGGAAAGATGTACCAAGAAAATGGGGTAGAACTACTGTGCCTTTTTTAGGAATTTTTAAAAATTAAAGTATCTATGAAATTTATTTTAAAAAGCAACAAATGATCATATTGTCCTCATTACCAAAGATTACCACATATACTTTCTGATCGTCTGAGAGCTGCCAGCCCTGCACTCCTCCCTGTTGGGTCTTCTCACTTATTGGATCCCATGACTTCATTCTGGTCAGTGCTGGCCACTCTGGCCATATATACTAGTATATATGCTATGTATGCTATACATATACACTATATACACTAGTATATATACTATATATAATATATATTCTACTATACCTAGTAGAATAGTGTGTGTATATATATACACACCATATATACATATATACATATTTTATATATATATATGAGATTGTTTCTACAAAATACCAACCCATCTTGCCTGATATGGAAGGAAGTGTTTATCTTTCATTTTCCTTCCTACCCTTCTTTTAATATCTTTCTTCTATAACTTTCTTCCCTTTATTAAGTACAATATATTTGTATGTATATGTATGTACATGTGTATATATGTATATATCTGTGTGTGTATATATATGTATGGGTGTATGTGTGTGTGTGTATGTATATGTATATTTAGAATGAAATTAAAACCTTCTTCCCTCCATCTTGGATTCTTATGTAAATTCATTATCTGGCTAGTGGATGGTATAAAACTGAGCAACACTGCCATGAACTGTCTTGTGACCCAGGGAAACTGCATGACCCACTTGATTGTTAGAAAATGCCAAGGAATATATGGGCTAAGCCTTTAGCCTTCTATGGAGAAAAAAAGAATAAAAATGCATCTATAAGACATATAGGCTGGCCGGGCGCGGTGGCTCAAGCCTGTAATCCCAGCACTTTGGGAGGCCAAGACGGGTGGATCACGAGGTCAGGAGATCGAGACCATCCTGGTCTACACGGTGAAACCCCGTCTCTACTAAAAAATACAAAAAACTAGCCGGGCGAGATGGCGGGCGCCTGTAGTCCCAGCTACTCGGGAGGCTGAGGCAGGAGAATGGCGTGAACCCGGGAGGCGGAGCTTGCAGTGAGCCGAGATCCCGCCACTGCACTCCAGCCTGGGCGACAGAGCGAGACTCCGTCTCAAAAAAAAAAAAAGACATATAGGCTATGGATTTTTTTTTAATGAGACTGATTTTCCTCATTTAGACAGGAGAAGAATAGCTCTGAGAAATTAAAGATCTAAGAGCACTCAGTACACATGGTAACTAACCATGAAAAGTCAGGGTAATTTCCTAAGTGATCACAAATTAAAATATCAATCATAATACCTTTTAAGTTGTTTACCATACAGCGGAGTGAAAGAGCTTGTTATGTAATAGGAAGAGTAATAATAAAAAGATTTATTTGTAACTATTAGACACTCAACAAAGAACATATGCATTATTTCCACTAAATCTTCATAACAACCCCAAGTCATATGTATTTGTCCATTTCACAGATGTAGAACTAAGGCTTGGATATTAATATGACTTTCCTAATGTCACAAAACTAATGACAGTAAGAGCATTTCTACCCAGTTCTGCCAAGTGCCAGAGACCATGTTTGAATCCTAATGCTCTGCTAGGGCTTACAGCAGACGAGTGATGGAAGACTTGTGCAGGTAATTTCACAATGCCAGACCTTCTTTTCCCAACAATGTGTTTGTCTATCTTGAATCTGAATTACCCATTATGTATTTATTTGCCTTAAGTTTTGTCCTTACTTACAAAAATACCACAGAAAGATACAATAAATTAAGCTTCATTATGCCCTAGTCTAAATTAATTTCTCGATAAGTTTTGTTTGGAGAAACGAGAGACAGAACTCATGGGAGCCTGGAGGACTGACTGGAAGAAATGTAGAAGGGGAGAAAGTTAGGGAAGAATGGTAGGAAATCAAGGGGAAGGTAAACATTACCTTCCAGATCAGGCAAGATGGGCTGGTATTCTGTGAAAGCAATCTTATTATCTCAGTAGCTTAACATTACAAATATTTTTTTCTTTTTTTAAAACTATAAGTTCTTAATTGACAAAGATTAATTGTACATATTTATGCAGTACAATGTTATATTTGGAAATACGTCTACATTGTTGAAAGATTAAATCAAGCTAATTATACCTATCACCTCACCTACTTTTAATTTTCTTTCTGATGAGAATATTTTAAACCTACTATTTTAGCAATTTTAAAATAGTTAATAAACTACTATAAACTATGGTCACCATGCTGTGCAATAGACCACTAAAACTTATTCCTCCCATCTAATTGAAACTTGGTACCTTTGACCCACATCTCAACTCTTTTTTTTCTTATTCCCACTATATCCTCACTTTAGCTAAAGGTGGCTCTGTGCTCAGCATGGTCCCTGCCTTGGGTTCCAGGCTGACAATGTCCCCACAATCTCCCACATTTCCAGCTGTCATGGCAGAAGCAAGGAGAGCTCCAGGGGGTCTCCCACAGGCCACCAAATGCTCCAGCCCAAAAGTGGCACAGCATTCTGCTCCCATTTCACTGACCGTAACTTACAGGTGAGGACCAACCTCAGGTAGGGACAGAAGGTGCAAATCTACGGCATGAACCCAAAGTGAGAAGAAAGAACAATGTCATGGCGATGCCAGTGAAGATTCACCCACTGCCTATTTCTCAGTGTTTGCCCATCTTCACAGAGTCTGGATTTGGTTCTGCTCACACTTAGGAGAGCATCTTTCCCTCCAATGCATTTCAGTTCATTGCCCCATTTGCTGTTCACATTACTTTCTGAAACTGTTATTTTTCAGAAGGTCAGCTTCTCTTCAATCACACACATATATCATATTACCAAAGTAAGCCAAGAACATATCTTTTAAAAACGTTTGGAATGAGAATGGGGAATGAGGGGTCCCATGTTTTTGATGGGAGGGTTTTGTCATCTTTATCAAAGGGAGAGCCTTGTCTGCTACTTCAATTATGTTCTTTCCTTACACATTATCTTATCAGAGGCATTGTATGAGATCTTAAAATCATGAATTTCTGACTGATGTGAATGATTCATCTTATTGTAATTTTCTGTGAATATTATGATAGCCAAATGGAAAGGGAAATTCATTTGTATGCTGTGAGATCTTAGAAAATCAAACTTTACTTTAAAAATAAATTTTTATTGCCATGAGGCATTTCTTTTGTGTCATTCCTCACCTTGATGAGAAAGTGATGGACCCTTTATAATGAGTAGTATCTGAATCATGCTGGAAGATGTCAAAATAAAATGAAGATTTCAAAAATGAATAGCTTCCCATCATTTTGCAAAAAAAAAAAAAAAAGACAAATCACATCTCAATATAGTAAGCAAATATTTCATTTCCTGTAAATTATATATAAATATATAATCATTTGAAGTTTGTTACAGTGATTCAAGGATTTTGTTGAGACTCAAATGGTTGTCTATGACATCCATGTCTTGTACTGCACATAATGATTGAAAACTCAAGAATTTATAAGAAACCATCTCAGCTCTCCAGGATCTTAAATCCTGGTTAAGAAGAAGAGACAAACAGTGTCATAGCTCAGTTTTACCAGAAGCAGAACTTGAGATAAGACTTCATGTGCAATGACTTATTAATTAAGAAAGTGTTCCCTGGAAAAACTAATGAAAAAAAAGAAGGAAGCAGGGTGGGGAAGGGGGAAGGCCAAACAGGGATGTGATTTCAGGCAAAATCCTACAGCAAGTGTTCCAGTCTGGTCCTTCAGGATAATTCAAAAGTGTAAAGTATACCTAGGAGTTGTCTTGATCTGAATCAATGGAGCTGAGTTTCTGTACTCTTGAACTTCTCAGTCATTGGCTAAGGTCTGCATCAAGGGAACAGAAACTCCTAGGTACTTCCAGCTCTCTGCACATGTAATAAAAGTGACTCCAGTAGCCCAAGGGCCATCTTTCAAAGAAGCATTGCAGGTAGCAGTCATCAAAGGCAAAAACATCCAGATGCTGGGGTGGGGGCAAGGGGAAAGACACCGAGAGGGGATTCTAGGGAATATGGGAGAAGCACTGACAATATTCATTACACTTCACCCCTTGCTTTGCTCAAATCCACTCACATTACATTTGCTTTATACTGTCATGACATCTTCAAGGTGGTTGTTAGTCACAATGTCTGGGGGAAATTGACAAGGAGAAAGTTAGTAGGATGACCTATAGCTCCCATTGCAGCCATTGGTCTAAGACTATAACTTACATTCATCATCTCCATGCATTGGGGCATATCTTTTTGCTCCCATGAAAATTGCTGCCGTGCCTGTCCAATCTTATGATTTGGTGAGTCTAAAGACAGCCAGATCTTGATGAACAACTCTGCTTGCGTGGTCATGTGATGCCTATGGCCAGACACTCAGTCTCCACCGAGGCCCAGGACCAAGCCAAGAGATGCTTTCCTCATGTCCCTCTGCTGCAGGGGGCCTGGCTTTGATCCAGAACTCCAGGGATGTGCAATGCAGCCCTCATATTGGGCCCAGCCAGCGACTCCACATGATATTTACATGTATGGCAGGTACATCCAGCAGCATGGAATAGGATGACTTATATGGCCCAAGAGGCAGTGTTGTGTGGACTGCAGTTCAGACCTGCTGCAGAGCCTCTCGTGCTCTAGGCCCACTCGAAACTGTCATTTTGCAAGCTGTTTGATAAATGAGTCAGTAGAGTATTTCCAAATATGGCATGTGCTATATTCAAAACCTTAATATGCCTTCGAGTCCATCTTCTTTCTTAATGGAAGAAGGTCCAAGATGTCATAACATGTCTTTTACCTAAGAGTGAAAAGCCTGGTCCACCCCAGATCTCTGGACCCCTGAAAAATCACCAGTATAGCAGGCCCCTCAAATTCTGTAGAGTTTATCTCCTACCCTATGAAGCACAACCAGTGGGGTCACCACTTTCTGCTAATCATGTCCGATAAACATGTCATCAATATAATGGGCCAACAGGATACTTTGGAATGCCCAGCAGGTCCAGCCCCTTCAGGCTGTGTTGTGATGGAGATAACACAACCATGGAGCAGGACCGTGGGTGTAAACCGCCCGACCTTCCTGGTGAATACAAGCAGATTGCGGCCCTCCTTTATGATGGGTATAGGAACGAATGCATTCACTAACTCCATAGTCATACCACAAACCAGAGTCCAGCAAGGATACCACATCTACCACTCCAGTCTGAGACTGGAGTGGCCATTTGGTTAAGTTTGTGATGGTCCATGTTGATCTCATAGGATCCATCAGGTTTTTTTACTGGCCAGACTGATGAACTCAGTACTGTAGATATGACAGAAAACACCACATTGCATCGGTTAAGTCTTTGAGAGGGGCAATACTCTGCCATTCCACCCAGGCTGAGGTCCGTTTTCTCCCACACTATCTTGACTGGGGCCTGGGGACTAAAGGGGTTTCTTCTTAGCCTTTCCAATCATGGTACTCTTTACTCTTCAGATCAAGAAACCAGTGAGGGTACTGCAGCCTGCTAACAATGTCCATCTTACTTATGCATTTGGGAACTAGAATAACGACAATTCGTGGATCCATTCATATGACAGTCCTGAGTCAGGACTTCATATGTCACCTGACCCCCTCCAACAGGTGGCTGTGATGGTACTTTGGGTTCCCTGGAGCCGGTATCCCGAAAGACCTCATGTTCACTAGGCCTTGAAAGACGTGGCATTGTCTTTTTTCTAAGTGGTGTGTTACTCAGGTCAGTGTCTGAAAGTTCCATTGGAGAAGAACCTCAGAAACTGCTACTGCATACCTAGCAGAGATCAGGGTTCTTTTTCGAGGTTACCCCACTTCTCCTTCCATCCAAAGCTCTGGGAATGAGAACTGGCTCAGACTTGGAAACTGGATGAGGGATCCTGTCTTACAGTGGGGTCACTAGCATTAGCTTACTGCTCATCCACTCTTGATTTTTTTATTACGTAAAGTGATACTCTTGTTAGCTGCACATACGTCTTGTCTGTGGGAAGCCTATGGTCTATTATCTATCCTCATAGATAACTGAGTGTGGTCTACTATCCATCCTTATAGATAACTGAGGGTGATCTATTATTCATTCTCGTAGATAACTGAGGGTGGTCTATTATCCATTTTCTTAGATAACTGAAGGTAAGTTCTATGGTGACTTCTGTTCCTGCTGTCTGTTATGGTAATCATGGCCACCTTGACTCTGATGGGCACGTGCTGCCTCCTGGCCACTGCTATTCTGCAATCCTGTGAACTCCATAATACTAGGAGACCTGATTATTTTATAGCAACCCCTCTTATCAGCCCTGCTAGAGCTTCTCAGTGGTTCCAAAACTCCCTATTGGTGCATTCCTTACCTCCTCAGTGGAAGCAAAGTCCTCTGTGTCTTCTCAAGAAGCAGCAATGGCTGGAGGGTTCTCAGGTCTTACAGTGACTCATTGCAGCATGCTCCTTTCTAAGACTCTTTTGATTCCTTCCTCAAGATCCTGCCAAGGTAGTTCTGGCAGCCCACTTATTATAGGCTGTCATTTTTTCCTAAACTTTCTAGAGTCAACCCAGAAGCACAATAGGACTGGCCTAGGAGTCCTTTCCAGGGTGTTTCTGAGTTAAGGATTCCTATCAATGAAGGCTGCCTTACACAGTATACAGTTTGATATCCATCCCCTCCACGCACACATCCACTCATGCACGCAGATCCCTGGAGGTCTATTTCAGTCATATGCTACCACTTTCTCGCAGTATATTTTAGCCAATCCTGCAAGTCGTCATGTGAATAATCTCTTCTTCCCTTTAGCTGGATGCTACTTCCCCAGTCATGTCATTAAACAATTTGACACTAAATATGACTCTAATGGTCATGAGGGAAGGTTAAGGTAGATCTTGGGTTGGGCAAGCATATTTCTGCAAGCCATATCCCTCAACTGAAACCTCGATAGTCTTCAGACAAAGAGGGTTGCAAGAAAAAAAGAAATGAGTGTTCTGCAGGCACAGAAAGCTCAGGGAATACAGGGGCCCGGTGTTCTAGAATGCATGTGTCTTCACCCCAAGTTTTAGAGTTCCCTTTCCTCTCTAACAGTAGTGTAGGCCAAAGGCTGAAAATTCAGACAACTTTGAGGTTCTGGTTCTCTTTAGGGTCCTGGTCTTAGAGATTCGCACAGTCTCCTCCTTGGCAGCCAAAGACGAAGGTCTTTTATATGCTCTGTGGAGACCTTCCAGCTTTCTCTCACTGCCTTAACTTTGTATTTGGCTGATCTCTCTGCAATCCATTAGTGTTACTCAGCTGTAAATAATTTCCCATCCTTAAAGTGACCATTTCCCTCATCTCTCTCAAATAACAGAGATATCACAAAAGTAAATGCAGCCTCGTAATCTATATCTCATCTAAATTCATCACTCATGAAACTCCTAAGAATTGCAACGGTACACTACCACATGCCAGAGATGATCAATACTCCACTTACCACCAGTGGAAAGGACCTGCTACCATCTGGCTTGTAGGTGATCTACCTCTAGAATCGCATCCTCAAAGTCGGTTTCCAAGCACTAGTCCCAGTACCAACTATCTTTGAGTTCTCCCTAAACTGAACCTGACATGAAAATTTGCATGTAAGACATTTATTAAGAAAGTCCTCCCAGGAGAAAGTGGCAAGGAAATGAGAGTGGGCAGAACAAGAAAGAGAAGGAGCCAGGAAAGGATATAAGTTTAGACCAAGACAGGAGAGCAGCCCAAGCCCAACCCTGCAGGGGAATTCTGGAGTGCAAATTATGTCTTAGAATTGTTCAACCTGAGGCGAGGAAGCTGAGTGTTCAAACTCCCACATGGCTCAGCCATTGGCTGCAAGCTCCTCCAGGTGAATATAAAATCCTGGGGTCTCAGGTTTCTGCATGTGTGGAGAAAGCTCCAGAAGCCCAAGGACAATCTTTCAAATAGGAGTTCAGTATCAGTCACTGGGCCCTTTCAAAGCAGAGTGAAAGTTCTTCTATTCACAGAGAAGCCAGGGAATGGGAGCCCAGCCTCCCAAAGGGCTAGGATTACAAGCGTGAGCCACCACCCCCGGCCCAGAATCTTAGGAATATTAAATGGGAAATGGCATGAAAGAGGAGGTGGGAAAGGCGAAACCAAGGAATCTAGTTAAGAGATACAGGCCTCTAAAGGAGAAGATCTGGAGGAAACTAACGCCAGGACAATGGAAAGGAAGTCACACACTGGAGAAATACTTCAAGGAAGAAGGGATAAGATGTGAGCACTGATTAACTGAATACCGTGTAAAGACAAACACTTGTGTCACGTTCCGATCTGGTCTAGATGAGAAGAATCCCTTCATTATATTAACCATGTGACTGAAGCTACGAACTCATCCCCACAGCCTCAGTGGTTTAATCAATTGTTCTTCTGTTTGTTCCTTTGTAAGCCACGAGATTTGGAGACAACTGCTGCAATAATTTCTATGTGTAGAAACAATTTCTGGATGATGGAATAGTTATGAACTAGCTGCTTCCATTCAGTGTAAGCTGCTATGAGGCCGGGGCAGTTATGTACATCCTTCCCTATTCCACGTTCAGTCACATCACTTTGGTAGCCGGACGTGAGCTATGGTATAATTGACAAACAACATAAACGAGAGAGCTTCATTTTATTTTTGAGAGTTGGCTGTTAAACGTTGAACAGCACACCACTGGGATGAATTCAGAACAGGATGGACCTGGGCTGCTGAAGCAGCTCTTGCAGATTGTACATGGTGGAACCTCAGATCGAATTGGACACATGAATACACTCCAAAATGTCATCTGCATACAGGACTACATTTCACCAATATTATGCTTTTGTTTTGATCTAATCGGTTTAAGTTAAAAATAAATGGAATCTGAATTTATCCTTAGAGGGGAGCTAAACTAGGAAGTGCTCTGTGAATTCACACTTACAATATTTTGCTTAAATGAACACTGGCCCAGTAATCTTCCATACTTGGTCTAATTTAAACTTTTTCTGCAACTTGTTACATAAAATGCAAGTTTGAGGACAGGATGTCCATCTTCACTACTCACCACTGTGTCCACAGTGCACCAACAGTGCCTGGCACTGAGCAGGTACCAATACATCTTTTGGGTATTTGATATTTAAATTCAAAACTGTACAAAATGGAAAATAAAACTTGGCCATGTACTCAGATAATCCATGTCAGCATAAAGAAAACAAACAAATAAATGCCTAATTCCTTACCACCATCCATATCCATCCATCTATCTAAAGGATGTCTCTTATAAAACCACAAGTCACCATTGCTAACATTAGGCAAAAACCATTTCAGACGGCTCTCAGGACACGTGTACAAACCAGACTGACAGATGGTGATGGTGATAGTGGTGGTGGTGATTATGATGTAGATAGGTAGATAGATAGATTCATGGATGGATAGACAGATAGATAGATATAGATAGATAGATAGATGATATACATGTATTGTTTATAAATATTAAGTTATATATATTGGTTGATACTTAGAGTCTATTTCCTTTCACCAGTTATACATTTCAAGTTTGAATAACACCAAGTAGATTCGAACTCTCAGTTTACACTTTCCATTGTCCTCTAATCTTTGCCTCCTAAGAAAGACTCCATTGGTGCCAAAATAGCTAACACGGCACAATCGGGAAGAAAGCTGGTGGATACTATGGCTATAACTGACTTCATGAATGCATATAAAATGATCCCCAAATCTTCAAAATGAGAATATTCCAAAAGAAAAAAAAATACCTGATTTTGCTCACCATTTGTTCATTCAAAAAATAGTGACTGAAACTTACTAGATTCTAGGCCCTCTGCCAGGGCTGAAAAGCAATAAACAAGGCAGATGTGTCCTATCACCGAGCCAGCACCATGCTTTCCTGCCACTCGCGCACCTCCACTCACCCCTGCTCACCCCCAAGGCCTGTTGAATCAGACCCCTGGCCTGAGCTTTCTAGGCATAGCTTCATCTATGAAGCTCCTTGGGCATTCCTGTCCATTCAGATATCCCTGTCTTTGAATGACCACGGCAATTCCTGCCCACTCCACTTAGCAGACAGAGGCAAGAGGTCTGTGGGTCCTAGGTGCATGGCTGTGGTGATTCAGTACAGAGGAGCTTCACAATTCAGGGATCCAGGAGAGGACATGGGTGTGCACCAAGCCCTCTCTTCTCACTTACACTGAGAAATGAGTCTTCTGTGGAAGTGTGAGCTACTCTCTGGGATTAACCATAATATAAATAAAGAATAATACAGTGTAGCACACAACATCAAATAACATACTTATGTATTATGTATAAGATAGATAGATAGATAGACAGACAGATAGATAGATGAGGTAGATGGATCTTATTATCTGGTTAGCATTAACAGATCTATCTCATCAGTTTGCAGGATAGATGAGCATATGGGCCAGCTAAGGAAACCAGCACCGTGTTTATTTTGGTTTCTATTAAAAAAAAAAATAGGTTCCAAACAATTCAATCACAAATACATCCTGGTAACCAAAACGTTTGTAAATCAGGGGTTGCTTGCACTATCCTGGGGTGTGAGTTACGGGGCTAGAGGCCAAGCTCCAGAGGTGCTGAGGCCACTCACACCTCGTTCCCTCTGTCTCTACCTTTAAAGCCACTAATTAGAATTCAGTCTTCAGATCCACCCGAGATGGATACTGGCAGTGTTAAATGGCCACCCACCTGGGGCACGGGGGCTGTGAAGCACGTTCCTTGTCGTGGTGCTCAACAGCCTGCATCATGATCCCCACCTTCCCCATGCAGAAGCAGAAACTCACAGCTCGGAGTCTGCGCAGCCAGGTGCAGACACGTGGCCTGAGTCCCACGAATCGGAGGAGCAAGTGAGCTGGATGGGAGGCAGCCGCAAGCACAGGTGTGGAGGTCCTGTTTTTAAGAGGTAGTGGGTATTCCTGGAGTGTTTACCTTCACTCCCAAGATCCCTGAAGCCAAGGGACAGTGACGTGGTTGTCATTAGAGGTCCCCATGGTGAGCTTGGATGCTGCCCCTGGCTCTGTACTTCACAGGCTGGCTCTATGGTCCTCCCAGTGTGTCTGAGAGCCAGTGTGTCTAATCACCTTTAAAAAGAACCCTAACACTCCAAAGCCTAGAATGTTACCAACATGGTGATACCAGAATTATAGACTGTACCCAACAGAGAGCTCCTTCCATCCCAGTCTTCTTATTCTTCTTCACTAGAGATGATGGGAGCTCCACTGAGCCCATGGCAGCTCCATAAGTAAAACTCTACTCTTTAATCCCAACCCACTGCAGAGCTACTGATCAATGACATTGGGCTTTCTGATCATCTGAGGGCCGCCGGCCCTGCACACCTCCTTACTGGGTCTTCCCACTTATTGGCCCTCATGACCTCATTCTGGTCTGTGCTGGCCACTTTGGCTGCACTCTGATGAGGTCATTGATGCCTTGGTCAGCCTATCTCACCTCTGCAGAGTGTGACAGTGGCCAGCACTGTCCCTTCTGCCCTCTTTTACAGCAACCAAACTCCAGACCCACCATTCCAGCGACTGCAGCAGCTCATCTCTGTGTCTCAGCATGCCGGGATTGGGGTCCTCAATGTAGCAGGTGGAGCTCACTCCCCAAGGACAAGAAGCTCTGTAAGGGCCTAGCCCCTGTCACGGAGAGCTACAAGCTCCACTCCAGGCATCCTATTGACCTTACAAGGCAGGTGCAATGGGGCCACTTTAAGGTGAGTAAACAAGAGAAACAATCATGTTTATATGTCTCTGAAAGTTGTTTTGTTTTGTGTTTTGACCAGTTTTATCGGTGAGCACTGCAGAAAACTAGCCTAAGTGAACAGAATGCTGAGGTCCCAGTATGGAGAGATGAATAACCTCAGAGGCAGAGAGGAGCTGAGAACATGGCCCTGTTCAGCAGATGGATGGTTTGATGTTGCTTGAAGCACAAAAGCACAGATCTGCGAGAGGGAGAGAGCATCACAAGGGAGAGAAAGAAGCAGTTGGGATGGGAAGGCTGCTCTTCACCCAAGGGGAAGACGTCCTCTGGGGCCTGTTCCAGCCAGCACCATGTGGAGGCAGGAGAGAACGTGAGGCTGGTAGTCAGTGCAGCAGAGAACCAGGTGGAGAGAACAGGGGCAGGGGACCTGGGCAGGCTCCCACTGGGGAAACACAGCTCTTGTGTAAATAGAAGGAAAGCAAAGAAACAGTGAACCAAACAGGACTCCTCCATGAAGGGGAATGAGCAATTCATTGTCCATACATCTACTCTAACTGTCCTGTAAAATTATCTAGTGTATGCTTTTGGTTTTCAATAAATGCTTCTGAACTCAATGACTGTAGTTGTTTGGGGAATAGAGGATCTTGGCTCTGGTGGGCCACAGAATCCATCGAGAACTGTATAAGAGGACCCTGCCAGGAGCAATTGCAGAGCCAGCTCTACCAAAGCAGGTGGCACCAGGCCCCTATGGGTTCACTGTTGATGGTCGTCATTGCTGGGATTGATATATTGAGCTCCCAGTGCCGTGGGCTGAACTGTGTTCCCCAAAAACGCTGAGTTAAATCCCACCCCCAGCGCCTCGGAACAGCGCCTTACTTGGAAGCAGCATCTCTGCAGAGTGAATTGGGTAAGAGGAGGTCTCACTGGAGGAGAACGGCCCCCACTCCAACATAACTAGTGCCCTCATCAGAAGGCCACTTTTGAAGACAGAGACACATGGAGAGGATGCCAAGTGACAACAAAGGCAGAGACAGGAATGACCCAGCCACTAAGCCCCCGAAACGCCAGGGATTGACGGCAAACACCAGGAGCTGGAAGAGGTAAAGACGCCCCCTCTGCTACAGCTCCAGAGGAAGCCTGGCTCTGTAACACTGCGATTTCAGACCTCTGGCCCCCAGGTCTGTGAGGGAACACCATTCTGACATTTGAAGCCCCCCAGTTTGTGGCAATGTGGTACAGCACCCAAAGACACTAACACACACATAAGACATTTAAGAATGTCTGATAATGCAGTCCATGAATTCAGATACATGACAGTGAAAACACAGCATTAGACAAGATGATTCCTCCAAGCGTAATTTTTGTGTTGAGTACACAGTTCCTCTGCTTATAATCGATTGAATGTTATATTGCCTCTGCCTGAATCCACCCCTGCCCCCACCGAAAGGCAATAATATTGGTCTTGTCACATGGGGTAGAGATAAAAGGGGCTGTGAATAGGAAGTAGACGGTAAATGAACAAACAAAATGTAAGGAGACAACAGGATTTTGAGGTAACTCTGCCCAAATTACTGCCACCGATCGTTGTAGAAATTTTAAAGGGAACAAGACGTTAGTAGGGAACCACAGAGCCTCTGCACGGGCATCAGGTCCGTGAAGTTCTGGAGACTGGTGACCACTTGGTTTCTGCCCCTCTTCATTCCAAAAAAATCTCCAAGAAAAGAGGAAAGTAGAGATTGTTGCTTACAACAAAACTTGCACGATAAATCCTCCCCTGGCACACACAGCCAATTAAGAAAAATCCAAGGTATTTGGACATCGTGTTCTCTGAAAAGAACATGGAAGAAATGAAGTAGAGTGATGCATCCCTGAACCAGGAGCAGGAGATGTGGGTCTTGTCATGAGGTATTGCCCAGTGGCATCCAGGGGTTAGCAGGAGCAGTAATACAGCATGAACAACCCAGTTCTCTAAATCTGGCATCCAGAAATCCAGGCAGCCAGTTGCTTACATGCTGACCAAAACATATTGTGATGAATATAAAGACAGCATCAGAATACGGCACACAGATTTAAAAAGTAGACAATTACAGTATACCTACCTTTTAAAGGAAGAGCTCCATGTATTTCTGCATTTTTTAAAAACAGAACCTGAAAATTAAGACTTCCATTCAGAACGTAATGCTCTGTTCTTTTCACTCACTTCCCCATCTCCAGTTAGCCACATGTCATCTTGTTCACACAGAACATCTTAGGGCAGGAGAGACAGGAGTGGATGAATTCAGGGGCAATGGGGCAATTCTTCCTGGTGGAGCCCCCAGGAGAGAACGGGCAGGAGCTGGAGACCTCTGCGGCTCAGCTGAAGCCTTCTTTTTCATGGAGAGGAGATTCCAGAAGGCTCCTTCCTTTAGGTCTTAGCCCTTCAACCTCTGTGATTGGGTGGCCTTATCAGAGGTCTCAATGCTTTGTGACTTTTCTTCACTGGATGCTAGAGATTGCAGCCCATAAATTATAGCAAGCTTTGTGCTTTGTCCGCCAGTGATTTCATCTGAAGTCCGCACTTGCCTCTGAACTATTTCTTGGTCAGTCTGGCAGGCCTCTGCTCCAAGGCACCCACCACCTCTCTCTAGACCCGCCCCGCCAAAGCTGAATGGCACATGAGCAGACATACCCAGGAGGAAGTGTTATAATGGAACAGTTCGGACAATTGAAGACTTCAGGCTCAGTACAGAGGCCTATAATCCCAGCACTTTGAGAGGCCGAGGTGGGTGGATCACCTGAAGTCAGGAATTCAACACCAGCCTGGCCAACATGGTGAAACCCCATCTCTACTAAAAACACAAAAATTAGTTGGGCGTAGTAGTGGGCACCTGTAATCCCAGTTACTCGGGGAGCTGAGGTGGGAGGATGGCTTGAACCAGGAGGCAGAGGTTGCAGTGAGCCCAGATCATGCCATTGCACTCCAGCCTGGGCAACAAGAGTGAGACTCCTTTTAAAAAATAAATAAATAAATAAAATTGAGACTTAAGAGGCAATGAACACTTCAGCAGAAATCTTCCCCTTCTTTTTTTTTCACCTACAAATGCAGTGGGCGGGCTGATACCTGCATCACTAGTTACCCACAGAACCTTGCCAGTAAAAATTCACGCCTGATCCAGACAGAGTGCAGTCATGAGTAAGAAAAAAAAGAAAAAAAAGGAAAAGAAAGAAAAAAAAAAGAAAAGGCCTTACTGGAAATAAGAAAGATCTTTTTTGTTTGCCTGTTTTATTTTTAACCTGATGTGTCGCATAGTACTGAATGTCACCAGATTGTCATTAATGTCACTTTTCCTCATGTTCCATATGTGATGTGACATAGCATCTGACTAATGAAACCCGATGCACAATATGTCAACATAAAGAAGCACGCTGGGTCACAAATATGCTCCGAGAACATTAAATTGCAAGGAAATGTATATTGAACGTGTTTTCCATAGGAATAAAATTGAGTTGCATAGTTAACATATTATATTTAGGTATTCTACCTTAGAGACCAAAAGAACCAAAATACATTGTTGAATGACCTATAAAATGCACATTATCAACACATATTGATAGCAGAGACAGTCGGATGAATACAAACCAGCACCAAGAAGAACTGCAAAGGGAAATCATGCTTCCTCTGAAAAGGCAAACAACTGTAGAAACGAACCAAGCCACAGGAATACAAATAGAAGCGCGCCGCCCCTCCCCCCCACCCCCCGTTATTTTGGCTGAAACTTTGTTATATTGTTTTCAAATACTCTGATCCTCATCCCACTAAGCCCATTTGACCCCAGGGCTGGTCTCACCGACCTGACCCTAGCCCAGTTAGCCACACCATGGGCTGCCTTCGCTCAGCCCCGGGCCTGCGACCTGCTGAAGAGAACCAAGCAATTGGCTCTACCATAAACCATGCACCCAGCCTCTGCGGGATCTGCTGCAAGTCATGGTGAGAACATGCTCCAACCCCTCCCTGTCAGCCCTTCTAGTAACTTCTCAGCATCTTGGACAGTTTCTTCAGCCTGGAATCCCAGCCCTGCACTTTTTCAAATAGTTCTGCCACCTGCTTTCCAGAGCAGAAAAGCTGTGCTGCTATTGACTTGCCTTCTTTTCTCCACCTCGCAATGCTTCCACCTTTCTGCCTCCTACTCTTCCAGGCTGGCCTTCTCCTGTGCCTGCACTTGTTTCATTTTGCCTGCTCTTGCTGCGTCCAGGGCCCCCCTCATCACTGCAGCCTTTGCGTCTCGCAGGACCAAGAGTCAAAGTGTACCCTTTGTTGCCTTCCTGTCCTTCTTCCCCTGTGTTGACACCACTCCACCGATGCAGCTGTTTCCAACTGATTCCTGAGCTCCCAGTGCCCCGATCTGATGCCCCAGCCTGTGCCACTCACTCTACGTAGTTTGGCACTCCCTGCCCCATGACCATTCTTCTTCCCTGGGCTTCAGTGGCATACACTTATCTCCCCTTGCTCCTAACTGATCATTTCTTATCTTCTTTTGTGCACCCTCTCCCCTCCTGCCTGATGAATTTGGGTATTCTCCACAGCCCTTGAGCCACCTCCTCTCTCCTAATGGCCTCCGTTTGCCTCTGCGGCATCAGGCATCCTCTTCACCTGGAGTGAATGACAATATCACAAGTCTAGAGCTCTTGCCAACACCTGCCCCCCACTTTCCTGATGATACTGAACTTATCCTTCCTAACCTAGCCCTCCCTCTACCCAGACCTCTGAATCTGCACATCCTGCTAGTCACTAATGCACACCTTGTCCACTCCCCCCAGAACCCTCCCTGAACCCCCAACAGGACATAGTCTTTCTTTGGCTGAATTTGCACCCCACTTCATCCAAATTGCTCCCAGGGCATGGACAGTTCTTCACTGTTCATTAATTCATTCAACTACCTTCGACTCTTGGCAAGGCCTGTGGCATGTGGTAGGAAACACAGACTCAAGACCACAGCGCTGGACTCCAGAAGCATCCAGCCTAGCTGAAGAGAGCATCTGTGTAAACAAATGAGGGCACCAGACACTGCTGGGGCAGAGATAAGCTGAACAGGAAATACCATGGGGCTACACGTGGGAGGGGTCTGACCAAATGGAGAGGTCCAGGAGCATCCCAGAAAAAGCAACTTGTAAGAGGAGAACTAAACCATGATTGGAATTACCCAGAAGGTAAATTGTCCAGGAGCATCCCAGAAAAGGCAACTTGTAAGAGGAGAACTAAAAAATTGATTGGAATTATCTGCAAGGTAACTGCTTGTATCAAGGCCTAGAGGAAGAGGGCCGGGGTGGGGAGAGAGAGAGAGAGAGAGAGAGAGAGAGAGAGAGAGACGGAGACAGAGAGAAAGACAGAGAAGTAGAGACTGGTATGGAATGGCAGGTTCACTTGTCTGGCGCCTGGACAGCAAAGGCTTCAATGACAAGCTCAGAGGTCAGATACCCAAGCTAAGGTGGACCTGGATCAGTAGTTGAAATAGGTTGAGACAGAAGGGAGGAAGACCATGAGAGTCACCCAGATGTGTGATTGTATTTCTTTCTGAACTGAGAACATAGCAATGAAAATACAGAGAGATATGCAAGAGATTAGCAAGGCCAAAACAAGCAGACTCGGTGTTTACTTAATTATGAGGAAAGACGCGTCAAGCCCAGTCCAATGGGGACACCCACAGTCCAGCCTAGAACAATTACAAGGCTGATGGTGGCACTGACCAAGGTTCCATACTGAGAGGAGAGCTGTGGGAGGAGAAGATGACAAATCCTTGTCAGTATTTTAGAGACTGGTGCACGTGCATGAGGGCAGAGCTCCTGTTTTCTGCCATGTGGAGCCCACGTGGGGTGGCTAAGACACAGTCCCCACTACACAGAGCACACTCCAATGGCCACCGTCCCAGCGAAGGCAGAGGTTTCCCAGGAGCTGCTGTCTTAGTTCTTCTACCTGGGAGGGCTTTCTTAACTTTTTCCTTCTAAAAATAGCGAAAGGATTTATTAAGAATAACTGAACCCCCTTTGTGGGATTAGAATCGTATATATTCTTCATACATCAGATTTCACTGTAATCACATCTCACAAGCCATGAAACCATCCAGTGGAATTCCAGTATGACGCTCCCCCTGAAATAACCATAGAATCCTAAACCAGGGCAGCTAAGACCACGACACCTTTTCTCATCCCAGCCCGGATCCTTCAGTTCTCTCACTTTAGCCTGCGCTGTTAGTGCCCCGCCAGTCCCAACTCCAGCCTTGGGTCACTGATTCGTCTGGCCACCTGGAGAGCACGGGGCCTTTGCGTGTGCAGACTTTGCTGCACTCCCTGTGAGCATGTCTCAGCAGACCCTCCTTCCCGAGCCTCCACTCGCTTGGCCCGGCATCTTTCCCTCTCCGTGTTTGATTCTGCCTTCTGTTTCCTGACTTTTGTTCTCCCAGAATTGGTGTATTGAGGTAATGGGAGTCACATTTTAAACCCCTTTTTGTGGTAAGAATTAATTCCTGCGTCATGTCTGATTGGGAAAAACCATAACGATTCTTCTGGGACGCCCTTGGACAATTCCCTGACAGTAAGAATTAAAGACACTACTGTTTAATATTAACTAGTCGCCTGTAAAATATAGGATACATTTGCAGGTTCTAGAATACAGTGAATATTTGCTGAATGAATGAATGAGCAAATGAATCAATAAATCTAAGTGATTCCATGTGGCTCAAAATGAAGTAAAACTGCTTCTACATTCGTCCAGAATTTGACTAGGAAATTGCAGAAACCTTGATGTTAGTTGTGGGATTCACCCTTCAAGTCAGACAAAACTAGGAAGTAAAATTAATTATTATTAATTATTATGAAATAATCGTCTTGTGGCAGGTACTTACATTTGTTACTCTGTTGATCTTAATAGCAGCCCTAGGTGTTATTAACCCCATTTGCCAATGCTCTGCAGGGCACTGGCACTCGCAGAGCTGGTGAGTGGAGTGGGATTTGAGTCTGGTTTTATATGATTCCACACTCCTGACCTCTCCACTCTGACATGCTGAATAAGGGTCTCTTAAGTACAGTCTCCTGGGAACCTATTTTTCCCATGCAATATTATTCATCTGTATTTCTCCAAAATGAAAAACAAACCCAATATTTGTTCATGAGCACCACCAAGCACATGTATGAGGTTGCTTTGGGTTTCGGTGTAGCCCTTCATTTCCTCTTGCTTGTTCTTCTGTCACTAACACATTTGGGGGGCATCCCTTTTGTGGGGAGCCTTTGCAGCAGAGACTCAAGCGACTTACCATGTTGTCCAATGTGCAACTGACTCCACAGTTACCACTGTGCTTAGCGGAATTGCCAGGCAGTCCCTATGTGATTATTAGCAAATAGTGCTGGGTGTTTTGCAGTGAGTCCATCGTAACCCATGTCACCAGCACACCTACTGTGTGCCCCTGTAATTAAGATATTGTTGACTTTTTTATGCTTGTTTAAACAAGAAATATGTTTAAAACTATATTTTAAGTGGTGTTTCATTTAACTGGAGCCTAGCAATTTGTAACATCAGATACCTGAGTATTTGTAAATGATCTGCCATCTCCAGAAGGATATGCTAGAATTTATGTCAAATCATCATAATGGATACTTTGTTGTTCCAACCAGCACAGAAACAGATGTATTTACAGTTCCGGCAGCTGCAGACCCACTATTAGAAAGCCAGATTTGTACTTCCTATTATATTTGTACTTCCTTGGTTAAATCTCAGTTCTCTCTCCTGAAACAGAAGTGATAAAATAAAGGAAGGAAAGCTGGAACCAAATGGCTGTGAAACTGGATAACACATTTTTATCTGGGAATAAAATTATAAAACACTGAAAACAATGGGTCTGGCAATTCATGAACAGGAAGGACTCCAGTCTTCTGGTGTAGAACCCTTTTATGCCATCTTAGAAATACTGGCAATTAATGAATTAATAACCTTGTGCCCTCACCGAGAAAAAGCTCCACGATCCACCAAGTTGTATGAAAAATACAATATGTGTAGCTCCAGCCACCCTACCACTGAGGCTCCGGAGAACATAAACAACAGAACAGTGTCTCCAGAGCCCTGTGGAAGGTGCCATTTTCACCTGGTTTTTATAAGACACATACTTATCTCCAGCATTTAAAGATGGTGGAAAACATTTTCTAGCTTGTAAGTGTCCCTTTAGCTTATAGTAATTAAATATGTAGCTGGGCACATGGTTATCCAGAGTAAAAATTATCCTACCAGCCCGCCTTTGACCAGGTGCGGCCATATGCAAAACTTCTGAGCAATGGAAATGAACAGAAGCCACACATCTAACCTTCTAGTTGTTCCTGCTTCCAGCTGCCAGAATGCAGATGTGCTGGCTGAAAATGGGGGATCATGTTACCAGGGCCTCTCTGGACCGGGGGAGCAACAAGACAAGACAGAGCCGCTCCTGATAATTTGACAAAGCGGTGACATGAATAAGGAAGTTTACTTGAGAGACGTACACTTGTCTTGATTAAGAGAGAGGTATTACCTTGCCTCCTGCCCCATGTATGCAAACTCACATGCTAGCCAATGAAAACACAGATCAGGAGCAGAATTCTGATGGCTTTCTGCTGGATTAAGAACTGTGGTGGCGTGAAAGAGACAGTTGTTTGATTTTCTCCCTCTTTCTGTGTGTCTAACACTTCCACGAATCCTAAGAAACAAAAAAGTGAACACTCTACGGAAGCAGTTTTCCAGTACTTAAGAATATGTTGATATGGGAATATTTTACCTTGTTAGGTAAACATAAAAGTTTGGAAGCCTTCAAATATTTTTCCATGGTCCCCAACTCCTGAATAATGCACATTCATTTTCATTTATTTGTGCTGATAAATTCTTTTGCCTTTTGGGAACCCAGTAAATTTCATTGGTTACCTGGTAGTCCACCACGTTCAAATGCTGACGAAAGATTATGTGTCACTTCATTAGAAATGATCATCTGGATGATAATTTATGACAATATTTTCTGAACCAAAAATGTGGGTGCACGGTCTGTATCAATTTTAAAGAGACGAAGGCAGAAGTCTTCATGATGCTTGCAGACATCAGCTGAAGGCTCACACCATGCCTTTAGAGGGGCACTGCTTCTGGTGGACTGTCACAACCCAGGGTCCCATCTCTGTGTCCAAGACCCATGCACCCCAGGTTGGTTCACTTGTGAATTGACCTTCGGATGCCATTTGAAGTGGTGCAGTCTGGGAAAATGGAGTCATGCAGCCCACATGGTTGAGACATTCTGAAACTCCTGCTGAAATTACCTAAATTTAGGTGGCGGGACTTCATGAAAGATACAGCAACAAAAATAGTGCTTCAGAAAACGAGGGCAAAACACTTCCCAAGTTTGCCAGACCTCCCTTAAGTCAGTTACTTGACGTCGTTTCTGTCTAACTTTTCAGAGGTGCTGCAGAGTCCACACAAATGGAGAATAAAATGAGACAACCAAATTTATTTTTACTAATGGACTTGAGCCAGAGTCTAAATGACTCTGGCAATGGTGCTTACTTCCCTCGGGAGCCTATTCTCTAGTCTAATAGATCTCGCTGTTAGGAAATTTCTCTTATAATTCAGCATAAATTGTCCCTTGCTGAATTCCATCCCATTATTCCTAGTTAGATGTCCTTGGACTACCTTAAACAACGAAGCCAATTCTCATAGGCCTGTCCATTGCCAGGCAGGAGAGGTAGATGAAGAGGAGAAGAGAAAATAGGAAAGATGATTAGGAAGACTGGAGTCGAAGCCACCAGTTCAGCCCTGGCTTGTGTCTAATCAATGAACATTTCAGCCACAAACTGTTACATATGGACACAGACAGCAAATTTATTAACAACGTGATTGGATAATCTCTGAAAAATATTTAATTTTCAGCTAACCTCAACATCTACCTCTGTAACTTTGCTGTAAGTGAGACAGGTCAAAATCATAAAGGTAAAGACTAAAGGTACCGTGAAGATAAAGATAAAGTTAAAGCTTAAAGATACATATCTGCAAGTTTTAAAAATGGAAGTTTGGCTGTATTATTTGTGGTTATTGATCTCTTCTGCTTCCCTCTATTCTGGTCTTATTAACAACAGACATGATTCATTGAGGCCTTTTTTAAAACATCTGACACTGTGTAATCTCATCAAATACTCACAACATGGTGCCTATGACACAGTTTACCCAGGACCTCATGATCAGGAATTGCCTCTGGCAACCCCTTCCCCACACCTCAAACACACACATTTGCAATAGAAGTAGCCACATTGCAATGTGGCCAGACACCAGCTACAGCTGATCAGAGCAAGTGGGAACCTGACCAAACCTGGGCCAGTGGGTCCTTCCCAGAAACGTGTTGGGCTTGTCCCAAGATAGCCAAGTCAGTCTCCCTTTGGGTGTCTGGACTGAAATGCATGAAGCTTGGGAGCAGTTAGCTATTTACAAAGGAGTAAAAAAGACCGTCTGTTAAGATCAAGGAGAGGAGCTAGGCAGAATAAGACAGGGATGAAAGGCATAGCTACAGCTTTAGGTAGCTATGTCTCTGCTTCCATTCATCTCTGAGACTTGATAGCATCCTATATTTTGGTTTCATGAGGAATATCAGAATCCTTACAATAAATAACAAATTTAAATAAATTTCAACTGCATGAGTACTCTTTGCAACACAGAGCACTGATTCAGTTTATAATGAGAAAACTGCTCAGCTAGTAAGCAGAAGAGCAAGGACTCAAATGCAAGTCTTTTTAGTTCAAAGCTAACTTTCAGTCATGGAAATATTATCACCTTCATGACTTTCCAGTACACATTCCAAAAGGCCATAAAGGAGTTGGGAGAGGGAGAGGCCATCGTCACCAAACTCTTCGAGCAAGATTGGAAACCTGCCTTTAGTGTAGACATGACCTAAGTGACCTGGGGCAGCTCATCTGTAAAATGAGCAGTGATGGCTACTCTGGACCAACTGCTTCCCAGTGGGTGGGGTCTGTGCGTCTTCAACGGTGGGATTAGTGTCAGTGCTCCCCAGGAGCCTCTTGAACCGGTTACATGAAAACTACTTTTGTTCTTGGCTGTGCTTTGACAGGATTTGTATTTTATAATACAAAACACATCCCTTAAGCAGCCAAGATATCCATCCCATACAAGAAATGCCAAACTAGGAATCCCACAGTTAAGTTGATAAAAGTGGAAATGCATAGCCGTGATTGACCCAGATCTGATGTTGGAGCATCAGACAGAGGATAGGAACGTGCATTAGGTTGTCTCCACCCAATGACCTTATCTTCCCCCAAAATTTCCTTCCCAATTCATTTGCAAGATTCTTTGCAATGCTACATTTACAATATACACGGTGCTTAGGGGAAATGGATTTCTCTGTGGTCTCACTTTATAACCAGATGAGACATTTAGAAAAGACATTTTATCCAAAGCTGTCTTGAAAGGAAACCAGCTTCTTCCCACTGGCAAGTAAATTTTCTGGCTTTAAGCCAATTTACCATGCTGTTTTGTACACATCACATCTCAGTTCCCCACTTCCTGCCTTGAGATAGGCCCTATAGTATTCCTTCAGGGCCCGAATCTATTAAACAGCAAAAACTCAATGTGCAAATTATCTCCCAACTACATGCATGAAGCCTGCAAACATTATTCTTAGGAAAGTGCTGATTATGGAAAATTATGAATTAACATGTCAGGCACTGAGGTTTGAAACCTTATAACTGTGTTTACTGTAGAAGAGCCCCCAAATGACTTGAAAAATAAAAGAGAAAAAACAGCAAAATCAGTGATTTAGTGATGGCTAAGGTTGCCAACATCCAATTTCTGCCTCACTAACTCCTCCAACCCTGCTAGTCTTTGTGTACCTACACATGTGCACACACTGGCACGCTCACACATGCGTACACACGTGCATACACACTCACACACACAAGAAAGCAGAGAATAGACTCACAAAATAGAACTACAGTAAGTGGTAGTCGGCTCTTCCTCTGGTCTAGGCTTCTTAACTGATTTCATCACAAGCTTGCTGTTCAAATTATTTCTTTTTCAGTCTTTGCACAGGAATCCGTGGGGCTCTTGCCAGGCAGCAGTAGGCACTAGAGGATGTGACAGTGAAAGAGGCAGATGTGGCTGCTCCCTGCTGCGAGCACAGGCCCTGGGGCGCCACTACTTTAAATGCCCAACCAGCAGCAGCATCCGCAACACCAACCAGCTTGTTGGAAATGCGTGTTCTCGGGCCCTCTTAGGCCTCCTGGATTAGAATTTCTGCCTGTGGAGCTCAGGAAGCTTTGTTTTAACAAACTCTCCAGGTGATTCTTTTTTTTTTTTTTTTTTTTTTTTTTTTTGAGACGGAGTCTCGCTCTGCCACCCAGGCTAGAGTGCAGTGGCCGGATCTCAGCTCACTGCAAGCTCCGCCTCCCGGGTTTACGCCATTCTCCTGCCTCAGCCTCCCGAGTAGCTGGGACTACAGGCGCCCGCCACCTCGCCCGGCTAGTTTTTTTTTTGTATTTTTTAGTAGAGACGGGGTTTCACCGTGTTAGCCAGGAGGGTCTCGATCTCCTGACCTCGTGATCCACCCGTCTCGGCCTCCCAAAGTGCTGGGATTACAGGCTTGAGCCACCGCGCCCGGCCAAGGTGATTCTTAAGCAAGCTAAGCTTGATAAGAAACTGGGACTATACTGCTAATGTTTTAATAACATTGCTGGAATCATTTTGGTAAATGGAGTGAATGTGATAGAAATTCAGTCATTTATAACAACTGGTTTTAGCCTCTGTAGATCCTGAAAGCTTAGCCATTTCAGTAGGAGAGGTAAGCTATGGTTCAGGGGTTTTCTGAAATTAGATCAACAAAGGACCCCAGACAGCATAAAAAGAAAACGCTTTTTTTAACACTGTAGTAGTATTGGCTAAACATCTCTACTAAAGATTTGTGTTGCTCCCATTAAATTACATTTCCACAAGGAAGGAGCCAGTAATACAAAAGTTTTTTTGTCAATCTTTGATCACGTTATAGTTATTCTTTAAAAGGAAAAAAACCTGATTATATGCTGAGCACATAGTCAACTGCAGAACAGAATTATTTTATTTGAGGAGAGCTGGTGGTCAATATGGAAAGAAATGACGCCCTTCATTCCCTTTATTGGCAATAGATTAATATAAAGATGATGGTTCCTAGTTCCCAGGTAAGATAATGTTTCCAGGTAAGAAACAGTATTCAAGGCTTAGAAAGCGAGAAGCCCAAGATCCTTTATTGAAAGAGAGGCCAGGGGAGGTGATTTTTTTTTAACAACTATTTTGAAAGTAAGTTTAAGAGTTCCTTCATCCCCATCTGCCTGGCGGTTGCCTGATTCCTAGGAGATACAGGAAAGGCAAAGCACAAGCTAATTATGTGTTCCTCATCCTGCACTGAGCATCTGCTCTGAGGATCCATCTCCTTCCTCCACCATTAAACTGAATTGTTCCTCTAAAGAACCCCAGAGACTGCCTTTCCCTTCTCCGCTGACCCCATCCCTTTCTCCTTCTGAAGACCTGCTCTGCACTGCACTTGCTTTTATTAATGCTCACTACACGCCAGACACAGAGTGCACACGTGCCTGTCATCTCCTGAGCCTCACCCAGGCTGAGATGTAGGTGCTGCCACCTCCCTGTATTACAGACAAGGGAACCGAGTCACAGAGGGGTTAGCTAGCCTGCCAGAGACCAAACAGCGAATGACAGTGGGAATTTGAAACCCGGTGTCAGGCCCAGCACTCTGCTACAATACACTGTCCTCCCTTTGCTTCCCTTTTCAGTTCCCATTCAACATCACCCAAGACTGTGATAGCCCAGAGAAAACACATGGAAGCCAACGTTGTTTCATACTTCCACGACTTGGTGAAAACTAGTTAGTGAATATGAAACTTACTAGAAACATATTAGAAAACTAGTTAGTGAATGTGAAACTTATTAGACAATATAAGGGGACACACGAAACAGACTTGCTACTCATTATTCCTGGTAGTTCTGTAAAGTCTATACAGTGTTCTACAAAGTCACCTCTGACACTGAGCTAGAGAATATGGAACCTTGGCTCCTAGAGGAAACACAGAGCCAGGTTCCTGGGAGCCTCTGGTCACGCATGTCTTCAACCAATCGACATACAGCCTTGTTTTAGGTGTGCTTCTGTTCAAAGTTACCTTATTTAATATCTACTGTTGATTCAGAAACGTCGAACTCACAGCCAGCACCATTATACCTCATGCCTACGAGGCTAATCTGACACCGATTTTTTCCGTAAGGTGTGCCGCTGCCTGCTCGCACCCGTGGACTCTAGACAGTACTGCAGCCCTACACCTGGGGGCCATTTCAAACAGGGAAATCACCAAGAAAAGGCACAAAATCTGAAAAACATGACACTACATAGACCTCAATGACGACATTTTGTGCAATCTGAGCTGAAACTAAGAAGGCAGAGCTTTGTCCTGTCTGACCTCAGGTTAGGACATGCATGTTGGGTGACTCAAATTTCCCACCTCTCTGCACATGTATGTGAATGACTGTAAACGTGCTGTATTTATTTCAAGATCAAAAATAAATTTTATCAAGTAAGTGAATTTGCAAGTATGAATTCACAAGTAGTAAGAATTGACCATATTAGACCTACTCTTCAGCTTGCTCTGCCACCCCACTCATGCTACCGGGAAGAGCCCTGAAGCCTTGAATGTTACCGAGTCTGATCGATGCCTCCCCAGTCTTAGTAGACTTCTGCTCTCCAGTGACGCAGCTGGCACCTCCTCCCACCCCCTCCTCTGGCCTCACCTCCTCGCTTTGCCTCCAGACCCCGCAGCACACATCCCTGATCCTTTGGACTGAGGCTCGGAGTTTTCATCCCTCCGACTCCTCTCCCCATCCCTCAGATTCTGGAGCTTCTCTGGCCATGGAGACTTTCCAAGCTTCCGTGTGTGCTCCCAGTGGTGATACCCTCAGCCCCAGGTACTATTCATAACGAAGGCCAAGCTCGCTCCTCTTCAAAGACTTTGCGTTTTTGATCCTTCCCGAAAGACTCTCCTCTGCTATCCACACACACACACTGTCTCCGTGTGATCAGGCATCTGCACAGATGTCACTTCCTCCAAGCTGTCCTTTCCATGACTCTTTCCCCATCCTTCCTTTCTTTGCTTCACAGCCCTTTACACCACTTGGAAATCCTATTTATTTGTGGATCATTCATTTGCTGTCTTTAGCCTTCTGTGGGAGGCAGAATTCTAAACTGCCCCCCAGATCACTGTCTCCTGCTGCACACTCTGGAGCACGAACAGGTTGGGTGAATACAGTGGAATGGTGGCTCCTTGATGTGGGTTATGTTATCTGACTGAGGCTATGGGTAGGGACTCCCATGATTGCGTTATATTATATGAGGTCCTGGGGTAGCAGACGGGAAAGAGATTCTCCTGCAAAGTTTGAAGAAGTACAATGCCATATTATGTGAGGGCCACAAGCGACTTTTGGCTGACAGCCAGCAAATAAATGGGAACCTCGGGGGACCAGCAACTTCAAGGAACTGAATTCTTCTGACAACCTGAGTGAGCTCTGCAGAGGACCCAGAGCTCCAGAGGAGAATACAGCCCAGCTAACACTTTGACTCCACCCTTGTGAGATGCTGTGCAGAGAACACAGCTAACCAGTGCCTGGGCTCCTGACCACCAAGACTGTACAGAATACATGGGTTCTGTTTGAAGCTGCTAAGATTTTGGTGGCTTGTTACGCAGCGATAAACATAGCATCGTTGAGTGCCTGTGCCTCGGGGGCAGGGAATCTGTCCATTATGTTCATTTCTTTGTCCTCAGCACCAACAGAAGGGCCTGGCACAGGGTGGGGCTCAAAGAGAAGCTGAGTCTGTCTGGTCCCTCAGAGACTTGCAAATTGTGACCCAGGTTCATAGGGCCTGTGAGTCCAGAGCCTACCCCAAGATTTCTGCAAATCCCCCTGTCCTCCTTCATGCTTCCCTCCGGCCATCCTCTTCTGATGCCTCAGTCCAGCCAAATACAATCTGGTAAGAGGCATTGCTCTTGGTGAGAATCTTCTCAAAATTCTGGTAGAACTTAGCATTCAGCATTGGGTAACTTGGGAGGGGTCATCTTCTGGGCAAGGACCTGAGAAGTGCTGCCCCCTCCTCCGCTGTACACAGAGTAGGGCTGTCCCAGCCAGAGCCCTCCAGTTCAAGCCTGTAACCCACGGGGCCTGTCAAGGAATTCTTTCTAAATAAACCAGTGCCCTTCTTAGGAGCCTTATGGGGACAGCTGTTAATACAGTGACATTTCCCCCATCATTTAATCTATGCTGATAAATTCAAGTTCTGACCTCTCTACCAAGCTTCAGGTGCACTTATCCATCTGCCTGCTGGTTACCTACACCTGAAAGTCTCGCAGGCGCCACAAACTCAACATGTCCAAAAACTGAACTAACCGCTTCTTTCTGCAGTGTTCCTCTCCAGGGTTCCACGGCTCACTGTACAGCACTTCCACACAGTTGCTTGGAATCCGTTCTGAAATTCCCTCTCCCTTGCCCTCCAGGTCTGAGAAGTCAGCTGCTTTCAGAGGCAGTCCTGTTTCTTCTCCCTTATACATATCTCTCGCTTATCTCTGTTGCTTCAACCTTCCCATCGTCACCATTTCAGTTATGCTTCCGAAGACATCACATGAGCTGCCCCATCTCCCCGGCCACCCAAATTTTATCTTCCACAATGCAGCCCAACCTGCCCTTCTAATGCAACCACTACCTGTTCCCTCCCTTGCACACCTCTCTGGGGGCTCTCAACACTCTCGCAGCGCCGGGATTGCAAGGAGACCAGGAGACCTCTGGTCTCCTTCCACCCCTGTCTTCACCGGGCTTCCTCTTTGACTTGGCCACAGCCCTCTCTCCTGTTCTCAGCTCCTCAGAAACCCCCAGATCTTCTCGTGCACCCAGTTGGCCTTCACATGTGTTGGTACCTCTGTGGGAAAGTTTCATCTCCCACTTCTATTCCTGGCTGATTTCTCCTCATCCCTCCTGTCTCGTCTGCATTTTTTCCTTAGACTAATTTAGGGTCTCATCTTCAGTGCTTTCATATCCTATCAGAATGTTCATCTCAGTGCGTTATGACTGACAGTCCAGTGCCCATCTCCCCTCCTGGCATATACAGCCTACAAGGCATGAGCCACACGGTCATTTTCGGGGTTGTGTCCCAGTGACCTGTGGAGCATGGGCCACTAGCTGCACTCAGGAATTACACCTCCGTGAACAAATGAGTGAGGAGAAGGCAGACTCTAGCCTCCCAAGTTCACCATCTTGCCACAAAGTTGACCATGTGAGAGTTAACAACACAACTGCAAAGTCACCAGCAAGGCTGGAGCAGGTGCTACCTGGCTGTTCTTGGTTGAGTTACAAAAGTGACTGCCATGAGTTCAGAGAATCATGAGATGTCTGTGGGCAGGGACCGTTTCATGGAGAAGGCTTGACTGGAGCTGAGCCTTGGTCAATGGAGAGAATTGTGACAAAGAAAGAACAGTGAATGGTTCTCCAGAAGAAGGAAATACAGGCAGGGCTTTAGGGTGGGGAGGACGCATTCGGGGCTGGCCGAAAATAGAGTCACACAGGTGTGGGAAGCAGCAGAAACCAACAGGGGTGGTGAGACTGCAGAGGACAGGGAGCTGGTGGGAGCCGTGGCTAGCACACAGCCTGGAGGGGTAATGGCAGGAAGCCGCTCCTGAAACCCTGCTGCTGGCTGGGGAGGAAGCGCTGCCCAAAGAGGCCCCAAGAGGGGCAGCACCTGCCAGCATCCCAGGAAGGAGGAAGGGGAATCAACAAAGTCCTACCTCTGCCCTTCCCTCTCCTCTCCCGCACACCTCAGGAAGCAAGGACAACAAAGCCTAAGTGATGCTGACCACGGAGGTGATGAGCAGCCGGCAAGCCCCCAAACTAGGGATTCGCCCAGAGGATCGTTGGCTTCACCCAGGAAAGAATTCAAGGGCAAGCTGGTGGTGTCAGCAACTTTTACTGAAGCAGCCATGCACAGCAGCAGCAGAGGTCCTACTCCTTGCAGAGCAGGGCGCCCCCACAGGGAGTGTGCCCAGAGTGGCAGCTCAGGGGCAGGCCTGCAGTCATATTTATATCCACTTTCAACTACATGCAAATTAAGGGGCAGATTATGCAGAAATTTCTAGGAAAGAGGTAGTAACTTCCTGGTGGTTGGGTTGTTGCCAAGGAAAGGGGTGGCAACTCCCTCATGTTGCCATGGCAGTGGTAACTGACCTGGCACACTGGTGGGCGTGTCTTATGAGAAATAGCTTCTGCTCTGTTTTAGCTTGTCCTCAGTTTGGTCTGGTGTCTGAGCCCCACCTCCCCTTAGAGGGAGAGAAAGAGCCGAGGGGAGAAGGGCAGAGCTGGGTTGGGGGGAAGGTGCACCTGGAAAACCATCAGCGGCCTAACGAAATCAGTGTAATGTGGCAGCAGAGTTTGTTTGTTTGTTTAATTTTACTTTAAGTTCTCAGATGCATGTGAAGAACGTGCAGGTTTGTTACATAGGTGTACCTTTGCCATGGTGGTTTGCTGCACCTACCAACCCGTCATCTAGGTTTTAAGCCCCACATGCATTAGACATTTGTCCTAATGCTCTCCCTCCCCTCAGTCCCTGAAAGGCCCCAGTGTGTGATGTTCCCCTCCCTGTGTCCATGTGTCCTCATTGTTCAACTCCCATTTATGAGTGAGAATATGTGGTGTTTGGTTTTCTGTTCCTGTGTTAGTTTGCTGAGAATGATGGCCTCCAGCTTCATCCATGTCCCTGCAAAGGGCATGAACTCATTCTTTTTTATGGCTGCATTGTATTCCATGGGTGTATATGTGCCACATTTTCTTTATCCAGTCTATTATTGATGGGCATTTGGGTTGGTTCCAAGTCTTTGCTATTGTAAATAGTGCAGCAGACTGTCTTTACAGAGTTGGGGAAAGGATACCCAGAGAGGTGTTCATTGATCTGAGGGTGAGGGCACAGAGAAGAGGTACAGTTGGCTTTCAGTCTCCATTGCAGGATCACTGAAGAGACAAATGAAGGAATGTGTGGGAGTACGCTTACGGAGCACTTACTGTGCACTTGTGGTATATTTCACACACAAATGTCAGTCCATGCTGTGAGTCTACATTTATCCTAGAGCAATGGACAGATATTTTTAGTAGGAGAGTGACAAAATGAATCTCAGCCATGGCATATTGGGAGAACTGAGGGGCAAGGGTCCAGACGCAGAAGAGTCGAGAGGCTCATGAGAAGTGTGATCATAACGGTTATGAGAATTTATTGAGTACTTTCGGTGGTGCACCCGCCAGCAGCAGCTGCTTCCAATAAATTACCTTTTTTAGCCTGAACAATTCTGTTCTATGAGATAGGCACTAATAGTCTCATTTTACAGATGAGCAAACCAAGGCTCAGAGAAGGAAAGAAGCTGAACTCCTATCCTACAGTCAGTAACTGCTAGAACTTGAGTTCAACTTGACAACAGAGCCCACACTCTTATGCCCCAGGCAGAACCACCTCTCAGGGTAAGAGCCATGGGGAGAGGTGTCAGGGGCCCTGCAAGTACGACCTCTGCTGGTCTGGGGGAGTTCCTCCCTCTGCTTATCCTGCAGTTTTTCAGGCAGTTGGGCCTCCCCGTCGTCTTCACTGGGAGTATCATCATCTGTGTTTCTCTGTTGGGTGTCACCTATTTCTCCATAAGTTCCCTGAAGTTGGAAAATTGTTAAGTAGTCAAGAACACATTTTGTTGAAAATGAAAGTCAGTTAAGAAAAATGACCATTAAAAAAAAAAAATTCAGGGATTCTATTAAGTAACCTCCAAACAAAAGCTTGAGTTTTCCCAATATCTGAGAACCATTTTAGAAGGAAACTGTAAACAGGTCCTTTATTCAAAGAGGCTAATCATGAGTAGGTCAGTCTCAGAGGAAAAAATCCTTTTTGTATTGGATTACTAGTTGAAGAAAATATTTATATTTACAGGAATAAGACATTATTGTTTTTTGGGGAATCAGTGAGAGGATAGTTCCATGACCCAAACCTCCTCTCATCGCCCTCCACCGAATATCATGGGGTTGACCCAGATTTCTCACTGAGCTGCTCCCTACACCCAGGTATGGACAACAGGAAACAGAAAACCAGAATATTTAGCAAGCGTCATTAACCTAATGCCATATCCACATGGAAACATATTCAGAGAGCTTACCGGAGTGGGGTAAAATGTACCCCCCAAGAACCTTCCCTAGTGAATCCAAGTCAATGTTATAAAGTACTGAACTCTGGAAATCCCTCCTGAGCCCTGTGGATGAAAACTCAACCATCATCACTCCCATTCCCTCACTAAAGAAAGGAAGAAACAGAGTAAGGGGTGGAAACCAGTAAGAATATAAACCAAAACAACGGGGAGAGAAATTCACAGTGGAGATAAAACTCATTGCTTTGTTGTTGCTATTTATTGTTGCTGTTAGTTTTAGTTGTTTCTGAAGTGCACTAATTGGAGAAACTGCAACAAAAATGGACGACAGGGATGACAGGTATACCTCGAGAGCGAGTGCTGTTCTGAGTTTTCAGAAAATCTAAGTCTTTCGCACCAGTACAATTATAGAAAAAGCTGAGCATATGAAGAAAGCCATTTTTTTGTGACTCCTAATGCCTGTGTGCACAATTCCAAATCAAACATATTCACATTATTAACTTTTTAAAGTTTATTAGTCTCCGTGCTAATGAACTCATTCATCCTTGGCAAATGCACATGGCTCCCTAATGAAACGTCAATAGATAGATCGGCAGTGAAGTGAGCACGTCCAGTAGTTGATGCCAAATTCCACTTGGCTGTAATGGCTGGAAAGAGAAGATCACTTCCAAAGAGACATTGGAGGCAGCATCGCATAATGGGAAAAGCACTAGAGTAGATGTGTACAGACCAGGATTCTGTGTCTGGCTGTGCCACTTGGCAGCTGAGTGACCTTGAGAAAGTCACCTAACATTTGTAGGACTCAGTGCCTTTTCTGCAAGAAGAGGAGACTTATCTAGCTCATCCCCAGTGTTCTTTCTAGATTTGCAATTTCATGCCTTTTCTCCCTACACCCTGCCAAGCACACCATTCCCTAACCTTTAAGGACATTATCAGGAGTGTGTACACATTATGATGCATAGTATCCTGCATTTAGACATATGCCTAGTTAAACAATGGTTCCTTCTTTCTGGATCAAATTAAAACTTGGCTCCTTAGGAGACATCATGCCACAGGTTATAGGTTTTAATTTCTGACCCGTTTGAACATTGCACAAGTTCAGAGTTGTAATGAGTTTCCTAACCTGCGTTGGTTTGTGTCAGCCTGCATGACAGTGTGCTGAGCGTGCTATGGGAGATATAAAATGGAACGTTAAAAAATCATCTAAGCAAGCCTCCTTTCTCTCAATTATCAGTTTTAAAAAAGAGCCTGAACATGGGCACTCTTCTGTTTGGAGGTTCCTGAACTGCTTGCATTAATTCTCCAGGGTAAACTTCCTGTCTTCTTGCAATGATGGTTTTTTTTCCTACTTTACCTCAGATCTTTAAAATTGTACAACAGCTTGGAAGTCAGGATGATTTTCCCCCAATCCTTCATGAAAAGAGGCTGCTTTATTATTGAGCAAAAGCAAAAATAATAATCGTGCAAAGCTTTTCCTTCTGGACCGCATAAATTATCTCCAATTTTCCTCATTATTTTCTTCTGCAGGGTATAAAGAGATTGCCTGTGGCAAAATATGTATCAGTACAAACAAATAGAAAACAGTTTAAACCACTGAAGTATTTACCTTTATTTATTTAAAAAAGACATTTTAATCCTATTAACGGTAAATTATATTACCTATTGTGAAAGCAGACATGAAAGAAATATTTGAAGCATGCAGTTAATTATGATACCAAGTGACACATAATATTTATGCTCTTCTTGTATAGCCTGAACAATTTTTCTTTCACTAACTGTGAGTCACACACTGATTGAAGTCTGGAAGCTGATGCTGAGACAGAACCACAGGCACATCTGCCGTCGATGCCTCATTCTATAGATAATTAATGTTACAAGGAGTAGCCATTGTTTCGTCTTTCAAAGTCCCAATTTCACATAGAGCAAAAAATTCTCTTCCCCCACCCTTTTACTTTAATTCTCCATTTCAGCATATTTATTAAATGTCCACACCAGCAGGGCAAAACAGCAAGCTTGCAAACAAATTTCTACATAGGACAGCTGTGTCTTCACTGGGGCCGTGGACTTTTTGCAAACTCCAAGACCTTCATGAAAGCAGCCGCCCTCTTTGAGGGAAGTGACTAAACTCATCTAAGTCATTGTTTTGACATGAGTATGCGCTTCTGCACTATTAGAATAAAAGATAAAATGTTGGTAAAAGTTAGCAAGCCATATTCCTGTTTGATGATGGTGACCCAACCAGGCTGTGGCAGGCACAGAAACAGACAATGTGGCTCCTGGATGGCTGGTGTTCCCATCACCCGGAGCCCACCTTCAGGGTGAACTTGCTGGGGGTCACTCTTGATGGTGGAGGGTGTGAAGGCCCATGACCCACTGGGCCACGCTGCCTCTGGGCAGAGTTTCAGCTGGCAAAAGCCAGCTCCTTCTTTCATACAGAAGAGGCTTTGGTTGAAATCATCACACCTGTTCCTTCCAAGTGGCTTCCTAGCCACGGCGGACATTTGCTCGGCTTCTGTTGGGGTCCCGGTGCACGTGTGTTGTTCCCAACAGTGGTTTCGTGGTTTCTTTGAACTTTCCCATTTTGGACTCTGTGAGTCATGTAAGCATCTCCTCTGACACTTTGGTTTGATTACCACTTGCAGCCCCAAAATGGATTGAGTAGGAAGCTCATTGACTATGGAAATAACGGTCATTGACCATAAGACATCCCCACTCTTCGATGGCATCTTGAGATGAGGAACCAATACAAGCCTAACAATCAGAATTTTTATTGTTTTCCATAAGATTTCTATTAGATCAAGATTAATTTTGTATGTCGTAACATAAATAATGCCACATATATTTGTGATTTGAAATAACAAGAGAGATTAATCTTATTGAACACTTACTAGATACTAAGTGCCTGATACACATTCTCATTTATCCTCACGAAGTAAGTTTGCAAAGTCAACACTAGTATCCCCTCTGGTCAAGGCATAAACTGAGGTACGTAACTTGTTGAAAACCAAGAACCAATAAGCAGAAGAACCGTAATTCAAATGCAAGCAGTGTTTGGTCCTTACCACCATCTATTTCTCATTTATATTTTAATAGTTTGGTGCTATGAAAATATTACACAAATATTAACAATTGAGTAAATGCATTTAAATTTGATTTCAATATCCATTAAGAGTTGGAGAAATTATTCTACCAGACCTCATTTAGCTACAAAATATTCAGAACATTTAATTCAATTTTCAGATTATAATCAGATACTTTTTTTTAACTGAGGTGTAATTTACATTTTCTGAAATGCACAGATCTTACTTAAGTGTATGGTTTGATAAGTTTTGACAAATGCCTATGTCTAAGTAACCCAAGGCTTGGTCAGGATAGAAAACATTTCTATCACACCAGAACATGCTTCTTGCCTGATCTCCAGTCTCTCTCTGCCTACCACATATGCATCACTGTTCTGATTTCCATCAGATCAGCCTGCCTGTTTCTTGCTTCAAGTTGGCTCAAACAGCATTGTGTGTTTTTTTCTGTTGCTGCCATAAAACAAATTACTACAAACTGGGCCAATGTGACTTGTACTCATGCATAGATGTGAATTTAGCTCTCTAAAATTTTATTCTGTGTGTAGGTTTCTACCACTGCAGTTAAGATCCTGAACATTCTATCATCACAAGGATTTTGTGTGTTACCATTTAATAACCACAGGCCCCTCCCTCCAGCTTCTCCCCTGCCATATCTAACCCCAGAAAACCACTAATCAGTTATCCATTTCTGAAATTTTGTCACTTAAAAATCCTTTATAGATGAAATGTTTTTTTTTTTTTTTACTAAGCATAATTGCAAATTCACGATTAGAAATGTATAACTAGAAATTTATCCAAGTCCTTGTGTATATCAACACTTCATTCATGTTATTAAAGAGTGGTATTCCATGGTTTATGTAACCATATAGACATTGAAAGATGGCCAGGTTGTTTCCAGTTTGGGGCCAGTTATAAAAAAAAAAAAAAAAAAAAAAAAGGAGTATTAACATTCATGTACAGGTTTTTCTGTGAACCTGTTTTCATTTCTCTGGGTTAACTGCTGAGTAGTACAATTGCTTAGTTGTATGGTAATTGCACAATTAGCTTTATTTAAAAACTGCAAAACTCTTTTCCAGAGGGGCTGCACCATTTCAAATTCCCACCATCAAAGTATGACTGACTCCCATCCTCACCAGCAGTTGATATTGCCACTATTTTTATGCTAGCCTTTCTAAGAGGCATACACTAATATCTCATTGCAGTTTTGATTTGCATTTATCTATTAGCTAATAATGTTGAATATCTTTTCATACATTTATTGTTCATATATTACGTGTCCTCTTCAGTGAATGTCTGTTCATATCTTTTGTTCACTTTCTAATCGGATTGTTTATTTTTGAATTTTGAGTTGTGAGAGTTCTTTATGTATTCTAATACTCTTCCTTTGTTGAGTACGTGGTGTGCAAATGTTTTCTAAAAATTTACAGGATTTTTTCATTCTCTTTGGAGGAGCTTTTGAAAAGCAAACGTTTTTAATTTTGATGAGGACCAATTAACCATTTTTTTCTTTTATTAATTAGACTTTTGGCGCCGAGTTTAAGAACTCTGCCTATCCCTACATTCCAAAGATTTTATTCAAGTTTTTTCTAAAATGTCTTTAATTTTATGTATTATGTTTCAGTCTATCATTCATTCTGAGCTAATGTGTGTGTAAAGTGTGGAACATGGGTCGGGTCCTCTGTCTCGTTCTCGCTCCCTCTCCCTCCCTGTGTCCAATTGTTCAAGCACCATGTGTTCAGAAGTTCATCCTTCCTCCATTCAATTGCTTTTTTCACCTTTTTCAAAAATAAGTTGAGCATATGTGTGGAGTTCTATTTCTGGGTGTTCTATTCTGTTCTGAGTATCTGTGTATCTATCCTCCCACCAGGTCCACACTATCTAGATCATGTAGCTATATAGTAAGTCTTGATATCAGGTAGAGCTATTCCTCCTACTTTATTCTCTGGCGTCAATATTATTTTCTCTATTCTAGGACCTGTGCCTCTTCACATGAATTTTAAAGTAAGTTTTATCTATGTCTACAAAAAAAAAAAAAAAGAAAGAAAAAAAACCCTGCAGAGATTTTGAAAGGAGCTGCGTTAAACCTGTAGATCAATATGGGGAGAATTGAGATCTTTACTATGTCGAGTCTTCTAATTTATCAATTCGGTTTGGTTCTCCACTTGTTTATGTCTTCTCTGATTTCTTTAATCAGCATTTTTCCATGTGCAGCATACAGATCCTAGATATATTTGGTAAAGTGGATACTTTAGTATATATTTCATTTTGTTCAAGGGCAATAATGAATAGTATTGTGTTTTTAATTTAGGTTTCCACATTCATTGCTGATATATAGAAATTCTTCTTGAATTTGTGTCCTGCAAGTTTGCTGAACTCATTTATTAGTTACATAAGGTATTTTGTATGTGTAAATTCCTTGAGATTTTCTATATAATCATGTCACCTTCAAACAAAGAAATTTTCATTTCTTCCATATCAACCTGTGCGCTTTCTGTTCCTTTTCTTCTCTTTTTGCGGTGGATAGAATTGCAAGTACTAGGCTGAATACAATTGGTGAGAGCTAACATCCTTGCTTTGTTTCTGATCTTAGGAGGAAAGCCTTAAGTCACCATGAACTATGATGTTAGCTATAGTTTTCTTAAATAAATGTTCTTTATCAAGTTGAAGTAAGCCCCTTCTATTCCTCACTTGCTGATATATTTTAAAACATTAATGGTGTCAGATTTTTGACAATTTGATGCTTTTCTATATCAATTAATGTGATGATATGGTTTTTCTTCTTTAGTGTGTTCATACGATAGAATACCTTGATTGATTTTCAACTGCTGACCAGCCTTGAATAACACTCTGCATCCATTCTGCCTGTCTCTGTATTTTGACTAGTATACTAAGTCCATATATATTAAGGTAATTATATGGTAGAGTTGACGTCTACCATTTTTATATGTGTTTTCTCTAGTTTTTGCTCCTCTTTTTCTCTGTTCTTGACTTCCTTTGAATTATTTAAACATATTTTTACAAATCTTTCTTGGTTTATGTGTAGATTTTTTACATGTGTCTTTTTGTATAGTTTTCATAGTGATTGCTCTGGGTATTAAAATATACATGTATCATTTGGAATGACCTAGTGATATCAATATCTTACCACTCTAAGTCTGAAACCCTTATCACCATTTAGGCCTCTTTGGCCTTTCATTTAAAAGATCATTGTGTTGAGTATTAGATGCTGTCAAAATATTTGTTTCAATCATGAAATATAATTTATACAACCCTTGAGAACAAAGTAGTCCACCATATGTATCTCTTTCTGCTCCTCCATTGCTCCTTCCTCCTTCCACAGATTCAAGGTTGTTTCTTTTACTGTTTCTTTTCCTATTTGAAGAACTTCCCTTGGTGAGTCTTTAAGGGTAGGTCTGCTAGCAATGAATTCTTTTGGTTTTGCTGTCCTCTGAGAATTTCCTTATTTCCCCATTATTCCTAAAGGATGGTTTTACTGTATTTACTGTATATAGGATTCTAGGTTGACAGTTCTAGTTTTTAAGCAGTTGAAAATTTTTATTCCATTTCCTTCTGGCATCTATGATTTCAGATGAGTATTGGCAGAGAGGTTGGATAATTTGTTTTCATCAATATTGGGGAAAACAGACCAAATGCTCTTTTAGGCTTACCTACCAAAGTTAAAAAGCAAAAGAGGCAGGGAACAGACTGTTTCCAATTAACTTTACTGCATGAGAACAAAGTTTAAGAACGTTTATAGAGTTGCAAAAATATCCAGCATCCAACACAGTAAAATTCAAATATATTGTATCCATCAAAAAGGCTGGCCATGGAATAGTAGGATAATATATCCAATATTAACATGAAATTTTGCTTAATCAAACTAGCTCAGAAATGATACAAACAAATAGGATATTAGTTGATAAGGATATCAAAACAGTTAGTAAAATTATATTCTATATATTTAAGAAGCTGGAAATAGATTGAGCAGATTAAGTGGCAACATTGAGAATATAATAAAATCCCAAAGAAAACTTCTAGACATTAGAACTACAGTGTCTGGAATTAAAAATGCATGGAATTGGATTAACAGAATATTAGACATTTCAGAAGAAAAGAAGAGTGAGCTTGAAGGCACAGCAATAAACACATAGAGAAAACATAATTTTTAAAAATGAAAAGAGTATCAGGGAGCCGTGGTCAACTTTAGCATACAGAGGAATGAGGAGAAACAACAGCAAACTTCTATTCAAAACAATGCAAGTCAGAAGACAATGGAGAAGCATCTTTAAGTACAGAAGTTAAAGGGAAAATAAGGGAAGAAAAAAAAGAAAAGTAGAGAAATAAACTGCCACCCTAGATTCTGTACCAATGAAAATAGTTTTCAAAAACATTGGTGAAACAAACACTTTTTCAGATATATCTAAGCTGAAAGAATCACCAGCTCAACTACACCATAAGGAATGTTAAAGTCGGTCCTTCAAGGAGAAGGAAAATGATCCCAGATGGTAATTCTGGACCTATTCTAAGGTTGCTCAATTATAGCACTACTCACACTTTGGGGAGATAATTTTCTGTTGTGGGAGGATTCCTGTGCACTGGAGGACATTTTGCAGCATTTCTGGCCCCTACCAATTTGATTTCAGTAACACTTCATGCTCCCTAGTTGTGATGACCAAATCTCCACACATGGCCCATTGCCTCTTGCAAAGGAGAAAATTGCTTTCGTTGAGAATCACTAATCAACACAAAAAATGAAGACCACTGGAAATAGTCACTATGTGAGTAAAGGTAAAAAAAATTAAAAAGTTAATTGGCTGTTAAAAGCAAAAGTAATAATGTAGTTAGGGCTGTATAACATGTAGAAATAAAATACATGACAACATTAGCACAAGGCTAGGAAGAAATAAAATTATATCTTCCTAAGTTTCTTATTCTGTATAAGAAGTGATAGAATATTACTTGAGGTAACCCCTTGTAAGTTAAAGTTGGATACCATATATCCTATAGCAACCATACCACTCATAGCAACTATATAGCAATACTTTGTTATGTATAATGAAGTATTCTAATAAGCCAACAAAAGAGACAAAATTGAATGATAAAAATACTGAAATAATTCAAAAGAAAGCAGAAAAAGACAAAGAAGAGAACAAAAACTGGATGGCACAATAGAATATAAATACAAAAATGGTAGATTTAAACCCAACCATATTAAAATTGTATTAAATATAAATTATATAAACACTCCAACTAAAAGACAGAGATTGTCATAATGATTTTTTAAAGCCATACCCAGCTACATATTCTGTCAACAAGAAACTCAATTTAAATATAAAGACACAAATTAGATGAAAGTTTTATTAATGGAGAACTATATATCATAAAAACATTAATTTTTACAAAGTTTGTGTGGCTATATCAATGTCAGACAAACACGATTTCAAAGCCAAGATTTTTTAGGGATAGTTATTTCATAATATTAAAGGAAAATCAAGGGTATGTAACAATCCTAAATGTTTACACATCTAACAACAGAGCTTTAAATACAAAAAGCAAACACGGATAGAACTGCCAGGAGAAATCAATAAGTCTACAATTATAATTGGAGGTTTCAATGCCCCTCTCTCATTAATTGATAGAACAAGTGGAGGAAAAATCAGTAAGTTTATAATAGACTTGGCCAACACTGTATACTAAATTGGCTTACCATTAATCAGAGTAAAATACACATTATTTTCTAGTGCACACAAACATGTACTAAGAGAGACTAAGTTCTGGTGCGTTAAAATAAAACTATACAGAGATGAGAAATTCCTTGAACTGATAAACCACGTCTATTTTAAAAAGTGCAGCTAACCATGGACCTAATGGTAAAAGATCAAAAGTTTTCCCCTTAAGATCAGTAACAAGGCAAAGATACTACTTCTATTCAACGTTGTATTGGAAGTTAGTCATAAAGCACGAAAGAGAAATAGAAGGTATACAGATTGGAAGGAATAGTTAAGACTGACCTGATTTGGAGATGAAATGATACTATATATGGAAAATCCCATAGCATCCAAAAAATTAAAATTAAAAACCTATTAGAACTAATAAGTCAGTTTAGCTAGATTGAAGGATTCAAAATAAACACACAAAAAATTAACTGCATTTCTGTATACTAGCAACATGTACAGAGAATTAAAATCTTTTAAAAGTCCATTTTAAATAATATCAAAATATGAAATATCCTGTACTGAAGAATGAGTTTGACAAAGATGTGCAAGACATGTACACTGAAATCCATGATGCTGCTGAGAAAAATTTAAAAAGTTATCAACAAAAGAAGACATACATCTTTTCAATCAAAATACCAGGAGTGTTTTATAGAAATTGACAAATGACTTCTAAATTTCAATATTGGAAACCTTAAACTACCTGATTTCAAGACTTTTCTAAAGCTACGGTGATCTAAACAGTGTGATATTGGCATAAAGATAGAAAAACAGATCAATGGAACAGAATAGAGAGGCCAAAAATAGATAGACACATTTGAGTGAACTGATTTTTGACCAAAGTAACAAGGAAATTCAGAAAAGATGGATTTTGTTAACAAATGATGCTAGAAAACTGAGGAGCCATACGGGGGGAAAAGTACTTTTTTAAATTAAACAAAATTTAAACTCAAAATAGTTTAATTAAACTCAAAATTAAACAAAACAAAAATTAAACTCAAAATAGTTCAGGACCTAAATTTAAACCTAAAACTATAAAATTTCCAAAACAAAACATGAGAAAACTCTTTTTGAGCCCTTCGGCTAAAAGTATGATCCGTAAAAGAAAAAAAAAATTGTAGATTGGGCTAATGGAAATTAAGAACTTTTGGTCTTTGAAATGCATTGTTTAGAGAATTTAAAGACAAGCCACAGATTTGGATAAAATGTTTAAAATTACATAACTGATAAGAGTTTCATATCTAGAATATACTAAAAAAAACCCCTCAAAATTCAATAAGAAAGCCAACTATTTAAAATAATGCAAAAGATTTGAACACTTTGCCCAAAAAAAGATGGCAAATATGTACACGAAAAGACATTTAACATTGCTGGTCATTAGCAAAATGCAATTTAACATCTTCACAAGAGGCTGCTATGCATGCTTATTAGACCACCTAAAACTGACCATACCAACTATTGTTGAGGGTGTGGAGCAACCCGAAGTCTAACACACATCTGGAGGGAATCCAAAATGGTACAATATCTGTAGACATCAGTTGGCACATTTTTAAAAGTTAAACATACACTTCCCCTATGACTTAACAATCCTATTCTTGGGTATTTGCCCAAGAACAATAAAAAACCTATATCCTATAGGTGAATGTTTATAGCCACTGCATTTATAGTTGCCAAAAACTGAAAATAATCCAAAATGCCCATGAACAGGTAATGGTTAAGAATTTCTGGAACAAAGAATGCTACTCAGCAATGAAAAATAACAAATCCAATCAACACAATACTGGGGATGAACCTCAAAGCATTATGCTAAGTGAAAGCAGCCAGACACAAACAGCTGTAGGCTGTGTGATTTCATTTGGTTTATGAGACATAGGGACAGAAAGCGGACCAGCAGATGCTAGGGTCTTGGGGTAGGGAAAACAGATTCGGAAATTTTATACACTCATCCAAAGCCATGAAATTCTACACCCAAAAAAGTGATCATCATATTGTATTATATCTTCATAAAACTGACTTTTTCCCCCTACATCCTTTGCTTACCTTTCTGCCTTTAGTCCTATGTTTTTTTTCTCATGACTTCCGCAGTAAATAATTAAAAGTGTTCCTTTTAGCGTGTGTCTTATTGGTAGTTTTGTTTCTAGCTCATAAACTGCAAAGTGAGTGAAAACATTGTTTCTCCACTAAAAGCCCATGCCATGAATCAGCCCCCTTCGCAGGCCCTGTTCTGTGATTCCGTGGCAGTGGACAGACCCCATGCGAGCCTCACATCGCTGTGAAATGGGCAGGGCAGGCTGTAGTGCTGACAACACTTGGGTCCTTGTCGGTAACTCTAGTGCCATTTGTTTCTGGGAATTCCATGCTTTTTCCAGGCTCCTACCCCTCAGATTTGTTTTGGGAAATGTGATCATGTGACATCTTCTTGCCAAATGTCCGTGTAGCAAACTCTATTCCCTGACCATCCTTTGCTTCCCCAGCAGAACTGGGACAGCCCATACGGAATGGAACCTTGGCCTTTCTCTGCCTTCATTTGGGCCTGGTGGCCAGAAACAATGCTAAGCCCCAGGCCATTTCCTTCTCCTGGGCCTCACTCTGTTGCCTCTCAGTTTGCCGGAGCCTCGGTTTCCCCAGACTGAAGCTCCTGATATGCATCCAGCATCTATTCTAGCAAGACCTTTCATTCATCCCACTGAAAGTGTGCACGGCCACCCCACTCCCACATCCTACCTAGGATTCCAGAACCTTGGAGAAGGGGAGGTGCCACCCAAAGTCTGCTGAGCACTGGCCCCTCTTCTGTTCTGGGATCCTTCCGGCCTGATTGAGACCCTCTCAGAGGGGAGTGGAAGATGGTGCTGGGAAATAATGGCAGCATGCTAAAATTTAGTATTTTAAGAGCTTGTATTGGGTGGTGGGGGGGAGCATCTCGTCCATAAGGGTTTTCAGAGGTTTGAAAATGGAGGAAGGCTGAGACATCCTATCTGGACACCCTGCTTCTTACAAGGCGACACTTACTACAATAAGAAATGTCCCCTAAGCATCTCTTGGTGTGGTGTGGTGAGCATAGTGAGCTCATAGCCCACCTCCCTTCCCCAAGTGCTTGCTGCGGGCCGGCCATGAGCCAGATGTCCTGGCAAATGAGATGTACCTGTGAACAAAGCAAGCAAACCCTGCCTGGGCAGAGCTTACATTATTTAAATGACTATTGCAACCAGAATATGAGAAATGGACCTTATTTAGTGTTCGAATCTTTTTTTTTTTTTTTTTGCTAATTGCTTTGATAATGTTTTGAGCCAATATAAACACAGAATAGAGACAATAGAAAAGGCAATACACAAAATCCTTAAATGCATCTTTAAAAAGCCCAAATTATAACAATAAAATATCTTTGATGTTTGCTTTGTTTGGCCACATCACCGAAATACAATAGTCCTCAGACCCACCAAAGTTCACAATGGCAGGCAGGGACCCCATCAAGAGCCATCTCAGATGACAAGCACAGGCTTTGGGGCCAGAAAACCTGGATTCTACTCTCAACTGGGAGGCGTTGCTTAAGATTTCTGGGCCTTGGTTTCCTTTGCCATAAACATGACTGTACAAGTGCTGCCTGCCTCCCTGGCTTGGTGGGAGGAGCAAGCAAATGAAATGTGCATGGCTGACCAGGCCAGCTGCTGTGCAGGCCCTTTGTGTGCAAGCTTGTTGCCACCTCACAGAACAGAGAACTCCCCCAGAACACACATTCCAAAAACCACACAAAGATATGATTGCAGGGAAAAATCATAGAGCAAGTGTGTGTTTTTAAAATGGTAATATAATGGGATATATATACATACATATGACAAATAGAATGGTATATATGTATATATGTGTATAATATATACGCATACATAAATATAATGGTATATACGTGTGTTTATATATTTGTATATATGTGTATACAATTTGTATATATGTGTTTTAATTTTGAGGCTAGGCTGAAGGTAGGGAATTTTTAAAAATATAAACACAATATTCACAACCTGATCACAATCTTCTGATATCTAGCTGTTAATCAGAGAACAGCCAAACACAGGGACTGCTTTCACCCCCACAACCGAGAGTGTTCCTAACCCTAAGGACTCCCAGCGGACAAAATCAAAGGACCTTTCCTCAAAGCTCTTCTCCAAGAGCAAGGCTGCAGCTCACTGCAAGGGCTGGGCTTGGGAAAATACATCATCTGTCTATTGCTAAGAATGTGAATTATCTGGAATCCTTTTCCTCCTTACCCATAATTGTGTCATTTGCTTTTCTCAGTGTGGCAGGAACAATCTGTTTCTTTTCTATTTCCTGCTAGTGTCATTTTGTCATATTTGGGTTCAGCAGTAAGATTCCTGTGTTTTGTATCTCTCAGTACTAACTAGGGATATTCAAATCTCCAAGCAAGTTCTGTGCACTCACACACACTCATTCACATCAATTTCATCATTAATTTCTTGAGGGTAGGGACCAGATTCTTTTGCATTTGGCAATGCTCAGTACCTGCATTTTCAAATGATGAATACATTATATAAACCTATTTATTGGCCAAAGCCTAAAGTAAAGGTAAAATTATCTGTAAGTGTCTCCATACCATGCACCAAAACATGAACATTTGAAATAGTTTACTCTGTGGGCTCACGCCTGTAATCCCAGCACTTTGGGCGACCAAGGCAGGTAGATCATTTGAGCTCAGGTGTTTGAAACCAGCTTGGGCAACATGGCAAAACCCCATCTCTACAAAAAAATTTTAAAATTAGCCAAGCATGGTGGTGCATGCCTGTAGTCTCAGCTACTTAGGAGGCTGTGGTGGGATGACTGCTTGAGCCTGGGAGGTGGAAGCTGCAGTGAGTCAGGATGGTGCCACTGCAATCCAGCCTGGGAGACACAGAGAGACCCTGTATCAAAAAAGGAAAGCAAAGGAAAAAATGGCAAGGCAAGGCAAGGCAAGACCTCATGGCCTCAAGCCAGCCATGAATCCTGTGTGTTTCCATGGCGGGTGTTGGTGGAGTGAGTAAGGGTTTCTAGGATTTGGCTCTTCCAACGCCTTCGAAAATTCTTTCACCTTCCTCTTACGTTTTAGAATTGAAAACAAACAAAGGAAAGGAAGAGAAGGGAAGGGAAGGGAAGGGAAGGGAAGGGAAGGGAAGGGAAGGGAAGGGAAGGAAAGGAAAGGAAAGGAAAGGAAAGGAAATAGTTTGCTCCATTTTCTATTGTAAATAGCGCTGACCCACTGACTAGACAAAAAAAATTATTTTTAAACTTTTTTGACTACATTTTTTCTGTCTTTCACCAATATTCAAATTATGGAATGCAATGTATCTACAAGAGTGTAGACCATCAGAGATTGTCATAAAACTGTGAGAACTGGTGGTCTGTGAGCTATGTGGAGATCATTTTAATCACTCCTGATTAAAATAGCAGTGGGTATTCCCATCAAATGAAGGATGCTATCAAGTCAGCACCATTCCGTTCCTTTGATGGGCATGAAATTGTCATTATGTCTGATCTGAATATATGTCTATGTAGGAAAAGTAAACTAGAATTCTGTTTACAGCTCTTTCCTGAATTCCTTAAGCTCATCATTCAAATGGCCCTCTTTGTCCCTAAAATATGCGTACTTAAGCCAGCACAGATGTGGCAGGGCATGCAGGTTGGAAAACTGTGTTAATGCAACATCCTGCCCCGTAGATGCCTCCGTTTGCCATAAGAAAACTAATGGATGTGTCCCCGGGAGATGAGAAGCTGGCCCGTGGCAGGCAGCTCCGGAGCTCCATATGGAAATTCACTATTAAATGTAGGTGCTCTTAAGGGCTGCGTAATTAGTAAACTCAGGCGGCCACACAGTTCGCTGGGTCCCTGGGTGGGAATCCCATTCCGGCAGTGAGGCTGCATCTGGCACATGGCGTCTGCTCTGCACCCGCCTCGGTGCCAGCTCCGGGTTTGGTGAAGGTTTCTCCCTGCTTGTGTGCGTGCTTCTCGTGCCCGTATTTACTAGGTCTATTGCTTTTGCTGTGTTTTGTTGCCCTCACCGCTCCCTGGGCATTCGATTTCAAGGCCCCTTGGCCTTCCCCTCGACACTATTCTTCGGCAGGCTCTCCTTCCCACAGTTCATCTATCATTTTCACTGACTTCAACACGATCTCTGATACAACCCCCTAACCAGGCAGGGAGCTGGGTTAGAGGCACAGCTGCTCTGTGCTCTGCAGGGACTCACACGTCCCCTGCTCGGAGCCCTCTGTTGTCACTGGCTTAAAAGGCCAGAGAGCTAGAATGTCTGGGTCAACTCTATCTGCTTGCTGTCGTCATGGCCTCAAGCCAGCCATGAATCCTGTGTGTTTTCATGGCGGATGTTGGCGGGGTGGGTAACGGTTTCTAGGATTTGGCTCTTCCAATACCTTCAAAAATTCTTTCACTTTCCTCTTATGTTTTAGAATTGAAAACAAACAAACAAACAAAAGATTCCAATTCGACATTACAAGGAAGAGAATGTAACTAATATCCAGAACTTTAAATACTCCAGATATGACATCATTTCCAAATTAATGATTAAACTACAAGGCAAGCATTTGCTTTGAAGGAGTCATGTTGATGCTGATGGCTTACATTTTTCACAAACTGGCAAACTCGTCACAATCAAAGTAACATATATTCCTGCTTAATGTGTCCACTTTGCTAAAAATACATGAGTATCATCTTCAAACTAGAAAACATGACACCCCAAGGCCTAACTTGATGTTTGCTCCCAGTTTCATCTGAAAGAACATTGTCCCATTCCGCAAAGCCTCTTAGATGGTCAGTGTTAGGTTTTCCTGGGCCTGACTTGAGTGTTGACAATCTGACATGTTTCAAGAGGACTTTGAAACTTTGTTCCTCTAAAATAGATAGAGGAAATGTGTTCCGTGTCTTTCCTCCACTTCCCTTTACATCTGTTGCTTCACTCATTCTCTTTATTTGATTACAATGCTTTTGCCCTTTTCTTCAGACTGGCAAATGTTGAGTGACAACTACAGCCTGCTGGCCACGGTGTCCACATTTCTCAGCCCTTAGAATCATCCTGTGCAAACTCATGATGTCTTCCCCTGGGTCCTGGGCATATGGGCCCTGCATTTCAACAGCTCATTCAAGCAGATGGAATTCCCATGTTCCGTGTCAGGAAGTGCCTGAAGCCAGAGAGACACCCATGGCGGGACAGATACAAGCCACAGCATTTTTTCCTCTTTGTGTCCGAGAGAAAGGACAAACTTTGGATTCGATAGGAAGTCCTTAAAATGTTTGTCTTGAAATAGGGATGAAGAGGCAAATGGTTCCTCTCTGCAAGCAATCGCAGTGTTGCCTATGGCTCACATGGCTGTAGCATGCCCATTCTTGTGCAGATATTTCTCTAAGCACCTTTTATGTCTCAGGCTGGTGTTCTTATTTGGTCCCATTCTGCAGCTCAGAAAACTGAGGCATAAGGGGTTAAGCACTGTCAGAAATCTGGTGCAAAAGCCCACACTTTCACAGCCTCACCAACTGATCAAAAACCCAGCAGGGCTGGTGTCAGACACATATCCACCCATCCAGCTCCCTGCCACAAGCTGAGAATTTGGCAGAGTCTCATTGTAGCATTTCTCAAACCCTCCTGAGAGACCTGTGAGTGGAAAACTCATGGCAAACTGTACACTGAGCTATGACCTGATTTAGAAATACCTTAGCAATGGTTGCATTTTCACTTTCTATGACTGTTTTTTAACCTATTTATGTGGGGTGTGTAATTGGAGAGAAAATTCAATTTCTTTGGAGATGTAATTCATTGACAATTTTGATCAAATTTAGAATGAATGCTAAATTAATAATAAATTTAGAATTGAATACATTAATATTGGGGTAAATTAGGAAGGCTTTTAATAGTCAAAAATTGTAAATAGCTTTTATTGAAAAGTGTGCCCACAGTAACATCTGTTATATTGGGGCCAACACAGTTAACCTTTCTCATGGGTCATTATAAGCAACAGTCAATAAAAATGTACCATGCAGAATCCTTCATACAGTTTTATCCCTTTGCACAACATCTCCACTTTTTAAGCTGTTAATAATGTTCCAAAATAAACCTTCCATCAGTTCAAGCTAGCACATTTGTCTGAAGAAAAACATAATAAATGCATTGCCTACAAGCAGTTAAAAAATCAAAACTACCGCAAGCTCAGGAAGTATCTCTATAGGGAGCCCTGGCGCATGGTAACGTTAAGTCCCCATGCAAATCCACTCCTGTAAGCTATGGCACAGCTGCAAAAAAAAGGCAGGCCCCATAAATATGGAGTCTGTAGATATAAAACAGCATTGATGTCACGCTGGAGGATTTATAAGCTCCTCCACTTGTAGCTGAGAATGTGGACAATACAAAGCCTTTAAACAATTCTATGTCACATAGGGTCATGGGACACCACAAAAGCAAATATTTGTGTGTGTGTGTGTGTATTAAAAGTGGGTTAAAAAAATCTCTTTCAAAAACGCAGGCATGGTTTGCACTCTCTGTAGCATGCTGGTATTCAAGGACTGAGTTTTCAAAAGAGAAATGTAGGTAGCAGAGTTTCCATCTGGCAGATTCCCTGTTGAAGTCATCCTAGCATCCTGCAAGAGTGTTAGTTACATTACCCTATGCACATCTCAGGCATCATTCTCCGGACTCAGCCTTTGAGCTTGGACCCCGGAACTGACACTCAGTGGGCCATGGGACCTCCACCTCTCCAGGCTTTGGGTGCAAAAATTCCTAATCATCAGCATGGGGCGTCCTTCTCCCCTGCACTGTCTTCCCCCTTCCACAGCGAGTGTTCATTCCCTTGATTGTACCCAGCTATGTGGCTATCTTTGGCACCATATCATTGTCTCCCCTCTTTCTGGGGTGCCCCATCCGGTGGGCATGCTGGTCACCCTCAGCTTCCTCCTAATGTGGGTGCACTTTTTGCATCCTTGTCTTCATGGGAGGGGCTGAAAGAACTTCTGGCCCACACAGGCCGACCCGGCCCCTCATGAACATCTATTGAAACTGATGGATCGAATGCCTCGCATCTGCCAAGGTGTCATTCAAGCCAGGGGGGATTTGGAGGAAGACAAGGCAAGCATTGTAAAAATGACTTTGTGATCTAGTTTATTGAGCTTGCCTTAAACTCCTAAGTACAGTTGGGGCAGAAAACCTTGTTTCCTGCAAAAACAACTTCACAGAAATGGGAAAATGCACTATATAAGGAGCAAATGAATATTTTCCCTTGATTTGTGCCTGAAACATACGAGTGGAGGAAAAAAAAACTCCCAGCTGTCTACTGCATTGTGTGAACATATACATGCATTTAAATTACTTATATCATTACTTACAGATGTAATTGTGAAATATGTTCTTTTTGCATTCAAAATTAGGGACTGAACAGATGGTGAACGCTCAGTTTAAAGCAATATGTCCATTAAAATAACCCGTACTGTTGGTGTTTAGTGTAACAATAGCAATGAGTTCATTATAGCAGGGTTCTGCAGCACTGCTCGCACAGGGAGGAAGAGCTCTCAGAAAATGCTCACTGGCCCAGGTGACACACATTCTGAGACTGGGCCAGTTTTCCACCCCCTCAGCCATCAGTGGAGGGCTTCCAGGGTTGAACTCCTTGTTTTGCTTAGTATTTTGCTTCTAAAGAAGAAAGTCAATAAACAGCTGACATTTAGCAATTCTTTGCTTCTGGGTTATTTTTTCTCTACTCTCCAGATGTGCTGAAATGTGTGGTTCCAGATGCATCACCTCCAACAGGATGAAATGCTGCTCCAGCCAGGAAGGGGGTGTTTACCCAACGAGCCGGGGTCAGGTGCATGGGCTAATAGCACATCAGATCCCTGCTCTCTCTTCTTGGGCCTCTGCAAGGACCACCAGGATGCCAGGCACCCTCTAGGCTGGCCAGGGCTGTCTCCTAACTCAGTTGTGATTAAATCGACCCAAGGCATCTGCATCTGTTGGCACCTCCCCTGTTCTCCCATGCACCACTCATAATATGAATACTCTCCAAGAAAAGAAAACAAATATCAGCATCCCTCCCCATCCACTGCCATGATTTCCATTTCGGCAGCAGTGCCAGTGGCTAACATCCTCTAGAAAACTGCGATAAATCAAACAGAAAAACGTTGAACTCTCTCTGGGAGCCCCGAGCTAGGAAAGACAGGGAATATCTTCCTGTGCAGTCCTGGGTCAATCCATTGGATAGACTGATTCAGTGTTTCCACTTTTAAAACAGGGAAATTATGGTTATTCACCTCTTTCTTATGGCAGTTGATGACCAAATGAGCTGCACAAACGTCACACCCACAGCGGTTGGAGGGGAAGAGGAAGGAAAGTCCCACCGTGGGAAGAGCAAGGCATGTCGAGATGATGCTGTGCAGAAATTGCAGGTAAACTGGCCCCCAAACTGACCAGGAGTGATGGTGCCTGACTCGTATCAACGCAAAGTAAACATTACTCACAGGCTATGGCTGGGGAAGAGCGAGGCTGAGGACCCAGTTTTCCTGGAAATACCGATGGGAAAAGACTCAGTGAAGAACCAGAGTGTTCGGGGCGGAGGGAAAAAGAACAGAGAAAGGGGACACAGATGAGCTTTCAGGCAGGTGTTTTTGTTCTTATGTCAGAGGGTTAGGCAGACGATACACGTCCTCCTTTTCAGGGGGTGCAGGGATCTGCACCCAAACTTATCAGAGTCAAGTGTCTGCATGTCTTCATGGTGTCAACTCTTTCCTCCTTACTGCACCAGGACGGAAGGACAGGAGGGAGAGAGGGTGATCCAGCTTGGGGTGGATGGAGGACAGCCCAGCAATCCCTCAGGGCCAATCTTCTGTGAGTGTCACTAGGGATAAAAGAGGGACCGATGGGGATCACTTAGTGGGAGCCGATGTAATTCAGTGATGCTCAATTATTGCTCTTTATCAGCATCTTCTGTAAAGGATACTCAAGGGCAGCTACCTGGGTCCACTGCAGATCCACTGAGTCAGGATTCCTGGAGGTGGAACCCTGGATGTTTTTCTTTCTAGAAATTTGCTCTATAATTAGCTCTACCATGTGGGTAGGGTAGAGAAGTCAGAACTGGATCCAGGCATGGTATGCATGCCTACTCGAGATTCCCGACAGCCGTCTGAGCCCATCCCTCCCAGCACCTGCTTTACAGGTCCTCTTCCCAGCCCTGTCCAGTCAACCTGCCCAGACTCCACTTGATTGTCCCTACGTGGTCTGCCAGCTTGCCATGTACTTCCATACCATTGTGTTTCTGCTAATTTTATCATTCTATTCGAATATTATTTTAATGGAGTTTTTCCCACCCTTTGCCACTCTGGTGAGCCACCACTCATCCTGGGAGGCCACACTTCCACATCACATCCTCTTTGCATTACTCTAGACATTACCACTGCCATGCAATGATTATATGAATTGTTGCCCCATTTGTTATGGCAGTGAAGCCACATTCAACATTTACTGTGCTCAGCGAGTCCTGTGGTTCTTGCAAAAAGTACGAATGCCTGGGTTCTGCCCCAGGACTGCTCATGCGCCAGGTGTGTGTTTTCTGAGCATCCCAGGCCACACAGCTGCAAGTGGCCTCTGCAGCAGAGGCTGAGAACCCTGCAAAGTGCTCGCAGTAGGAGAGTCTTACCTGGGGTTGGCTTCAGAGCAAAGCCATGTGACCAAATCCTGGGCCCCGGAGGGCAGCATGGGTCTTCTTCACTTTTAGCAGCCAGGACCTCCCCAGCACAGTGCCTGACACATAGTAGGTGCCTGGGAAAGATGTGGCAGATTAAATAATAAGTAAGACTGGCACAGATGGCCCCATGTGAAGTGCCAGAGGCAAGGGGGAAATAAAAGGAAGACGCTGGTAACACCTGCCATGATAAATAAATGAAGGGAACTCACCTGGGCCATGAGAGGAGAGGAAGCAATGAGACAGGGATTCAGAAAGATGGGGGGGCGGGGGTGGAATTGAAACTGTGGACTCAAAAGAAAAAAGAATCAAACAAAAGCAGCATAGCTACCTGTGGCCAAATACAGGATGTGGTAGTCAAATAGAGTCAGATTAAGGGAGGCTTGACTCAAAAAGAAATTACTTTCACTTAAGTCCACAAAGCAAGGAATGGGAATAACTCAAAAAGCAAAAGCAGAAACAACTAATGGCAGGTATTAAGGGCTGAATCACATCCCCCAAAATTCATGTCTTGAAGCGCCAACCCTCAGTATTTCAGAATGTGATTGTATTTGGAGGCAGAGTATTTAAAGCAGTTGTTAAATTAAAAGGAGGTCATTAGAGTGGGTCTTAATCCTACATGACTGGTGTCCTTTTAAAAAGAGATCAGGCCACAGACACACACAGACGGACAATCATGTGACGACAGAGAGAAGGTGGCATCTCAGCCACGGAGGGAGGCCTCAGGAGAAACCATCCCTGCGGATGCTTTGATCTTGGGCTTCTGGCCTCCAGAGCTGTGAGACAGCAAGTGTCTGCTGTTTAGGCCTCCCGGCCTGTGATGCTGCATTACCAATGCAACCTGAGCAAGCCGACACAGCAGGTGAGACTGCGAGGAAGTTGCTCTGCCCACTGAAATGGAAGCTTTATGTCAAAGAGTAGGAGACCCACCCATGACAGGGGAGGGGTGCTATGGCTCCTGAGAGACAGGCAGAGGGCAGGAGAGGAACTCCACATCTGTGGAGGCCAGGCTAAAGTCAGACTCTCTGTGGACTCGTCCTGACCTGTGGCCACGATCATGCAGGGGCCAGCCCGTCACACTTGATAGTTGACCAATAGCACTTACGAGGCAAGCTCTGAGGACCAACTCTGCCAGGCCTGGGGGAATGGGAGATCAAGGACCCTGGTCAGCCCTCCACTTGTGAGCAGTGAGACAAATTACCAGGCATAGCCTCGGTGGGATGGAGGAGGACAACAGGCAGAGATGGAAGGATCTCCTGAGCAGCTAGGGGCTGGGAGGGCCGTAGATTCTGTCTGATTATATTTTGAAGGAGAAGTGAGGATTAAGGAAGAAGGAAATGTTGAGAAATCCAGGTACAGGCAGTAGAAGGGCAATTCCAGTGACAAGAGACAGCCAGGCACCTCTAGACCAAAGGACCTGGTATGTCCCAGCTGTGAGCGTCAAGGAGATCCAGCGATGGATGGTTCCCCAATGCACCAGGCACCACAGAGGACGTTGGAATACGCTGTGCCACCCGGGACTCTGCCTTCATGGGGCCTACATCCTAGCAAGGGGATCTGGTGTTCCAGGAATGGGCAGACCCATGAGTTAGAGCTTACCCCATTGGCATCACTGATGGTTCTGTTACATCCCTCTTACATAACTTGCAAATGCATTTTCCTCCACTGTGACATGCTTCTCCTCACTGCCTGGTGAACTCCTATCCATCCTCTAAGGCCCCGTCCAGCTTAGCCATATCCCAGATCCTCCACAGAATGAGTTCTGCTATTCTGTGTACCCACAGCAAGTTAAGGATGAGTTGATGAAAGCATTTGTCACACCCAGCTAAGCTTGCTTCTGTGTACAGCCCGCCTTCCCCACCATATCTGTGCCGTCAGCAATCCCTGGTTCAGCAGATGCATGTGGAGCGACTGTGGAAGCGAGTAGATGAACAGAGTGCAGTAGGTACATCATTCGCTTAGGCATAAAGAGGGTATTTGGAGATGCAAAATGCACTGCAGTCTCTATACAAACCCAGGTTGAATAAAATGGGCTTCATGGACAAGGCCAGCACCTAAGGCTTCTCACTCCTGGTCCGCTGTGGTCGTGGTTCTACAGCAAAGAGCAGTGTGCTCACCAGCCCTAGGGCTCTGAGCTCACCACACCTTCCTCTCCACCTCTAGAGCTGCAGGCCGAAGGAAGCAATTGGTGCCGCTATGAAGAGCTGGGACTCCAACCGGGAAAGAGGGCGAGGCCATCAGAGTTGGGGATTTATGTGCCTGGAGGGAGGACTGAGATGCTCAAGGTAGGAGAGCACACCCTTTCTGTTGACACCATGGAACAGCAGAAATCAGTTGTTCAGAAGCCAAAATCATCGGCGGTGGTGTTTGAAAGATGAGCAATTGCAAGTTCAAAAAGTAAGAAATAAAAACTGGTACAAAATAGGAAGAACGATCAAGAGTAGGAAACCTCTCCATCTCAGATGTCAGCATTGTGGGGTTTATTGAGAAGAAAGGAAAGATGACGAGAGCCCGGGAAATGTAAAGGCCTTGGAATGACGAAGCATGTGTGGGATATTTTATGCAAAATTAATATAAAATAGTTGGTGATGGAAAAGGAATCACAGCAGCGTGCACATTGTGTGGATAACCTCATAGGAAACCTCAAAACAATGTAAGATAATGGATAAGCAAACACCATGTAAAGGGGCCACTGAAAGGTAAGAACTGTATGCCTCAATTACGCCTTGATCTTTATGTGTAGCTGCTTTCTAATGTATGCTTTTTCCTGTATTGTAAACTCTGGAAGACAAGAAAGGATTTCTTCATGCCGACTTTCCAGCACCTGGCATTGTACCAGGCATTCATTAACAATAGGAATTGAATTGCACAAACACAATGACTTCCACATTAAAATACCATTTAATAGAGTTGACCTGGAAGGAACATATGATTATCTTTACAAATCAGGTGCATTTAGGTAGATGAAAGGAACTAAAATGAGCCAATGGTGGTCCAGTAAGTAAACAGCATAGAAGATTATTTGGTGAGAATGACAAGGCAGCTTCCCAGAGAAGAAAAGAAACTCGGTAAAGATGTTAGTGGAAGAACGTCCTGATCTTGATTCTGCCACTTACCTGTGACCTCAGGTGCACCTCATAAGTTTTGTGGCTAAATTGATATGCTTTCATAAACACAGATGTAATTCTTACTGACTATAAAAGTAACACATGCTTATTGTTAAAAAAGAAATACAGAAAATTGTAATCAATAAAATGCAAATGTTGCCTGCAACTTCATTTACTACACATTACCTTTACCATTTGTGTGCATTTCCTTCCAGTTTTTTTGCATGCATTGATTTTTTAAATTTCCTTCCTGGAATTGGATTAATACATCTAGTTTTTATTCTGCTTTTGAAAGTTAACATTTTCTTTTGAGCATTGCCTAACATTGTTAAACATTATTTTTAAATGCTTTTGTAAGGGCTGTATAGTATTCCATCTAATACATATATTCATTAATGCAGTAAGCAAATATTTAATAAATGTTCAGGGGGCCAGGTCCTTGACTAAGCCCTAAAGCTAACAGTGGGAAACAAGGAAGCAGAGGGTTATGGAGAGAGGAAAATGTGGGATTGTAAACACACATAGGTGAGTATTACCATTGACTTAGACCTTCCTCTCTTGTTAGTCATTTATCCCGCGTTTTTGACATTGTAACCAATACATCAAGGCCTTATAGCGGAGGTCACAACCTGAATCTACACTGAGCCTGCTGAGTGCTGGAGATAAGGTGCTAAGTGCAGACACAAGGGAGGTATTTTCCCTGCTGCATTTCTGAGAATGGGTAGATGGTTTGGAAAGTATCTATCCTAACCACCTGGCCCATGGACTTCGAGCCCCAGTGGGAAAAAAGGCTGTTGCCCAAACAGAATGCTATTTGCAGGAGGGCCACCAGAAGACACAGGATATGAACAGCCCAGGCAGGATTCCAGGGGCACAGAGTGGCCTCCTGAGACAGAGGTCATGGTGCCCCTCAGGGTCAGAGCTGGAGACAGTGGAGACAGTGTGCTCAGCAGGACAGCAACGTCCTCTGGGTGGCCACTGCGTCAGCGCAGGCCAGACTTCTCAAGGGGCTTGCAGCACAGGAGAAGGTGAAGGCATTCTGGTTTCCATGGTAACTGTAATGGTGGCTCTTACTTGGTTTGGTGCAGGTTTTCTGAGTCTTTAAGAAATAATTGCAGGAGGAAGGTGCTGCACGCAGGGCTGGAGGTCGTGCGTGGGCAGATGGGGGCAAGAGTTACTCCTGTTTGGGTGTCTGATGAAAACTAGCTGGAAGAGTCGGGCTACCTGAGGAACTAACTGCAGGACTGGTTCTGCAGGTATGAACCATGTCAGGGCTCGAATACATCCTGCCAACGTGATTTCCAGGAGCACAGCCTCAATTTACACCCCACCATCGAAGTGTGAAAGCGCCATGCCTCTACCCCTGTGTCCCTGTTAGCCTCCAGGATGTTTAGAAACTTGAAGATTTTAAAATATTTTATCTTTGAGCAGCCCAGGCAGGATACCAGGGGGCACACAGTGGCCTCCTGAGACAGACGCCACGGTGCCCCTCGGGGTTAGAGCCGGCAGCTCAGATGGGGGATGGTATCTTAGAGGGACAGCAGCATTCTCTCCGAGGGCAATTCACTATTTCTGGTATTTTATCTTTGCCAATCTGATGCTATTTAAATGGCACGTTGTTTTAATTTCCATTTTTGTATACCAAAAAAAAAAATGACTTTCTCACATATTGATGAATTTTCATTTTCTTCCTAAGAAAACTATCTTTCTATGTCTCCTCATTTTAAAACATTGCAATGGTAGTGTTTCTCATATGGATTGCTATCTATGTGTTAAGGATATTTGCCTTTCAGTTTTACATTTGTTGGAGGTCTTTTTCTCATTTGTCTTTTGCCATTTAGTTTTGTTTATATTTATTTTTGTTTAGTTTGATTTTTGGCATATAAAATATTTTAACCTTCATAGAGGCAAACCGATCAGTCATTCTCTTTGGTTGTATCATTTTATTGTATGATAGAAAGTCCTGCTCTATCCCGGACCCACTTAAATAGTGAGTGTATTTTTCTTATGTTTTTAATGGTTTCCTTTTTTTTACTTTTGTCCCTAAATGTATCAGGAATGTTTTTGGAACATAGTTAATGGAAAGAAGAGAATGCAATCTCTATTTGTTTCCCCTGAGTAGCTATTTTTCCAATGCTATTTGTTGGATAACACCCCTTTTCTCTTCTTTTACGATGCATCTTTATCACATGTTAGATCTTTATTTAAACTTCTCAAGTTTCAGTGCTTTTTTTATCTTTTACAAAAAATTATATTTCTATTGTAATGTTAATTTTTGATTTATGGAAGTATTTCAAATAATGAGAATATCTATTATTTTTCTTCCAGCTGCACTTTTGATTTATCTTTATTAAGTTCCAAAAATAATTCTGCTAATACCTAGTATATCGCATATTAGTTCACTTGATCTTCAAAAATCTTTGAAAAATATATTTTATAATTTCCACTTTATAGTTGGAGCAATTTAAAGTCAAAAAATCCTAGAAAACTGCCAATATTGCTAATAAATTTTAGCAGATGAAACTGGTAGACCAGCATTTCTACCATGTCCCTCTGATGGTAAATCTCAAGTCCTCCAAATCTCACAGAGATCTTCCAGGATTTTGATGATTATATTTGAACCAAAATCCTCAAAATATTCCTCTGAAAGTATCTTTGGTGTTAAGAACCAGTGAAGAAATGCTTCATCAAAGAGAGTGAGTAATATGAGGACGAAAAGGTGAGGGAAGGGGTTTTAGACTTGCCTGTTCCTCAGCTGCATTTGCTGGTCTCTGCATCCAGCTCCAGGAACACAATCACCTCCACCAGCATTACTCGGGTCTCTCTTCTTTTCCATTTACACATGGGATTTAAAGTCTCCACAGGGCCAGAGGTGCTGTTATTATGAATCAAAATAGTTTCCTCAGTACAATGGGGATTGATTGTTTATCAACTATGGAAGAGCAAATAATTCACAGTGATTTCAAGAGTAACTGCTAAAATCATGGTAACAGCTGAAATTGTGAGCTCGTTTTGTCACCTGAAATTTCAGTTGAGGTGTCTAACTTAAAGGGCAGTGCTTTGTGTATACTGAATGTTATCTTCCTGTAGGAAAAAAGTGGTACCTCAATAGCTTCTATAGTTTTCCAATTTGAGTAATTTGCAATTTTCAAAGAAAAATACATTTCCAGTCTGGTTGAAAGAAAATATAGCGAATGTTGGGATAGTGGCCAGAATTGAATTTCTTCACTCCTAAGTTGGATAATTCTGTATTATCAGCCAACGCATTGAAGAAAACAGGAGTTAAATCTTTATCCGAAAGGTAAGCTCTCACATAGGAAGTTAATGGCTGATAATGTGATACAGTTTGGCCATGTCCCCACTCAAATCTCATCTTGGATTCCCACATGTTGTAGGAGGGACCCAGTGGGAGGTAATTGAATCATGAGGGCAGATCTTTCCCGTGCTGTTCTTATGATCGTGAATAAGTCTCACAAGATTTGATGGTTCTAGAAGGGGAAGTTTCCCTGCATAATCGAAAATTTCTCTCTTTTTTTGCCTGCTGCCGTTCATGTAAGATGTGACTTGCTCCTCTCTGCCTTCCACCATGATTGTGAGGCCTCCCCAGCTATGTGGAACTGTAAGTCCATTAAACCTCTTTCTTTTGTAAATTGCCCAGCCTCAGGTATGTCCTTATTAGCAGCATGAAAACGGACTAATACATAGTGAAATTCATTTTATTAGTATTTCTTCCAGATTTCTAGCATTGTGTGGCTATGATATGAGGAAAAAAGCAAACCTATGTAGATATTTTTCTACATGAATGCTTTTGCTCTCAAAGTAGTAAAAGAAATTCCTTTGGAGGAGAAGATGCATTCATGCATCTTTTTGCATGGATTGTCCTATCGTTCACTCAATCTGTAAACTCCAGTACAGGCAACTCCAGCTCATTGTTCTACCAAATGCAGTTGTCACAGAGGCCTAAAGAATTTTTTTCTTGAAGGAGGAGCTATTTCATTCCCAAGTAACCAGATACACTTAAAATATCTAATGGAAGTAACTGGTAGATTTTCTCTCAAACCTTAAAATGCTCTCAATTAAAAAACTTTTCCAGAGAGAGAAGAAAATTGCCAATGCTGAGGTTTATGTAGTAATTTTATTCATTTTGAAATGTGATAGATATTAGGTATTGTGGCAGATTGTGAGATAATATTCATCTCTCTTGTAAAACATATATTCCCATGGGTTATCTAGAAAGTATTAGACGTTTCGGCCAGAATAAAGTATCATCTATTTCCAGGAGACTTTTCCCATCAGGGCTTTTGAGCAGACCTTGAAAACAAATCTACGTATCCTTCTCCTGTCTTTGTGAATCGTTCATGTGATAATTCTGGGACTGGCTTGGAACCCCCCACCCCATCACAGAGACCAGTACACATTCCGTGCCATTGGGGTACTAGGTGGAATATCCCGCAGTTCAGAATTAGGTTTTCAGTTTCATCCCTCAAAACAAAGAATTTTCAAAAATTCCCCTATGTGGCCTGCTGGAATATGTAAATCTGGTTTTCAGTGTGGGACTTGTACTATAAACAGAAGTCTATTACATTTAGGAAAATAGAAAAATCCCAGATTTGTTTCAAAGTAGTCAATTTGTGCATGAGTCGTCTCTCTCTCTCTCTCTCTCTCTCTCTCTGTGTGTGTGTGTGTGTGTGTGTGTGTGTGTGAAAATTAGACTGTTTTCATATTTCCAAGAAGATTCTAGGTTTTGCTTTATGGCTGAGCACATCTCAGAATGAATGTTCCCCATGTCGCTCCTCACCAGAGTCCTGGAAGAACCAGAGACAAGAGATGGGATTGGAGCAGCTGTTTGTACTGCTGCAGGGAGGGAACACCTCCTGGACCCACAGTCCCACCCTAAGTGCCTTGGCACAGCCTCAGGAGGGTCACTGCCCTGTCTGCAGCCACAGTGCCTGGTGAGCAGCCCTTTCTCTAGGGCTGTCAAAGCCAGATCTGAACCCATAGCCACAGCCAGGTAATTCTGAGAAAGTGAAGAATCTAAGACCGTGTGGCAGATCCACGGTTCATTTCTGGGAACCACATTTTCAGCTAGTGCCAGAGGGTCTGCAGGCTGCAACACCTCTCCAATAGCCCTTCTCTTTAAGTTTCAAGTAGGAAAGAACGAGGCAGCCTGTAGTCCCAGCATTTTGGGAGGCCAAGCTGGGCAGATCACGAAGTCAATAGTTCAAGACCAGCCTGGCCAACATGGTGAAACCCCATCTCTACTAAAGATACAGAAATTAGCCAGGTGTGGTGGCGCACTCCTGTAGTTCCAACTACACAGGAGGCTGAGGCGGGAGAATTTCTTGAACCCGGGAGGCAGAGGTTGCAGTGAGCCGAGATAGAGAGGTTGTGCTCCAGCCTGGGCAACAGAGTGAGTGTGGCTCTGTAAAAAAAAAAAAAAGAGAGAGAGAGAAGAGCAAGGCAGTCAGACATATACACTCAGAATGCCAGCCCTGCCTGTGTCCACGTCCACAAGCTGGTGTGGCCCTCAGTTTTCAGAGCATAGGCCAATTCAGGGGACATGTTTAGAACAATGCGTGGAGGTCATGAGGACTCTTGCTTCAACTGTCCACAGGGCACCACAGGCTTACACAGGCAGACATGGCCTTGGTCATAGTGCTGGACTGGAAACCCCCCTTCTTTGCTAACAGATCAACAATGAATCGTGACCTTACAGATTAAGTGGTCCTACCCTCTTAAGGCTCTAATAATGGGCATATCACCATAGCTTTGCTATAAAAAGTTTATTCTCCTCTGGGAAAATATATCCTTAAATCTCTTTTCTGTATCATCTGGTCTTACTTCTTTACACACACCCTGAAAATCATATATTTCCTTCATCCTAGGCACTTTTTGCAATAAAAACTGATATTTAACCCATCAGCAAGTCCTGTGGGTTTTACATCTAAAACACATTTTAAATCCATTTATGCAGTCACTGTCCCCCACCATCTATCCCCCTCATTCTCTTCGGTAATAGAACTTGGGAATTTCAGCTGGGTGCGAGATTTCATTTCCCAATCTTCCTTGTAATCAGCGACGACCAATAGGATGTAATTAGACATCGTGTGTGAACTTCCAAAAAATGTCCTTAAAGGAAGGGAGCAGGCATTTCTCTTTCTCTTCATACTTTACCTCTAATTGGAATGCAAACCTGATGGCTAGATCTAAAGCAGCTATCTTGGACAATAAGGTAAGCTTCAGAATGAAGGCCATGCATGATGGGACAAGATAGAAAATCCTGGGTCTTTTGTACAAGCATCCTATCAGCTCTGGACTGCATACCTAGAATTCTGTGGGAGAAACGAACTTCCATCTCCTTTAAACCCTGCTTTTACTTAGGGTTTGGGGTCACTTGTGGCTGAAACTAATCCTAATACGTTCCACGACTTTATCCAGGATCACCTGGTTGTCATCATGTCTCATTTGGACACCTGGCTGTGTCCCTGCTTTCTTTCTGCCAAAGCAATCACAGGGATCTTTACAAGCACAATCAGATCACGTTACTGCCCTGTTTCAAGCCCTCTGATGGCTCCTCATTGTACTTAGAATAAAATCCAAAGACCCTGAGATGGTCTCCGCCATCCCTGGCACCTCTTATCCTACCCCTAAGCACCTCATATGTTGCACTCAGCCGTGCTGGCTCCGCCCTGTTCCTCCAGGAAGCCTGGGCTGTTCCTGCCTCAGGCCTTCGCACTTGCTGTTCCCTCTCCCCACACCTCGGCGGCCAGTCCTTCTCACCCTGTGGATTTCAGTTTAAATACGCATCGCCAACCGAGCCTTTCCCTGGCTGCCTGATGTAGTGTTTGCCTGTCCCCATCCACTGGTCTTATTTCCATGTCAGAGCATCAGTCAGGCTCTTCCAGGGACTCATCCCTTTCTTCAATGACACTTTAAGTATCTCTGACTTGTCCTTAACACATTTGAATCCTGGTGTGTTTGTGGATCTATGTTCTCCTCCAGATGAGAGTTTTGAAGGGCAGGGATCTCGTCTTATTCGACTTGGCACTCTCAGGATCAGGCACCGCACCTGGCTGTGCTTATTTTCACAAAAGGATGGGTTCCATTTTTAAGGATCACCGAATTTTGCTTTGGATAATAGATCTGCAATCACTATCCAAGTTGTCTACTTTTGTAATCTCCATGGCATGGTTGGTAGGAGGAAGGACTAAAGGAGAAGTTTTCAAGTTGCCCAGCTTGTCTGTGGTCTGGCTGGTTTTGCTTTGCACCACATTGAAGCTTCTATCTGGTCCACCAGCCTCAGTGAAAACAACTCTGCCTGCTTCATTCCCAGGGTGACTTTTGTGAACCAAGGTTATAGTGGTGCCTTCTAGGAAGGGAGCCTTCTGGGAAGTGTGGCCCGGAAAAGACTGGAGGAACAGAAAAAGAGGAGAGGAAACCCCAGGAGGAGGAAAACAGAAGTGAAAATATGGTGACCATTGGTGCAACAGATTTAGCTGTTATACTTGGTAGATCTTGGGAAGTGGAACTAAGGGACCAAGCAGGTCAGCAGCCACTGCAGGGCTCGTGGCTTTTGAATGGTGGACAGTAGAGAAATGGCTGCCCACTGGCACCAGGTTTTCATCATTGGCACAATTGAAATTTGGGGTTGGATACTTTCTTATGTTGGGGATGCTCTCTCACACACTGTAAAACATATGGCAGCACCCCTGGCCTCTACCCAACAGATGCCAGCAGAACACCTGTCCTCAAAGACTTTTGACAACCAAAAATGCCTCCAGCTATTGCAAGATGTTCCCTGAGGGTAAAATCACTCCCTTCAATTGAAGTTTTTCCTGGATGCTTCAAACACGGGGTGCGTGCTCTTTGTGAACAAGGATACTTCTGGTGACTGCAGGGAGGCGATTTTTCTGATGAAGATACACTCAGGGTGGTCTCACGGGGAGTGGAAGCCACCTAATGGTACCATAAGTCCTGGGAGAGCTAGGAGGACAGAGGCTCACACACCAACCAGGAAAGGAGCACTCCCTGGCTGGACATGTGGCTGGGCAGCTGCAGTGAGGCAATGGCTTCGGCTCTGATGCCTTCCAGCAGGGCATCCATCACTTCCCAACTTCCCTCAGGCCCCACTCTTCGCTATTGCTTACTCCAATCCATTCCTCCTTTCTGTGACCTCTCAGGCCCTAAAAGGCATCTGAGTTCGTCGTCCTTGGAGCAAAGCATCAACAGGTGCTGGTGACAGAAATTACACTGACAGGCCAGGAAGTCCTAGAATCTCTATTTAGTGTACCTTCTTAATATTTCAATGTGCATATGTAATTCCTCACATGTAATTTCATTGTAAGAATATCTGGTCCATATCTCAGATTTTATGAGGATTATTACAAGTACTGTGTCCTAGGAACATCCCAGAACATGACTGGAGAAATCGGGAGCCTCTGCCCTCTGGAGCTGCTTAGTGCTGGGGTTACTTCTCTGTTTTGCAAATCTCTGGAATGGGCAGCTCCAATACATCAGGGTCTGACCACAACTTCTACCTGCTCTAACTCTGAGACCTGGGCCCCTTGCTCACTGGAGGGCCAAGCTCGCCATCACCCCCAAGTCCCCCTAAATCTCAGGCTTGCATTAAGTGCATCTTCTTCTTTTCCCGCCAGGCTCCTAGGGCTGTTGATGGGAATGCACCCAGTGCGGCAGCTGCAGCATGCTTGCAGCAATGTCCTCATCAGGCTGTCAATTCTGGACCCCCAGAAAATGACCAGGCTGTCACATCTCTAAGAAAATGAGCAAATCTGCCCTGAATTCTGCCCCCAACCCACCTGCCATTCCTCCAAATGCTTGTGTTTGCAACTGTTTTCTACCTCCCAGAGGAGGCTCCACATTTCCCCAGTAATGTTCTAGGATGTTCCTGGGCACACAGTACTTGTGATAATCTTCATAAAATCTGAGATACGGGCCAGACGTTCTCACAATGAACTTACATGTGAGGAGTTACATATGAAGAACCACCCCTTCTCCTATTCAAAGCCAATCCTCCACTGCCCCGTGACCCCCACCCTTCGTTTCCATATTGGATGTTGCTCCATGAGGTAGTTGCTATATCTGATTTTTTTTTCCTCTCTATGGTCTGCTTTCTTAAAGCCTTTGAGCCTGAGGACATTTCACTCTTTATTATTTTTTTTCTTGGGACAGAGTCTCGCCCTGTCACCCAGGCTGGACACTCTTTTTAAAAAACCCTCCCTCCACCCTTGTCATCAGCTCCAGCTCCATCTCACCCCTTCTCATCGTAAAGTCAGGGACTTGGACATCATTTCTTATTTTCTGGCCTATCATATGGTCTGTCTTGGAGAATGTTCCATGTGCCGATGGAAAGAATGCATATTCTGCAGTTTGGGGGTAGAATGTTATGTAAATATCTGTTAAGTCGATTTGTTCTAGGGTATAATTTAAGTCCATTGTTTCTTTGTTGACTTTCTGTTTGATGACCTCTGTAGTGCTGTCAGTGGAGTATTTAAGTCCCCCACTGTTATTGTGTACCATCTATCTCATTTCTTTGATCTAGTAGTAATTGCTTTATGAATTTGGGAGCTTGGGAGTTAGGTGCATATATATTTAGGATTGTGATATTTTCTTGTTGGACTTATCCTTTTATCATTATATAACATCCCTTTTTGTCTGTTTTTTAACTGTTGTTGCTTTCAAGTCTATTTTGTCTATTATAAGAATAGCTATTTCTGCTCACTTTTGGTTCCCATTTGCATGGAATGTTTTTTGCTACCCCTTTACCTTAAGTTTATGTGAGTCTCTACGTGTTAGGTGAGGCTCTTGAAGACAGCAGATACTTGGTTGGTGGATTTGTTTCCATGTTTACCCATTCTGCCATTCTGTAGCTTTTAAGTGGAGCATTAGGCCATTTATGTTCAACATTACTATTGAGAAGTGAGGTACTGTTCTATTCATCATGCTAGCTTTTGCCTAAATACCTCATTTTTTTTTCATTGTTATTGGTTTATGGGCCCTGTGAGATTTGTGCTTTAAGGAGGTTCTGTTGTGGTATGTTTTTAGATTTTGTTTCAAGATTTAAAGCTCCTTTTACCAGTTCTTATGGTGTAGACTTGGTCATGGTGAATTGTCTCAACATTTGTTTGTCTGAAAAAGACCTTACTCTCCATCATTTATGAAGCTTAGTTTTGCTGGATACAATATTCTTAACTGACAATTATTTTGTTTAAGGAGCCTCAAGATAGGACCCCAATCTCTTCTGGCTTGTAAGGTTTCTGCTGAGAAATCAGCTATTAATCTGATAGGTTTTCCTTCATAGGTTACCTGATGCTTTTGTCTCACAGCTTTTAAGATTCCTTCCTTTGGACTTTAGATAACCTGATGACTATGTACCTAGGTGATGATCTTTTTGTGATGAATTTTCCAGGAGTTCTTTGAGCTTCTTGCAGCAAAGCCAGAGAAATTTTCCTCAATTATTCCCTCAAATAAATTTTCCATACTTTAATATTTCCTTTCTTCCTCGGGAACACCAATTATTCTTACATTTGGCCATTTAACATAATCCCAGATTTCTTGGAGGCTTCGTTCATTTTTTTATGCTTTTTTCTTTGTCTTTGTCTGATTGGGTTAATTCACAAGCTTTGTCTTTGAGCTTTGAAGTTCTATCTTCTGCTTGTTCTAGTCTATTGTTGAAATTTTCCACTACATTTTGTATTTCTTTAGGTGTATGTTTCATTTCCAGAAGTTGTTATTGTTTTTTCTTTATGATATCGATTTCTCTGGAGGGTTTTTCATCCATATTCTTTTTTTAATTTCTTTAAGTTGGTTTTTACCTTTCTTTGGTATCTCCTTGAGTAGCTTAATAATCAACCCTCTGAATTCTTTATCTGGCAATTTAGAGATTTCTTCTTGGCTTTGATCCATTGCTGGGAAGCTAGTGTGATATTTTGATGGTGTTATAGAACTCAGTTTTGTCATATTACCAGAATTACTTTTCTGGTTCCTTGTCATTTAGGTAGACTATTTCTTAAAATTGTTCTTGAAATTATTTCTCATTGGACTGTGTTTTGTTTTGGACTTTGTTTTTGTTTTCTTTCTTTTTTCCCTCTCAAGGATCAGACTTTAATGTTTATTTTATCCTAATTTGATTCTTGGTGACTGTAGGGGTAAAGACTCTGTATGAGATCCTTAGTTACAGAGTTTTTGTGCACTGGTTTTCCCTGATGATCATTGTAGCAGTTACATTCTTGGTGTGTGGATGAGTTCACTGTCTCCTATGGAGTTGGAATGGCAGGAATCTCTTGAAACTTATCTCATTCTCTGATGGTGTATACTTTATCTATTTATTAATTTTTTTCCTGCTGTTTTATTTACTGCATTGCTGATTCAGGCTTCAGGCCGATCAGGGAGGTAACCCTGGGTAGGCACCCATTGTCACCAAGGCAGGTGGGTAGATGTAACAGCCAACGGTGGGCCAAGGCCCCAGGTTTTATCAGGGTGAAGAGTGAGAGCTACCTCAGCTCCCCTCCCAGGTCACCAGCAAAGCTATTCACCCAACAGCCTCACTCCTGTCCTGGTGTTTTAGCTATTGGATCATGCACCTCTTTTCATCTATAGGAATGTTGATTCTCCAAGTAGGGAGGAATTGTGACTCTTCCTCTCGTACAGGCCTGAATCTGGAGTGTGGTCCTCCTGTAGGGTTGCACTCAATTTGGACTGTTCCAGAATGACTGTCTATAGGTGCCTCCATGCTGCACTCCTGTGGGAGAAGCCACGGCTATGTCTTCAGAGGAGTACCAGAGGGGAACAAGGACCCCTTCTCCAAGTCCCTTCATGATCACAGAGGCTGCCTCTCTGTTGGGGTATAGGTGCAGACTTTCCCTATAGCACCAAGCACCGCAATTGTGTCTCTGCTGTGAGAAACTGTCCACTGGCAGAAAGATCTGGAACTCAAGGTCCGCTGTTCAGATTTCTTTTGTCCTACAGATGTGATGCTGGATGAGGTGCCCTCCCCCTTCCCCTAGGGATCGGGCTTCCTGAGAGCCAGGCTGTAGTGGTTTTATTGCTCTTCCGGATCTAGCCACCCAGAAGGGCTATCAGGCTCCAGGCTGGTGCTGGGGAGTGTCTGCAAAGAGTCCCGTGATGCGGTCCATGTTCTGGTCTCCCAGCCATGGATACCAACACCTACTCTGATGGAGGTGGCAGAAGAGTGAAGTAGGCTCTGTGAGAGGCCCTGGTTGTAGATATGTTTTGTGTGCTGGCTTTCTTAAATGCTGGTTATACGATGGGTGCAGTTGTCATGTGATCTGACTCAGGGCCTCTGGTTAGCCAATATGCTGCAGGCTGTGGGATTCACTGTTGTTTTCTCCTTGTTTGGAGCAGGGTTACTCTGTCATGAGTTGCTGTGATGGCCTGAGTTGGTTGACCTCTAGCCAGGAGGTGGGACTTACAAGAGAGCACCGACTGCAGTAATAGACGGGGGATAGAAGCTTGCCCTAAGTTGGCCAGGGTGAGTATTCTGGTTACTCAGGCAATGGTTGGGGTCATAAAACTTCCAAGGGTGTTTGTCTTTTGTGTTCAGCTACCAGGGCAGGTAGAGAAAAACCATCAGATGGGGGCTGGGGCAGGGTTAGATGGGTCTGGGCTCAGAGTCTCCCTGGGTGGGAATTGTCGCAGTCACTGTTGGGGATGTGGGGGTGGTTCTCAGGCCAGTGGGGTTATATTCCAGAGGGGTGCATAGCTACCACTGCTTAGCAGTATTGTTCACCAGGGAAGTGGGGAAAGTCAACATCGAAAAGTCTCTCCCACATCCCACACCGTTGGCACGGCCAGTCTCACTCCCACCGTGCCCAACTAACAGCACTGTGTTTATCTCCAGACAGCCTGTGTTGGGCGGGTGGGCAGGGACACTCAGACCTGGCCCCAGGCCATAAGCTACTCTACTGAGCAAGTAAGCTCAGTTTTCAGCCCCTCCCCATCTGCCTACTGTGTCGGCTGAGGCTCCTGCCCTCCTATCTCCTATCCGCAGCAGATTCCATTCACCCCCAGATTCTGCTCCAAAAACGTAATGTCCAGTCAAAATTATTGCACAATTCAGTTGCAAGCTTCTTATAGCTTGTGACCCTTCTCCCATTCTGCTTGGTGCCTTCTCTGAAGGCCGCTGTGAGATATAGTCAGGGATGGCTTGCCTGGGCTCAAGCTGAGACTGGGAGTGCCTATAAGGCTCTGCCCGCTGCTGCTTCTACTTTTATATTTTGCATGGCTCCCTCAATCCATTTCAGCTCCAGGTAACGTTAAATCCTTCTCCCTTGATCTGGATTTTCAGATTCCCCAGTGGGGATCTGTGTTCGGAGGCAAGTTTTCGCCTCTCATGGTTTGAATAGGAACTCGGTTTTCCACCTGTCTCAGGGAATATGCAGCAGTATGCCACTTCTTTCAAAGGATCTGTGAATTCTCTCGGTTTTCCTGCAGTGGTTCTTGGAGCAAGAGGTGATGTGAATCTCCAAACACTGTTCTGTCTATCCAAATGGGAGCTGGAGTTAGTCTTCTCTCGTATCTGCCATCTTCTCATCATCCCTATTAGGTATTTCCCACCAGATATTCTTTGGGTAGAGAAATCTCAGATAGCTGTCTGATCACAGTCTAACTGCTCAAAGAGCGGCCTTGGATGGAGGCTTCCAGGCCACAGTTTACACAAGAAGAAGGTTTGTAATCAACTAGCTTAAACCTAGGCAGGAAAGGTAACTCTCACTCATGCTCCTGGGCCAGCCGCTCTGCCTTGACCCCGGTACCCTGGCATCAGTCAGACAGTGGGCACTCTTTTCTGCCTGCTCTTGGGAGCTGTGCTCACTCACTGCAGCTTTGCCGGCTGTGGGCAAGGTCTGTTAGTTTACGGTCACAGCTCAGACTGCTCCCGTGAGCACCTGGCCTGCCCTGATTTCCTCTCTCATGGAATATGGGAAGCTCTGCAAGTTCAGGAGAAGAGGGACTCCTCTGACGGAAGATATTGTCTTGTAAGAACACGTACTAGTTTAGGCTTAAAGCATGAGGTGTTCTCAGTGGAAATATTCTGAAGCCGAAATAAATAAAAAAGAAAAAGTGGAAAAGAGTCAAACAGGCAATTATTTGCAATAGAAAAAAAACTATTGATTTTCCTTTTTGATACATAGTCTAAATTATCCCTCAAGAAAAGTAGTAATGCATCTTTAAACAGATTTATTGGTTCTAAGAGGGAAAAAATGTATTATTTAACTTCAATGCTATTGGATTTTTCTTTTATGTTGGATATAGAAATAGGACAGACGAACAGAGTGGGACGAGAAAATTCCTTCAAGAATCACAGTTGTTGTGGACCCCAAGTTAAGAGACTCTGGCATTTCTCTCAAAGTAGTACGAGTTTGTAAATAAAAGATCATTTTTCTGGCTAAATAAATTATATTGCACAGTTAAGACGCGTACATTTTTCACAAGACCTGAAGTTCCTGTGGGTGGATTGAACACACCACAGAGATCCCCCAGCATGTCCCACAGGCTCAAGTTCTTTCTTGTGAAGGAATTCTGCCCTGGGCAGAATCCTGTGACTTCTCTGATCCTGGAGCTCCACGTCCCTTCTCTGAGCTGGAATCTCCCCATGTCTCTCACTCGTTGGCTTCTGAGATCAGAAAATACACAAACTGCTGACACACAGAGATGTCTCTCAGTGGGCTACAAACAGGAGCGTGTGGTTGGTGGAAAGAGCCGGGGCCTGCTTTTCCCAGCTCCTCATCCTGGGCCTCCTTAGAAGGGACCTTGGGTTCCATGAGGCATGGCACATTCGGGGTCCTGCAGTCCGTGGGCCTGGTCCTGCATCTGTCTAGGCACCTGTTCTGTGGCCTTGCAACCCACTTCACCCAGGTGTCATCATCTGTCACTCAGAGGCAATCTCAGGTGACCTCGCTGAATCATTACAAACAAAAACTGCTCAGAATGATTGGAAAACATTTTTCAAATGTAAAAGTGCTCTAAAAGCCATGGATGAAAATTTCAAGCCACCACAACCAGCCAAGCCCCTCATCACATTTATTCCTTACAGTTCAGCAGTTTAGGACGGTTTTGTGCTTGTTTCAATCACTGGGCTCTCTCAATTACTTAGGGATGTATTCACTAGGATTCCATATAAAAATAACCCATAAAACTAGTGTTCAGAAACCATCAGGCACTCGTGATAGCAAAGGAAGCTCCTGTACAGCCCTCCTCCCCACTCCTTCAACCACACTTCTCCCTACAGCTGCCTGGGCGTTTTCATTCCCATGCCTGCAGGTGATGCAGATTCTGGCACAGAAAAGAGAAAAGCACCAACACTGCTCACTCCGTTCCACGCGGTAGTTCTTTCCTCTCTCAGCGATGACGGCGGTCTTCCGGCCAGGCCTGGGGTTCTCTACTTCTAGTCTGGGAACTAGGAGTAATAAGCATGCCAGAACAATCCGCACTTTTGTCGAAGAGCTGCATTCTGTTCCAGTGGCTCTGGACTAGAAAATCTCCTTCCCTGTTCAATCAACAAGATGAGGCAAGAGTTGTCTTGGTCATACAACAACATAGGGCATAAAGGTTCTTCCCAGATCGTCCTATGCAGTCATCTGTTACACTTTCTTCTCAACCTCCCTTCCCATAGGTACACATGCATGCCTGGACCTCATCCCTTCTACCAACAGAACTCAACAGTCGTCTATTTGAGGACAAGTGGCGGGTCATATTCTATATGCCCACATACGTATCTGGGGAGACTGGCTGGTTGCAAGCGTTTGTAACCATCTTCCAGGGAGATGACAAGATGGAACCTTCTCGACATACACCTCAGTTAAAAGTCAAGTCAATAAAAGCCTGGCTGCATAAAAGAGGACGATGCGTAAAGACTGGCTGTATATCTTTGTTTGATCTGAGTAAGAAATGCTTCCATTCAACGAGGCCACTGAGTTTATGATCAAATCTCCTGGTAAAGAATAGGGCACAGAGAAACCCGTATTCTTACCGTGTGACAAATGAGACTGTGAACATGGACCCTTCTTTAAAACTCCAGCTAATTCAGGTTGTAGAATGAAGTGTGCCATGTCATAATTAATCCCTCATGTATTGCAAGCAATTTAATGTCAAAATAATCAACAGGCGCGTTTTTTACCCTTTTGTGAGTACATAATAAATACTGTCATTTAGCTGCAGCAAACATTGGGTTTCTTTCCTGGTCTTTGAATAATGCTCCTTGTGAGGTAAACACCAGACCTCCTTCTCCATCTCCCCTTCCCCAAGCCCTACAAACCACACATATAGACACTCTTTAGGAAAGTAAATCATGAATATCAAAAGAAAAGTAGTGTGATAATTTCTAGTTGGTGCTTGACATCATGACTATTCTAGCTCCGAGTCTAAACACCAGCTAGCGGCAAACAGCACAGGAGAAGGAAGGAATCCGAGTGGAAAAGGTGCCCTCACACTGTTTGTCATTTATTTTTTTCCTCGTGGATTACTGTCAGTGGTGTGACATTTATTTTTCCAAGGCTAAGTCTTTGCTATTAAATAATCAATGAATTTCTTTGGTTAAACCTGGCTCACTTTTTAAATAAACGGTGTCAGAAGTGGCGTGGCCTAGTGCTGCCTTTTTCCTCTGTAGCAGGGCAGGTGGAGAGGGACCTGGGTATCTGTCTTCTTCTTCAGGCCACACTTCCTCCCTAGAGGTAGCATTTCACAGCCTTTATTGCATCCTCCACTTCCAAGAGACTAGTGTTCCTTTTGCTTTAGATAGAAGCTCTCCTGTTAAATTAATATAGTGATCAAAAAGAGAGCCCAGGAGCAAGCTTCATGTAGATAATTAATCTCCAGTTGCTTTCATTGAGAAATAACTGAGCTAAAATCTAGGCTTTGAGGTGACACTTCGCAACAGGTGGAAAGGCCAAAGCAGGACTCTTCTGCTTTAACTGATCTGTGTGAAAGTGATTGTTAAATATTGAAGTGGAAGGCAAGACTCCAAGAAGATCTCCTTCTTGGTGATCACTTTCAAAGATCATGGACCAGACTTTCCCGTGAAATCACATTATGTGTTGTCCTTTGGCATCTGTTCAGCCATTGTTATCAAAGAACACAAGTCCCTGCTTTAGGTATTCACACATGTTTTGTGGATCTGCAAGAAGCTTGCCACTACTTATGTTTCACAGTAATTGCAATTTTCTTTACACCATTATCGATTCTTAATTAACTCATATAAAGTACCTACTTTGCCAAAAGCTTTGGATAGAGGCTCCTGTGATGTGGAGAAAAATAAAACACAATTCAATCGTGCAGGCACACACACACACACACACACAGAGGCATTCACACACAGACATACGCACACATGCACACACACGCTATTCAACAATGACAATAACATTCAATAACCTTCTGGGTGTCAATGCCTCAGAGAACAGGACTGTTTCTTGTTTCTCCATGAATTCATAGCTCCTGGAAAGATGCTTTGCACATTGTGGGCAATCAACCACTGTCCTGGCATGATAATGGTCACCTGGACAGGAAGGGAGGCCTTTTAGGCACAGAGGAGGCAGCAGGTCACCTACAGAACACATGAGCCGTGTTGGGGAACTTAAGAAGGCACAGCAATCGTTTTGCTCTCCCGGATCTTACCATACCTCTGAGGACGTTGGAATGCAGTCGAAAGGCACATGACATCTTTGAGCGGCAGCGTATAAAAGTGTTGCCAATCAAAATCATTCTTTCGAATGACCTTACTAGATCCAATAACTCAAGTGCATCCTGAGTGGATGGTACAGGTACAACGAGTAGAGAGAGTGCCCTGTGTGAAGAGTTCCGGAACAGCAGGCCCAGGACCCCAGGGACTTCCCAAGACTCCAGAAGTGGGGCGGGCTCTGCCCCCAGGCAGAGGGGCAATAAAGACAAACCTTGCCGACCCACCAGCTTCCCGTGAGCTGACACTATTGGCAGTATCTTTATTACCGGGAAGAATACCTCTGTCCGTACAATTCTCTAGTTCCCTATAAAGTGGCTTCAGATGTTCACAGGCGAAAACATAGCTCCAAAAGGTTTGCAGAAGCAGCATTTAAAACCGCCAAATCAATCTCCCCGTGTAGACTTTTCTTTTAAAATAAACTTATCTCTGAAAACTGCCTCCTGAAGCTTTAGCTTTAACAGTAGAGCTTCACTGTTTTATGAGCTAGTGGTAAAATCCTAAAGCCAGCAGCTCCTCTAGGAGATACTAACACACCATTTACAGAAGTACTGCCATGAAAATAATACGTGGCAATGAAGTCACTGTAAATTCACAGGCACTCACATGCACACACAATACATCGTATGTGTACCAAAAAAACCCTTTTCTACACTGTTTCTTTCTTTAGGATGACATAAAGCAGCACAGACAAAACCCTCTCTGCCTCCCTTCTCACTATTCTTAGCAAATCCATGCCGGACAGAAACCATCAAAAAGCAAAGGTGGCAGGTGCCTGAATGTTTCACTTTGGCACTACTGGCCTGTCTGCACGGTAACAGTAGATGCAAGAATATTTCACCAGTGTCATTGCTTAACGATGTAATATGACAGCATCCATGAAACTGATTAGCATAAATCAACATAATACCCACTTTGCAGCATTAGTATTGAAAACTTTCATCTTGAAATAGTAGGAGGAAAGAGACAATACATGATGAATTGGAACGATTTTGCTGGAATGCTACCAGATGACGATGTAAGAGTACAGGAGAACAGAGCCACACACTAACATGCATATGTCAACATGATCATCCCAAGCAGCTTTCTTTCCATTCTACAAGCTTCACACAAGTATACGCACAGTGTCTTAAATATGGCTAAGAAAAATGAATTAAAATTAACTTCACAATTCAAAACAGGTCGATGACGGGGTAATACAATGTAAAAGTTTCCTGATTTGCCAAATGTACCATTTTGAGAGTCTTAAATGTATTTCCCTGAGGTTCAAACTACAGATAATTGCACCTCACAGGGCCATCACCTAAAATAAAGAAGGAAGCAGAACGGTGTCACGGAATGACATTTTCAATAGTTGATTGATGGGTTCCACTTTTCAGGGTGATAAAGCAAAGGTCATGTGCTCTTCCAACAGCAATAAACACATTTTCCTTCCTTTCCCTCTGTTCACTCAAACCTTCAGTTTTTAAAAAAATTCATCCTAGTATTTTCTGTGAAATTATTCTTTATTTTACCCAACTGAGGAAACCAAAGGACTTGAACATCAGTCAGAGTGGTTTTCTTGAACATTCCAGAAAATGGAACTGAACTTGGAGCAGGGCCTGGGCACATCCTTGGGATTTGTTTAGTATTTACCTACCTTGTGATGACACTGTTTACTTTTTCCATGCATCCATTCAAATTGACACATTGTAATCGTACATGTGAATGAGGGTACAGTTTGAGATTTTGATATATATATGTAGTATAATGACCCAGTCAGGGTAATTAATATATCCATTGCCTCATGTGTTTATCATTTCTTTCTGGTTAGAGCATTCACAAGCCTCTCTTCTAGCTGTTTTGTAACCTACAATACCTTACTGTTCACCACTGTCACCCTACTGTGCAACAGAACATCAGAACTTGTTCCCCCTATCGAACTGTAACTTTGTAGCCACTGGCCAATCTTTCCCCATCCTTCCCTCCTCCTCTCCTTCCCCAAACTCTGAAAACCACTGTACTACTCTGTTTCTATTATATCAGCTTTTTTTAAGATTCCACATATGGGTGAGATCATGTGGTATTTATCTTTCCTTGTCTGGTTTATTTCACTTAACATGATTAAAAAAAAAGGGCAGAAGACCTAAATAGACATTTCTCAAAAGAAGACATACAAAGGGCCAACAAGTATATTAAAAATGCTCAACGTCATCAGTCACCAGAGAAATGCAAATCAAAACCACAATGAGATATCATCTCACTCCAGTTATGATGGCTGTTATCAAAAAGACAAAAGAAAACAAGCATTGGTGAAGCTGTAGAAATAAAGAGAACTTTTACAGTGTTAGTTGAAACATAAATTAGTGCAGCCATTATGGAAAACAGTATGGAGGCTCCTCGAAAAATTAAAAATAGAACTACCATATGATCCAGCAATCCCACTGCTGTGTATATAGCCAAAGTAAGTGAAATCAGTATGTTGAAGAGATATCTGCACTCCCATGTTCACTGCAGCACTATTTACAACAGCCAGATTATGGAATCCACCTAAATGCCCAACAGATGAATGGATAAAGAAGACATGGTGTATACACACAATGGAATACTACACAGCCTTATCAAAGAAAGAAAATCCTGACATTTGCAACAATATGGATGAACCTCATGGACACTATTTACTCTTAATGTATCTAGAGAATGCCAGGATTTAGCTATTGAAAGTAAACCTTATTGGAAGGTGGCATATGATGTGACTCCTGGGGTTACAAAGAGACAGCCACTTGTTTACATGCAGTTTCCCTTGCTGACCCATACATCCTGGGAGCATGTGAACAAATAATAAAGGCAAGGGTTTACTTCCAGAGCAACAGTTATGGTACCTTTGTCCATGCATCTTCCCCTCTCCACCATCTGTCTTTTCTACTCCCAGCACCTTGAGCACTGAGAAGAGAAAGATAGTACTGGTACTTCTCCATTGCAACCTCGGCAATAATAAAAGCATTGCTATATATTGAGGCCTTCTGCATCCCAGGCATCATATTCAGTACTCTTACACATAATTTTTAATTCTTAAAATAAAATAACCCTTTGACACAGGTGTAAGCCCATCTCATGGATGAGAGACAAAAATGTGGCTTACAGAATGCAAGTAACTGTTTCCTATTCCCGCAGCACAGAAGCTAGCATTTGGACCTAAGCACAAAAATGACCTGCATACTAGGCACTAAGCGGCATTGTCTTCCCTGTCTGGTGGATTTCTGTGGCTGTCTAGCAATAGTAGGAATTCGGCTAAGAGGTGTAGTCCAATTAATAACTAATTATTGAATGCCAGCTATTTGCTCAAATCTAAAAAGAAAACAAGAGACAAACATTGTTCGCCTTTTTTCTACCTGCTCTTACAATCTTAGCTTCTTAAAGAGCCACCCTGTGAACAACAGCAAAAATAAATACAGACCCAATGCATTATTCTTTCTCTACTTTGCAATACATCATTGACCGGTTATTTTGGTGGTACATTGATTAAATTTAGCAAAAAGAAATAAAAATATACAAATAGTTTACGTATTTTAATTGGATTGCCATTTTTTATTTAATGTAGGTTTATGTCTAAACTGTCCCAGAAAATTAAAAATCTGGCAATTCTGAAAGACAATTGGCCATGAAAAAAAAAAAAAGGTCTCAGATCCCATTAGTGCTCTTGCGTATATGAGGAGAGAGAAGGACTATTGTAAATATGCAACCGTTTTAACTTAAGTGGATCCTTATAGCTTTGACTTTCTGATCCCTGGTTTCAGTCCATGCTTTCTTTCAAGTCATCCATCAATAAGAATTTTGGGTTGTCTTGCAATATAGCAGATACCTCTTCTCTGTACTTAAGTAATGCTTTAAATTGCCTAATGTAACCTAATCAACAATGTGTTTACATTTCCACCACTGAGCTTTCTCATCTTCTTGCTAGGTCTCTGCTATAACAGCAGATCTAGTCAAATCGCCTTTCTGAGTCATAGGAATTGCTATGTAACACACACAGAAACTGGGATTTATCTTCCAGAGTTGAAATAATCCAGTGGATTTGGATAGGTTCTGATTCAGATGTTTGTGGGCAAACATACTGTCATGATTTTCTGAACAACTATGTGTAAAAGCAGATCAAACAGCATCCAAGGGCTGGAGATACAATTAATTGTTTTAAATAATTAGGGTAATGTTTTAAACATCCAAAAAGTTTATTATGCCCAAGTTTAGGATTTGTAAAAGTTTTGATGACAGGATTGATAATTTATGGGTTATTGGCTATTATGCAAGGATAATGAAAATAAATGCATTGATTTGAGACTATGTATGCCAGCTTTATGCATATAAATAGACTTTAAAATCCTATTGTGTTTTATGGCTCCACATAAATAACAAAACAACCTCATGACTTGGAAACAGAGCATGTGCATCTTAAACACTCCAAGAAGATGGCTTGGTTTCTTCATTTAAACTCTCCTTATTAATGCCCATCTATGCATGAATATATTCCTGCTTGGGAAGATACAGAAGAAAGTAAAATCAGTGCTTCTGAAACATTGATGTGTTCATGAATCAACCAAAAGGAACCCTGTTAAAACATATATTCTGCTTCTGCAGAGAAAGGAAGGGCCTAACAGTCTCTGTTTTTAACAAACTCCTGGATGCTGCTGCTGCTGCTGGTCCAAGGCCCACTCTTTGAGTAGCAAAGCGTTGGACTCCTCAGTGCTCCTAAAAGCTCAACGGTAGCTACATCTTTGATGTAATGATTTAGATATAGAAGAAAAGAGTCACAACTCCTATCATAAAGAATACGATACCTGGAGGCATCTGCAAAATATATTTTTAGAAGCATAACTTATATAAAGCATTACAAGCAGCTTTTGCAATTGCACAGTTTAATGGCGTTATTTGGTTCTGGGACTTCAATTGCGTGAAGTTCCTTATTCATCTCTTCTCCTCCCTCGAGAAGTGACACTGTATAACCAGATGAAAAGACACATGTAGGCAAAGCTGTGTCTGTTCACCTCGCAAAATTAACATACAATATTTGTCACTGAAAGCCAAGTAGAATCTTACACGACATTCAGAAAGGTTTACCTCGGTCTCCCTTCTCCTTCTCCTCCTCCTTCATCTTCCCTTCTCTTCCTCCTCCTCTTTCTTCTCCTTCATCCTGTCCTCCTCCTCCACCTCCTCCTCCTCATCCTTCTCTTGTTTCTTCATCATCTCCTTCTCCTCTTCCTCTTACTGCTTTTATCAGCAAGGAAGTATGAATATTTTGGATTTAAAACCTCTTGTCAGTACTTTTTCTGGAGATATCAGTGTGTAAATTACCAATTATAATTTGCAGCTGACCGTACTTGTATGAGTACTTGAGTGGCTCAAGGCTCACAGTGCCTGGATGGGAGCACAAAGGGAGACCCCTGGATCCTCTTATAAAAACTGGATCACACCATCATCAATTCATGAAGCTCCCCAGCAGAAAAATATGGAATCTATAAACTGGTCAGAACTGTAAATCTATCGATTAGAAGGTCATTTATGAGAATAAAGACATGTGACATTTATGAAATGTTATGCAAGCATCGCCTCATTTAACTGTAAGTCTTTATTCCACATTTTGTTTCAAAATGATTTGCGTTGGATTTTTCATAAAAAGTGTAAATGTTAACATTTTTTTTCTATTCCCCCAAGTAGAAACCAACTTAACATTAAGGCTATGTTTTTAGGAATCTGTTACCCAAGGCCAGGCAAATAATGTGATTAAAAATGTGTTCATTGGTCTTACTAATTCAAACCTCAGGTCAATATTTTGTGAATTTCTGCAGCTACAAACACTCGAATATGGTATTGCACACCTTCTTTTTTGGACGACAACAACTCTAGTTAGAAAGCCATTTCTAAAGGAAGACATTGCACTAAGCAATTTTAAATTTAAGCAAATTTAAATTTTGAATTCAATTTTAAAGTAGCGATTACTTTATCAGTCCCAAACATCCAAAACCACTAAAGGAATTGCATTAGTTTAATATTGGCAATACCACATTTTACGCGCAAAATACACTCACACACTCATAAAGGAATTGAAAATAGAATATAATTTAATATTGACCATATATGAATGAATATAGAAATAAAATTTGCTTAATATTTGAAAGACCTAGAAAAGTGAATAAAGTCACATTCTACTTTCTTAATCTCAGTTTAACAAAATATATTTTATTTATAATCTTAAGTTTTTCCTAGCTCATTGGCAAAGCTTTGTTTCTTTAATATTCTCAAGTATGTTTATTTCATACAGCTTTTTTTCTAAAAGTCTTCTCTTTTTATCTTAAAATACATGAATGCTAGGAAGTTCCAGTTTTATCTTAGTATTGACTTTTATGTTGATGAATATGCCTGTCTTTTTTCTTTGTGTAGAAATCACATGATATTGTTTTCCTTTATTTTTGATTAAAATGTTACATTTGATGTTCCAGGAATAAAGTAGCTCACACAAACCGAAGTAAAGATAAAACTTTGAATTTGAAAACTAGCCAGAGCGACCACCCAAGCAATATAGAAAAGCACTAAATCAGTAGCACCATAAATCAGTCACACCATTCAAATTCACATTGTAATGAAATTTATTTTTGAGACAATTTACAACGATTCCAGCTTCACTATGTATTCAGTGAGGTGGGAGGGGGAACCTGAGTGAAGTTATTACATCTTACTCATTCCTTTATAACTTATCAATTCAGACAGCTTGTAATGTATAAACAATCTCTGCCCTATTAGCTAAAGTTGGCAAACTTTTCTGTGGATTCAGACACTGAGTCGGGTGGAATGATGGCTTTTTTAGTCCCTTTAATCCCCAGACTCTGTTTTGATTAGAAAGATGCTTTAAGTGGGCAGCAGCGTAACTGAGTCGAATGCAATGTCTACAGTGGCTCTCATTCCCAGAGAGCATGTCCTACTTGGAGAAACCAGAAAACTGCAGGACATTGTTAGCAGACCTTTCTGTTACAGTTGTAGTACAAAACTAAACCTATCACTGTTTTTTTCTTATTAAAGATTAGGTATGTGGTCCTTTTTCTAAATTCAGATCCTACAAAACAATTCCATTGTCCTTCATCCAAGGTCTATCTAGTCAAGGTTATTGTACCTCAATGGATGCTCAAATATGTGGAGAGGCATTTCTTCCTTGGAGATAGAGAAACACCAGCTTGGGAGGGAGACCCTCCTGGATGCAGGAATATGGCCCAGATGACTTTGGAAAACAGCTCCTGGATCTATTTCTTTAACCCAGGTTGTCTTTTATTATTTATATTTATTATATATAAAGTTTTCTTAGCAAGATGAAAGCTTAATGCAATGGTGTGCGATCATCTTCTGGGGTTTCTAACAAACTGAATCTACACTATGCTGTTTTGTTCTACCAGTGATACGAAAAAAAGAACTGTTTGGTTTTTAATTATATACGTGTGATAGTCAGTAGGCACTGGAAGTGATATTTTAAGCTCCCTCAGCTTTGTTTCAAGGTTTGAGTGTAATAATTCCTATGCAAATCATTCTGTGGCAGAGTTCACTGTCACACCGATGCTGGAAAAAGAAACTTTCATACAGTGGTTGAAAGGGAGAGGAGAAATTCTGGGAGAATACATGACGGTCAGGAAACCAAATCCAGACAATTCCTTCTAGCACCCTAAATTTTTAATGCAAAATTACATAAAACAGACTCACTGCGTAACAGTAGATGTGACTAATGTTGGATAAGAAACACACAGCATGAGCCAAATCCTTAGAATCACAGAAAACACTAATGGAGACCCATCGCTCAGAGACTAAGCTAGCCAGGGACTGCTTTCCACTAGGCCAGCCATCCCATCAAGGGGAGCTGGGTTTTTCATTTCTACCATACCTTTTTAGAAGCAAAACAGCTGTTTATGGCAAGATATAGGTAAGTATTTTATTAGACAAAACCACATATACACTGGTCATTAGAAATATGAATACGTGGAGCGCCTTAGGGTGCTGTGAGGTTTAGAGATGTCGCTCATTCATCTCCTACTGCTATTAATCCAAACTCACAGTCTCAACCCAGAATCGGTGGATAAACACATTTTTTGAGCTTTGGAATGACAGCCAGGGTTAAAGTTGTAGCAATGATTCCAGAAGTGTCAAAACAGACGTACGTTTCCACGGCACATCAGGTGGGAGGTGGGGCGTCGAAGGGGTGGAGAGGAAAGGAGAGCAGGGAGGAGGGGGAAGCTCCGCCTTTCCGTGCCTGATTTCTGCCCCTGGAAGCCTTTTCCGCTGAATTCCCTCCTGCAATCGTGGTTGAAAGGAGCTGAAGGCATCTGGTATACCATCTTCCTGCTTTGTAGACTGTAAATCACCTGGAAAATGATGGTTTTCGCGGTACGTAGCACCACTTCTTGAATGTGACCCACAGCTATCTAATCAATTCCCCATTAGTGGCATCTACATTTTCTGAAAACACTTTAAGTTTCCTGGAAACTATTACCAAATGTGTTTACTGAATTACCAAAGTTAAGAATGTTCATACTACCTTGGCTTCTACAAAGAGTTAAAATATTTAGACACCAAATTCTTGATCAATTCTGTTTTTCCTCTCTTTAGAGACCCTCCAGGAGAATATAAAAAGCTCACTGTGTGAGCTACAGCTCTTTTAATGTGGCTTCGCACAAACAAAGCTGCTACACACTCATCCATCATGTGTTTCCGGATTGTCACTTGATTTAGTGCAATGGTGGTCTACACGATGCCTTTTTAAAAAATAGCAATTGTGGGCCGGGTGCGGTGGCTCATACCTGTAATCCCAGCACTTTGGGAGGCCAAGGTGGGCAGATCATCTGAAGTCAGGAGTTCGAGACCAGCCTGGCCAATATGGTGAAACTCCGTCTCTACTCAAAATACAAAACTTAGCTGGGCGTGGTGGTGCGTGCCTGTGATCCCAGTTACTCTGGAGGCTGCGGCAGGAGAATCGCTTGAACCCGGGAGGCAGAGATTGCAGTGAGCCAAGATCGTGCCACTGCACTCTAGCCTGTGTGACAGAGTAAGACTCCATCTCAAAAAAAAAAAAATAGTAATTGTGTTTGTGAAAATAAAATGATTCACTCCCTTGTGTAAATGCATGTGGCCTCTATTTGGCTGTGACAGTGTAAAAAAACTTTTTCAAATTTCATTTTTCTTTTCCAAATGTAATCTGTGACTTTTATGTATTGCTGGAATAAGAAGTGGCTTTTTAGAGGCAAAAATAAAAATATACTTTTTAAAAAGCCATCAGTACTTCCAGGAAATAGCTTGGAAACAAGGATGTAGTTGCTATCTAAGCCATCTATTTCCAGACTTTCACATTTTACTCTGAAAGTTACACTGGAGAAAGCACATTTTCCATTTTAAAGGGGCTACTCGTATTTGGTGACATTGCCTCCACCCAGAGGGTCCCTTCCTGCATGTTTTTCCTGCAACTTCTTTCCTGCCTGGACGTCCGTCCACTGCTTGCCAGGTCAGTACCCGGAAAAGTCAGCATGCAAGGCAATGCCAAAGGGCAACTGGCTGAAATGAGATCCCTGCATGGGCGCAAGGCAAAGCAAGCTTTCCTGAGCACCAGGGGACCTGCCTGAACTCACTGCAGATGGACGTACAAGTGCTAATCACAAGGCCACCGTAAGTCGTGTTAGGTAAGGAGCAAGCGTTCTAAACGACAGAAAGTAAGGTCACACAATTCCTCCACTGACACTGATGGATCTTAAAGGTTCAGATGTAGAGAGACAGAGATAACAGTTTTAGAAAACATTAATATTTACCATCTACATTCCATACTAGCACCTGTAGGGCAGAATGTTGTGTAAAAAATGGCTACATGTCAATCTAGTAAGTATCAACTTACTGAAATAAATTCTACCATGGAAAGACCTAAGAAAAAAGAAAAGTTTAATAAATTAATCAAAATGATATCAACATAGTTGAACAGAACCCACTGAATAAGTAGCACAGAAATGTCTATTTAGATGCTTGACAGTGTATTAACTTCCGAAGCCCTTATATTTAAAAATTATTATACTTTAATACAAAATAAACATATAATACATATTGAAAAAGAAAATTCTAAAGTGTTATGTTTATAAAAATAAACTAGAAATATATGGCTTTAAACATTAACTTTTAATTTCAAAACAATTAAAACTAAGTTATTAAAGTCAGTGTAACAAAATTCTCTATTGGTCTTTCGTAATAACTCTCTAGTCAATCAGAATTTACTAATTGATGGTGGAGTAATACATTTGTGTCTTTTCTTCTAAGACACATGTAACTAAAATCCAAAGTTACTGTATGTTTTATTGCTTAATTAAAAAGTTGAACCCTAACATGGTTATAATGCAACAATATTATAAATACCGTAATAATGTGTGCTGTTCAAATGGGGTCTCCTTTTTCACTCATCAGACCCTGGAGGCTTTGGGTTTTGTTTTAGTCAAAATAGTGTTGTAATTTGAGACAGTATGAATAACTAGCAGTTCTCCTCTGCTATGTCTAGGTGTGAACAAGCCATCATTAACATCTGAATGAGCTGTCTGCCCAGAGTGAAGACCTAAGCGAAATCTCTTCCAGAATTCTGAGTTGCAGAGTTGGTGCTCAGTGCTTATTTTAGTGCTTCCTGAGATCTGTGACATACCTAAAACACATGCACAAATCCAATGTCAGAAATTTTAATTTGGTTTTTCTAAATATTCTGAGGATAATCCAAATCCAAATAAAATTTCTCATTATAATGAACACATTGTTTTCTATACTTTGTTCTCAAATAAATTGAAATGAGTCACTGACTAGAAACAAACCATAGGTTGGCATCAGTTCCAGATGAGCCCCGTGGAACTGTATTCTGCCATATCTAGCCTGGTACCTTCCAAAACTTTCAGCATGCCAAACCCGGCAAACTGGGTGACTAGGACATGCTGTCTGGTGAATGCTGGTCTGAATTTAGAGGGAGTGTGTTGGGAGGTAAGGTTGGAGTAGGTAAGATCCTTGAATGTCCTCATTCAAGAGCCCTTTTTCTGGAGAGTCTTTCCCTGCGGACCTGAGAGCCAGCATCTCTGCCGGCCTTTAGTGCAGCCCTCAGACCCTCTGTTACTCAGGGCTGCCTGGCTGAATTAAGCAAGGGAGAGCTGAGAAGAGTTAACTGTACATTTTGGAGGGAATTTCTCCCACTGTCATTTGTCAACTCATTGCTTTGTCTAGGTGACATTTGTTTATTCACATGGTGTTAACACGTTCTCATGGATCTGAAAAAGAAGTCAGTTGTCCAGGGATAAACAGGTAATTCTTTACCCTGAACCCTGGGACCTGATGGGCTTGTGTCTCTGTATGCCCAGGTGCATGGGAAATGCATGTACTGCTGGTGAAGAGTGATGGTCAACAATGCCACCATGAGCTCTCCCACCATGATTCCCTACCTGTTCCCAAAAACCTACGAACCCAGGCTGTGGCCAGTAGTAAGTGAGCAGAACAAAAGAAAGAAAAAGTCTTTGTAGTATTTATGGTCCATGGCCTAAGTAGAAGGAAATACCAGAAATTTCCAAGAGAGGGACTGTTTCCAGGAGATTTTTCAGACTAATTTTGCATAACCACATTTGCTTATCCAAGAGTCTTAGACAGTTTGAATTAAGCATTTGAACTTCCGGGTGCTCATTTGAACCAAAGTCAAACTTTGAACTTTTCAGGTTTCCCTGTCGTTAATCAAAATTTCGAAGATCAATGGCATGTAATGAATCAAGTAGAATAGCCACCATCAATTGCGATAGCAAGGAGCCATACCAGGGGAGTACCAGAATGCTATGTTGGATAAAACTCGAGCTGACTTTGAATACCAAGTGAATCGACACTGAGATCTGATACAGAGAGAAGTTGACACCATGGGTGAGAAGCATCTGCCATGGATAAGGACAGGTGAGCTGCCCGGCCGCACCCAGAGCACACCAAACACAGGCTTTGAGGCACTTGCAGGAGGTGGACTTGGAAGGCCTGGAATTGATGTGCTGCTCTGGCATCTCTGAGCCTCCTGGGGCCCCAGAAACTTAACCATGAGCATCCCTGCTCTGGCCACACAGCAAGAAAGACCCCGTCCAACTAATTCCCCTATGAGCCGAAACAGCCCCACCTCATGGGCCCCCCATTGAACTAACAGGTTTCACTTCCCTGCCAGTGCACAGAGTTCTGCACACAATCCCACCTCCCCATGGGAACCGGGGGCACCCATCTCTTGTTACTACAAAGCCCCTGCTGGTTCTGCTGGAGTCTCCGCTGTTGAGTGCCGTCCCTGTGTGGCCCTGTGTGGCGTGCGATGTCTTCTCCTGAGGCCCTGAGTATGTTTAATTAATAAACTTCTGTTTAATTTTCCCTGTCATGTCTTGGGTGTCCTGTTTCCTGCCATCACCTACTATTTAGAGTAGGGAATCCTTTCTCCCACAACGGGGTGAAAAGGGGGTGATCAAATAGAGTGGGAGTGTCTGTCGAGGACAATTTTGCAAATATAAGGACATTTGTGGAAGCATTTCAAAAATAAAAGCCAGAGAAAATTATTTACTAAGAAGTATTTAAAACAGGACTCCAAGCTCTCCTTGTGAGAGGTGTGCACACGTCTGTATATGCTGTGCACACACAAGGGAAACTGCATTATCGGGAATGGACTCTGAGTCTGGTGCAGGTCTGCTGTATGCCTGCATTCCAGGAAGTTATATATCCTGGAACACTGGACCCAGAGGATACTAACAGATGTGTTGAAAAATATATGGTCTGTAGTCAAACAGGCTTGAGAAATGCTGACTTTAACAAACCTAGGTTTATTACTAATGTGCATTCTAAACTATCTCACTTACTTGTAAGGCCAATATTCCACAACAACCAATGCCAGTCTACTTAATAACTTTTGTGCTTTCAAAAAACAGTAAAGTAAGTAATCGAACACATTTTTGAACCTGTCCCCATTTTCCCATTTTTCCCCATAAGTAATACACTTATTTATTTGGCACAGATAAAAAAGAAAGTAAAATAATACGGCTTCTGAAGGCATCTTCAACCAGAGCTCATTCCACTGGTCACTCCTCACCAGCATCATCCCCCACCACAAACCACAAAACATTCCCAAAATCATGAATGCCTCTTCCTCTTTCTCAGTGCATTTTCCTCATTAATAAGCAGGTGAACACCTTTAGACTCATATTCAGCCCTGCGAAGATAAAAGCTGACTTGCGCAGGAAAATAAAGAGTAGTGTCCAACAAAAACACAATTGCATTTGATATAGAGGCAGACACAAAACACAGCTCCATTAATATTTTAATATTTGTTTTGGAAATGTCAACCCATTGGTATTCAGAATATATAATTCATCATATGGTTTTTGTTTACAGAGTGTACATTTTAAAATCTCTTGATTCTAAAAGTTTTCAGGATAATATTTTGGAGAATTTTCCCACCAAGATAATACTGAAGACATAGATTGATTAAAGACAGAGACAGAGCAAGGGGACAGAGATAATGACAAGCAATGTAGGAAAGAATTAGAGCCATGTAAGGTAAGGAAGGTGAGTTTGATATGCTAGACAACAGTGAGATCTACTCATCGACAAAACAAAAAGTATAAAAGACTATTTATCTTAAAGAGCTCTAAGAATTATTTTGTACAAGAATGCTTACATTTAATTTTAAGTGAATGTATTTATTTTTAATGATTAAAGTCCAAATTGACTGTTTTACTTGTTTGCATTCTTACCATCACTGATTAACAGAAAATAATGCATACACCAGCACTATAAAATTCATAGCAGCATTAGTATAGCTAAAATAATTTAGTCACTTGGAAATTATTAAGCAAATACTATTAAACATGTGTTATACTAGATATTAGAAACAAATGCATGATTCAGACATAGTCCTTGCCCTCAAAGAATTTATAGTCTAGTCACACATTATTAAAAATATCCACCAGGTTTTAATCACGTTTGATGTTGATTTGAAGGAAAACATCTTTTTTAGAAAATGTAAGCAACCTATACAATTGAAATTACTTTAGCCAATTGTTAAAGTGTTTTATTTTAGTTAGTTGGTTCATACAAAACCATTTCAAATATATGTTTACCTGGAAAAAAAAAAAGCAAAATGTCAAATGCAAGGGATAATATGACTATATCTTTATGCTCCTTGAGTTGTCTCTTGGGTCATAATTATAATAATGAAGTAATCAGCACTAAAACATTCTTTACCCACGGCCCAAGTTGGTATTTCATAAATAATATCTTACTAGAAATAAGTGACTGTACTTCTAAACCTAGATACTTGCCAAATCAATGAGGAGTTGGTGGTTTATTCAAAACATGTTTTTCAGACAATAGACTAATCACAAAGGGACAGAAATGTTAGATGTCTTGTACCTTCAAGGAAAATAAGTTCCAGTTGAATTTTAAGATATCCATGTAAAAGTGAAACCATAAAAATAATAAGAAATTATGGGGTAAATAATTACAAAAGTTTGGAGTGAGGACAAAGTGTCTTTAAATGTGACATCAAAGCCAAAGCCGTAAAGGCAATGACTCAGATGAGACGCATCTCTTTCAAGTCGGCAAGTACCACTAGTGCTTGTCATACAGGAAGTAACACATGACCACAGACTTAATGCCTTAAAAGAAAAATTTACTCTCTCACAATTTTTGTGAGTCATAAATTTGATACATTCCACTTGGGGCCTCTGCTCAGCGTCGCCCCAGGCTGAAATCTTGGTGTTGCCTGGCTGATCCTCATCTTGAAGTTAGACTAGAAAAAAGATCCACTTCTAAGTTCCCGCAGATGGTCGGCAGAATTCACATCCTTGTGGTGTGGCCGAGGCCCCCATTTTCTTACCAGCTGTCATCTAGGAACCCCTTGCTTCCCAGGAGTCTTTCTCAGGTCCTCACTACATGTCCCTCTCTGCAGACAACTCAAACACGGCTGTTTGCTTCTTCAAGGCCAACAGCAGAATCTGTTACTTAGAATCTCTCTTCAGGGAAGGCCTGAGCTCTCTTTTAAAGGATTTACCTGATGATGTCAAGCCAACCCAGAGTGAGTCAACTAATTAGGAACCTTAAATACATCTGCAAAAGCCCTTCATTTTGCCATAAAATATTTATGGAAGCAAAATTATGTGAGAGTGACAAGCTCCACCCACACTCCAGGGGAGAGGATTATCCAGAACACGTCTGGGGGGGCGAGGATGCTGGGGGCATCTTAGCACTCTGCTTCCACCCAGAAGGAGACCAAAAAGTACTTTTAAATAAATGAATGACAAAATAATCCATCAAAAGAAACTTTAAGAGTGAACTTCAAACCCAGAAAAACATTTTGTAACAATACAACTTTTATTTCAGTCCTCTAAGCCATAATTTTTAATGTGCAAATAATATGAAAAAGAAATTTATACATTATTTTAAAATATGTTATATGTGATCAATTTCACAAACAATGAAATAAATACAGATAATAATAAGATATTTTAGTAAGAGTTTGTTGAAAACCCTTTTTAAGAGAATACACAGTGTTGATGCAGAAGTGTAAGAAATCATACTTCATACCCCATCATACCTCAAGAAAACAAATGGATATAACCTTTATGGAGAACATTTTAGCAATTTGTATCAAACACCTTTAGAGCACTCATCCTTTTGACCTGGAAATTCCAATTTTAGTAATTGATCATAAGGGGGAAAAATTGATAAGAATGCAAAGATGAATGTACCCCATCTGGATCAAAATAGCAGAGTAAGTGCACTCATTTTTGACCCTTTTCATCCAATATCCCACAAAATTCAAAACAAGATAGAGAACAGAGACATGACTAGCAAGTCATAAATTTTGACACATTTTCTGGAGACAGCATCAAAGTCACACAAAATAAATGCTGTCACAAAACTAACCAAAAAAACAGAAAGAGAAGGCAGAGGCAAAGAGAGTTACAGTCCATACTACATTGAAAAAATGTCTTCAGAAAAGATATTTCTCTTGTTTGCCTTGATCCAAACACAGAGATAGCTGTTGGGAGAGCAAGAGTAGGCTGTGGAGAAACGTGTCAGGCTTCAGTATCACTCTTGTCATTAACTTTGTCTTATGAATTTGTTTACATACTGGTCACTCTTGCCCCACAAGACTGTAGGTTCCATGAAGACTTCAAATATTAAAATATCAAATAGTAATAATGAAACTGAACAGTAACAAGAAAAAAAGAAAAGCTTGGGGGGGCAGAGGGAAGACCATGGGAATCAATCTAACTTAAAATCAATCACTTAGATTGTACCAAAGTAATAGATCCATCGTCCAGCACTCCAGGGCCTATCACTGTGTGAGGTCCCACTCCCTGCAGGGGTGTCTGCATTACTGGGAATGAATGGAGCCCAGCCACATTGGTTCCTGCCTGGACACAGACCTTTGAGAGTGTGAGAATTATATGACGTACCACAGGGAAAGGAATGTCTGGCTCAGCTCATAATTTTTTTTGTTACATCCATTATTGTTCTGGTTGTTTTTGTTGCTGTTGTTGTCAGTATTTTAACCTGGTTCTGTACTTCCGCTACATGTAAACCAAATGCTCCTTAAATGATCTAATTGGCCTCTTGCGCTATTCTTTACCTATCCCATTATCAGAAGAGAATGAGCCTGGGACCCCACGTCTATAAGCTATGAATGCCAGCGGACACTTTTGCTATCATTAGCTGCTCAGGTTATTATCAGTTGTAGGAAAAGTTCGGCAGCATGTTTGTCCTTTCACTATTCAATAATGACAGGAACAGAAATAAATGCAGGTATCATAATTCCTATCTTGCTATTTGACATAAATTTTGTCAACAGCTATACCCAGACACTCTCACAGTATCCTGACTAATGCAAATTGATTTCGGATACTTTAGTCGACTATTGAATAGATAATAAGGTTTTTAATCTCCCCAGGCAAAAAGAAAAACAAAACAAAAATGTGAGTTCATTTCTATGGCTAAAATATATCGTCATTAATTGTATAGGAATGATTTCCGGTAGACCGAAGTCAGGGAAATGGCTGACTAAATAGGAGAGACAACTGAAAAAAAAATACATCTAAGTGGATGTATTACGAGAAAGGATGCATAGGAGAAATAAAGGAAGAATAGGTTCATTGCTACAAGCCCAAGCTTTTCATCTTAACTCTTTGTTCAGGTTCTCTTTGTTCAGGTTATGGGGGAAATGGACTCCCAGCAGAAGTGGAATCAACTTCCAACTTCATCAGGATTCTGAAGAGAGATTCACATATTAACCATTGCCAGCATTTATTGGGACATCACCACCTGCTGCCACAGCAACATTGAACATTGAACAGAATGTAGAGAGATTTTGGGTATGCCCGCTCCTCCTGCATATACATAGACTGTCCCTAGTCAACGTCCCAAATTGGAGCGGTGAATTTGTCACAGTCAATGAACGTACATTGACACATCATTGTCATGCAAATTCCATGGTTTACATTAGAGTTCACTCTTATACATTTTATGGGGTTGGACAAATGATTCTAAGTTTTTTATGGTTACTGTAGCCTTGTACTATAGTTTGAAGTTGGGTAACATGATGCCTCCAGCTTTATTTTTTATTCTTAGGGCTGCCTTGGCTATTCGAGTTCTTTTTTTTGATTCCATATGTATTTTAAACTAGCTTTTTTTTCTAATTTTGTGAAGAATGTCATTGTTAGTTTGAAAGGGCTAGCATTGAATCTGTACATTGCTTTTAAGCAGTATGGCCATTTAAACAATATTGGTTCCTCCTATCCATAAGTATGGAATATTCTTCCAAAATTGAGGAGGAGGGACTCCTTCCTAACTCATTCTATGAGGTCAGCATCATCTTGATACCAAAACCTGGTAGGACATAAGAATAAAAGAAGACTTGAGGTCAATGTATTTGATGAACATAGATGCAGAAATCCTCAACAAAATACAGCAAACTGAATCCAATAGCACATCAAAAAGCTAATACACCATGATCAAGCAGGCTTTATCTCTGGGATGCAAAGTTGGTTCAACATACACAAATCAATAAATGTGATTCATTATATAAGCAGAACTAAAAAACAAAAACCAAATGATCATCCAATAGATACGGGAAAGGCTTTCAATAAAATTCAACATCTCTTCACGTTAAAAATCCTCAACAAACTAGGCATGGAAGGAACATACCTCAAAATAATAAAATCCATCTATGACAGACCCACAGCCAGCATCATGCTGAATGGACAGAAGCCAAAAGTATTATGCTTGAAAACCAGAACAAGACAAGGATGCCCCCTCTCACCATTCCTGTTCACCATAGTACTAGAAGTCCTAGCCAGAGCTATCAGGCAAGAGAAAGAAATAAAAGGCATCCAAATAGGAAGAGAGGAAGTCAAATTATCTCTTTTTGCAGGCAATATGATTCCATACCTGGAAAACCCGTAGCCTCTGTCCAAAAGCCCCTCGGTGTGATAACAACTTCGACGAATTTTCAGGATACAAAATTAATGTACAAAAATCAATAGCATTTCTACACACCAACAACCTCCAAGCTGAGAGCCAAATCAAGAATGCAATCCCATTCACAACAGCCACAAAAAGAATCAAATACCTAGGAATACAGCTAACCAGGGAGGTGAAAGATCTCTACAAAAAAAAAAAAAAAAAAAAAAATTACAAACCCTGCTCAAAGAAATTGGAGAGGACACAAACAAGTGGACATCCATGCTCATGAACAGGAAGAATCAATATTGTTATCATGGCCATCTTGTCTGAAGCAATTTAAATATTCAGTGCTATTCCTATCAAACTAACAATGGCATTCTTCACAAAATTAGAGAAAAAAACTATTTTAAAACACGTATAGGACCAAAAAAGAGCTCAAAGCTCAAATAGCCAAGGCAATACTAAGCATGAAGAACAAAGCTGGAGGCATCATGTTACCTGACTTCAAACAATGCTACAACTCTACAGTAACCATAAAAATTTCAGAATCAGTTTGTTGACATTCACAAAATAACTTACAGAACTTTGAGATTACATTGAATCTAAAGATCAAATTAGGATGAACTGACATTTTGACATTATTGAGTATTCTTATCCAAGAACATGAAATATCTCTCCATTTATTAGTTCTTCCTTGATTTCTTTCATCAGAGTTTTGTAGTTTTCTTCATAAAGATCTAGCACATAGTTCATTAGGTTTATACCTAAGCATTTTATTTTGAGGGGTGGTGATGTAAATGGTACTATGTTTTTGATTTCAAATTCCAGTTGTTCCTTGCTGATATGTAGGAGAGTGATCAACTTTCTTGTTAACCTGGTGTCCTACAAACTTGCTGTATAATTACTTATGAGTTCCAAGAGTTTTTTTGTTTTTGTTGATTCCTTTGGATTTTCTACATAGACAATCATGTTGTTTGCAAACAAGATAGTTCTTCTTTCTTTCGTTCCAATCAGTACAACTTTTATTTCCTTTTCTATTTTTGTCTTTTTGCATTAGCTACAACTCTAGAAATGATAGTTAAAAAGATGGCTGGGCATGGTGGCTCATGCCTGTAATCCCAGCACTTTTGGAGGCCAAAGCAGGTGGATAACCTGAGGTCAGGAGTTTGAGACCAGCCTAGCCAAGATAGTGAAACCCTGTCTTTACTAAAAATACAAAAATTAGTTGGGCATGATGGCAGGCACTTGTAATCCCAGCAACTTGGGAGGCTGAGGCAAGAGGATCACTTGAACCCAGGAGGTGGAGGTTACAGTGAGCTGAAATCACGCCATTGCACTCCAACCTGGGCAACAACAGCAAGACTCCATCTAAAAAAAAAAAAAGAGTAGTGAGAGGGAACATCCTTGCCTTGTTCCTGATCTTAGTGTGAAATTTTCTAGTTTCTCACCATTAAGTAAGTTCTCTGTAGGTTTTTTGTAGATGTTCTTTATCAAGGTGAGGAAGTTCCCTTCTTCTATTTCTAGTTTTCTGAGAGGTTTCTTTCTTTTTTTTTTTTTATCATGAGTGTTGGATTTTGTCAAATACCTTTTTGGCATCTACAAATATGATCATGTGATTTTTGATGTGATGGATTTAATTGATTGATTTTCAAATGCTGAACCAACCTTGCTACTGGATAAACCCCACTTGGCTGTGGTGTATAATTCTTTCTATATATTGTTGGATTTGCTTTGCAAATATTTTGCTGAGGATTTTTGTATCTGTGTTCAGAATATATATTGTTCTGTTTTATTTTCTTATAATGTCTTTGTCTGCTTTTGGTATTAGGGTACTGCTGAAAGCGTTTCTTATCTTTACTAATGTGCCTTTTTCTTCTGGCTTCTTACAAGATTTTTTATTCACTTTTGATTTTCTGCACTTTGAATATGGTATATTTAGGTGTAGTTTTTTGGGGAATTTATCTTGCTTTGTCTTCTCTGAGCTTTCTGAATCTGTGGTTTGCTCTCTGACATTAATTTAGGGAGACTCTGTGTTGAATTTCTTCAAGTATTTATTCTGTTTCTTTCTCTCTTTCTTCTGCTTCTGGTATTTCCATCACACACATGCTACTTCTTCTGTAGTTGCCCCCACGGTTCCCTGACATTGTGCTCCAATTCTTTTCTAGTCTTTTTTTCTCTTTGCTACTGTTGCAGTTTTCTTGCTCCTTAGTTCAGCTAGGTCTGAGTTCTTGTCCCATGACCAAGAAGAATAAGGCACACAGACATTGGAGAGTGGCTAAGGAAGAGCAGAGTTTTATTAAGCAAAGAAAAGCTCTTAGCAATGAGAGGAGACCTGAAGAGGGTTGCCAGAAATGAAGAAAGTTCTGGATCTTTTATGTGGCAAAGACAAGAAAGGCTCCTGTGGGTTTTACCCTAAGGGGAGGTGTAAAGTTGCATCTGCGCATACCTGAGGTTGGTCATAGCTACTCCGTCTTGGTTACTACCCATGAATGCCTAAGTGAAACCCACAGCAGGGCTAAAACCATAATGCTAATTTCTTGTGAATGATATTATAATGAGTTAGGTTAAGTTAAGGATATTCAAGTTGATTTATTGCACCTGCACCTGGGTCGGACAGTCCCTTCTGAGCAAACATCCTGGCATTAGGGGAAGCTCTTTACCACATTTCTTTCTTCTAGCTGCAGGTGTGGTCCTGTGAGTGTTTTTCCTCTCGGGAGACCCTCCCTCTCTATCTACCTAACTGGCTTCTAACTGCCCCCTCTCTCACTCTCTCATTTTGGAAGTTCCTGTTGACATTTTCAAGCTCAAAAATTATTTCCTTCAGCCATGTTCAGTCTACTAATGAGTCCATCAAAGGCATTCTTCATTTCTGGTATGTTGTTTTTTGACCTCTGGTATTTCTTTTTCTAGAATTTCTGTCTCTCTCTTTACATTTCCCACCTCCTCTTGCATGCTGTCTGCTTTATCTATCAGATCCCTTATCATATTAATCATAGTTGTTTTAAATACCTGCTCTAATAATTCCAACATCCCTGCCTTATCTGAATTGGGCTCTGATGCTTGCTTTGTCTCTTCAAACTGTATTTTTCTGCTTTTTAGTATGCCTTGTAATTTTTTTCTTGATAGCCAGAGATGATATTCTAATTAAAAGGAACTATTGTTAATTTAAAAAACCCTTTAGTAATGTGGTGGTAAAGTGTGTGGGGAGGTGAAGTATTCTATAGTCCTATGATTAAGTCTCTGTCTTTCAGCCAGCTTAGGCCTCTAGACTATGAACCTCACAAGTGTTTCCTAGTAGCCCCCCACCTCCTGGCCATGTGAGACAGGATGGCTGGAGTGAGTTAGTTGGGTAATTTTTCTTCTCCCACATGGAAGGCTAAAGGGAGACAGAGTTGGGCATTTTTTTTCCCCAAAGGCAGCTAGGGTCTAAAAACATCAAAAACAAACAAACAAAAAACAACAAAAAAAGAAAAACCACAGTAGTTTAGGCTCTTGTCAAATTGTCTCTCCTGAGGGCAGTCCTTGCTAAGAACAGAATGTTCTGACATATTTCAAAATGGTTACTTTTTTTCTCCCCCTGCTAGAAGCACAAGAGGATTTTTCTGTGAAAGCCTGATCAAGCTCCTGGAGGTAAACCTCACAAATACCAGGAGAAGGGGCATTCTCTGTAACTGGGTCCCCCTGGAGTTTTTAACTCTCAGCCTTGTCCACATTGAGCCTCCAGCACTTCTTCAACTGCGGGTTAGGTTTCCCTCCCTGGGCTCTGGTTCCCACGGAGGTTTCTGCTCATGAGTTTCTGCTCCAGTCACATGATTCTCTGTATTCACCTGTCTGCCTCTCTACTTTGGAGGCAGTCTGTTTGCTCAGTTACCTCACTTTTCTAAAAGATCTAATGAATCATTGATTGTGCCATTTGTTCAGCTTTTTCTTATTGTTAGAATGGAGTGACGACTTTCAAGCTCCTCACATACCAGGCCAGAATCCAGAAGATCCAGAATCACTTTCTATTCTCATAATCATCCCATGAATTAAGCATTATCATCCTCATATTATGAATGAGGAAACTGAGGTTGAAAAGGTCAGATGACTTCACAAGGACACACAAGGTGGTAAAAAGTATTCTAACCCTGGTGTCCCCCATGTACCAGAGGGTTCTTACAGCATAAGTACAATGGGTTGAGTTAGCAGGAGACAGAAGTGAGGAAATTGCATATGACTCTGAGAGGTATACCAAACCCCTACAGAGGGAATATCAATTAAAAGGGGCACTTTTTTGCAGAAATTGATAAGTTGACCTTAAAATTCCTATAGAAATGCAAAGGACCAAGAATAGGTAAACCAATGCTAAAAAAAAAAAAAAAAAAAAAAAAGGACAAAGAGGACTCACATTCTCCCATTTTAAAACCTATTACAAAGCCATAATAATTAAAGCAATGTGGTACTGGCATGAAGACAGACACATAGATGAATGGAATAAAGTTAAAAGCCCAAAAAGAAAACCTTAAACTTATAGTCAATTAATTTTCCATAAAGATACCAGGATACCAGTGGGGGGAAAGAGTTTCTTCAACAAATGTGCTGAGATTACTAAATATCCACATGCACAAGGCTTTATTTGGCCCCCTCCCTTATGCCATACATGAACTAAACTCAAAATGGATCACAGACCTAACTGTAAAAACTAAACCAATAAAACTCTTGTAAAAAGACATAGAAGTAAATCTCTGTGACCTGTTGGAACTTTAGGTTAGGCAGTGATTGCTTAAATATGACACCAATAGCAGAAGCAATAAAGGGCAAAATTGATGAATTAGACTTCATCAGAATTAAAAACTTTTATGAGTCAAACAATATCATCAAGTGATTGGAATATCAGCCCATAAAATTAGAGAAAGTATTATATATCTGATAAAAGACTTGTATCCAAAGTATATGAAAGCAAATTCATACAACACAGTAATGATAAGAATAACCCAGTCATAAAACAGGCAAATGATTTGAACAGACATTTCTCCAAAGAAGATATACAAATGGTGAAAAAGCACATGAAAAGATATTCAATGTCCTTACTCATTAGGGAAATGTGAATCAAAACCACAATAAGCTACCACTGCACATCCAGTAGAACAGCTATAATAAAAAAGCCAATAGCAAAGGTTGGTAAGAATGTGATGAAATTGGAACCCACCTTTGCTGATGGGAATGTAAAAAGGTGCAGAAACACTGGAGAATATTTGGGCAGTTCCTCAATATGTTAAATATAGAGCTACCATATGTCCCAGAAATTCCACTCCTAAGTAACTACCCAAGGAAAATGAGAACATATGTCCCTGCAAAGACTCCTGGATGAAGACCGAGGGCAGCTACTTCTCATAACAGTCAAAAAGCGTAAACAACCCAAATGTCCTTCAGCTGATAAATGGATAAACAAAATGTGGTATGCCCATACAATGGAATACTATTTGGCAAAAAAAGATGAATTACTTATACATGCTAAAACAAGGATAAACCTCAAATATTATGCCATGAAACAAAGCCAATCACAAAAGATCAAATATTACTATTCCATTTATATTACATGTCCAGAAAAGGTAAATTCATGGAGGCAAAAGTAGATAAGTGACCTTCGGGGGCTGGGGCTGAAGACTGATGGGGGTGAGAGGGAGTGACTTTTAATGGGTATGAGGTTGAAGATTGAGGGGGGTGATAGGAAGTGACACCTCATAAATATGGGATTTCTTTTGGAGGTGATGAAAACTTTTCTAAAATCAGATCATGATTGTTACACAACTCTGTAAATATATTAAAAGCATTGAACTGTATACTTTAAGTGGGAGAATTTTATGGTATGTAAATTACATCTCAATAAAGCCGTTTAAAAAAAGTGTTCAGATACAAAAAGGAGGTTGCTAAAAACAGTCCTTCTTCCTATAGATCAGGCATTTTTTTTTTATCAAGCTCACTACATCATATGCTTCTCCAGATGCTTGGTTTGGTTTCTCTACTTGGGGGTTCTTACAATAAAACCTATTTCTCTATAGCCTCTAAGACTTTATGTAGATTCTATATGATATTCTTGAATCATAAAGAGGATTGATGTCTCTCTTATTTGAAGGAGATGGGTAGAGCTTCCTCATAACCCTACAAACACAACATTTTCAGTGTTTCTGCTGACGACCTGATGAAACTATAGGACCTCAATAGTTAATGCGCTTGTTTTGTCCCTTCAGGACAATAGCTTTAGTTATGGAAATGTCCTCTGCTGTATTTTTTGCCAAAAAAATATGCATTCAAAAAGACTTGCAAAATGTATGTTAAATAAATCTTTTTCACTATGCTGAAAGTTTAAGCGATTTAATAAAAATAGAATCCAACGTTTTACAACTTGAACAAGCCTTCAAATGCGGCATTACTAAACTCCATTCTTCCCATGACGGCATCACCTGGCAGTTCAGCGTGAGACAGGTTCGCCTCCTACGTAGCTCCAGAGCAACTGTGTGGGAGGTGAGCCTGGCCCCGTAACCTGGTAAGGCCACAAAAGCTTAATTAATTTTCAGAAAACAAAGTTACTTGTATGGTCTAATTAGCCTACATTTCTTAAACAAACCCAACACAAAGCTGGGTGATATCATTTTATGCAAACAAACAATAAAACCTAATCACTCCCCACACTTAGACACCACCATTATTATAGTTGTTCAACCTTTTTAACTCTCCATTGCTTGGAATAATAATAACCTGTTAGAACTTTGAAATGAAAATCTTTCCACTTGACAAATGCTGATGTTTTTAAGCATTTCAAAAGCCAATGTCAAACAGGCTGGCTTTTGATTTTCATCTTGGTCTGTGCAGGAGCATTAGAGAAATTAACAAGAGCGAAGGGCCTGAGATTAGCCCCTCCTACATAATTCCCTAACGTCAATCAGTAGGGGGAGCTCTCCTATTATTTAAGTGTCCACAAACAAAGCACAGAAGCATTTTTATTGACTCTCCTGGGGACAATGGTGAGGTTTTTTAAAATGGATGTTATAACCTGAAGAACATTAAGACAATGGTTTGTTCAAAGTTAGAGATGTACCTCATTCAGCACTGAGAACATATTTTCTAAAACAGCCTTGCAAATTAACGAGGGTGTAAAAGTTGCAGGCCTGTAGAAAATTATCCCATTCCAAGAAGGAATCAAGTACCTGTCACTTACAGTGGAATAAAACTTAATTGCATCAGAATTCTAATGGCCATAATGGGCTTCATCATCTCTTTAATATGTCAGAATGTTTGGAAAGGTTATAAAAAGGAAAAAATAGACTAACAGATTTTTAGACTTTGAGAAAGGTGGCTTTAAGCTATAAATTACAATGTGAAAGGCACAAAATGAAAAGAGCTTCAGAAAGTATTAGACTCTTTGAGATTTTGTAGTTAAGTTAAATAAAATATCATGGTAAGGAAATGAATGGTATAACCCATAAGCTTTTCATGTAATTAGCTAAAATAATACTTCCACAATTAGAGATTTGCATGATTCTTTTTATTATTATTTTTTGTAAAGATTGGGTCTCCCTATGTTGCCCAGACTGGTCTCAAACTCCTGGCCTCAAGTGATCCTCCTGCCTTGACCTCCCAAAGTGTTGGGATTACAAGTGTGAGCCACTGTACCCAGCCTGTGTGATTCTTTATTGGAGCTTTTGAGTGAAAGTAACAAAGTCCTTATATATATACACAGTATATATCACAATATGGTCACAATATGGTAAACTGAAGATCAGAAAATACAGAGTGAAGTTATCAACAGGCAACAACAGCAAGACTTATGTATCCTCTATGAGTACATCACATTGCTAAGTGTGGCAGAAACTGCTGATGTCCCCAAGTTGCTCCCACTCTCTCTTGATAATACAGTTACCAATTTTAATCTGGGCATATGGCTTCTCATGGGAAAAACTACAATTCCCAGCCTTCCTTGCAGCCAGTAGCAGTGAGGTGACTGCATTCTGGCTGATGGGGTAAGAACAGATGGACTGTGCAGAGTTGCAGTGCACAAGAGAAAGAGGAACATGCTCTTACTAACTCCACTTCCCCTTCCCACTGGCTAGAATGTGGATATGATGGTGAGTCATCTGGGGCCATGTGGAGAGGACAACAGGTCAGGAGAGTGAGGCAAAAAAGTAGGAAGAGCTTGAGCCCGTCATAACTTTGCAAAGCGAAACCACCAAACCAGATTTGATTTGGCTGTGAGAGAGGACTAAGTCTCCAGGTTGTTCAGACTAGTCTCCATTTGTCTTTCTGTCTCCACAGTTTAACCAGTATCCTATACTAATAATATTATAGGAAACCTAAAATAATACCTAAACCTTATTCTTTCTGTTGTGGAATTATCTAGGAGCTTAGAAAGTGAGCCCAGCATTGGGCTAGCATCAAAAATTTATGAGACTTATTGACTGGCAATGCAGTGTTTGCATTTGGGAGACAGATAATAGATAGGTAGGTAGGTAGATAGATAGATAGATAGATAGATAGACAGACATATACTTCCCCTATGAACAGGCAGTAGCAAGAACAGAATAAGAAGGAGGATGGGGAAGAGGAGGAAGAAGAAGAAGTAGAACAAGGAGGAGAACGGGGTGAGAGAGGAGGAAAGAAAGGACCATCTCAGTTCTTGGCTGGAATTGTCCCAGTTACATCCATGGTGTGACATTGTTAATGTGCCTTTTTTACTCTCAAAAGTGCCCTGATTTGAACAACAGCTTACATGGCCACTCTGCCTCTTGGTGTCCTTTCAATAATCCCAAACTGCCTCACATAGCTGGAGCTTGACACTGAAAGTGTATAATACACTGTAGAGTGTGGGCATGGTGTGAACTGGGCCTCTATATAAGAAATGCCAGTATAGATACTAAAACTAAAAGAATACAAAATGCAAAAGTCTAAGAAAAAGATCACTGCAGGTGAAACAGTGAAAAGTATTTGGTTTTATTGAATCAAATTTAGAAGAGAAAATTGTGGTAGGAATGATTTCCATAAGCTGGAAGAAGAAGAGAAAAATAACATAGAGAAAGCAGCCCAAGAAGATAGGAAGAACCTGGTCAAGGGATGAGACGCTGAGGACTAGAAGGGAGATCTTAGCAGCAAGGATCAGCAGAAGCGATCTTTAGCATGAATGTTTTGCTTCTATGTTCTAAATGTTTTCATATAACTGGTAATAAAGGTGTGACAGGTGTTCAGAAAACACGTCACTCCTACCCATGGCCTTTCAGTGGCACCCCCCCCATCACTCATGCCTCACATAGGACAGTGCAGAAGTATTAGAAGAGCATGCAGTGGTGAGAGTCAGCCTTTCAGAGACATGTATCAATGGGTTTCTTTTTTTTTTAAAGAAAAGAGATACATCCTGAGGCTAACAGTACATCTGTTTATTTCTTATAAGTTTACAAAATGGCAGGGCTTCCCATGAAAATTAATATTTGCCTAGTGGATCCACGATTAGCCTATTTCATCAGACCCCAAATATGCCTGTGTCTTACCCCTGTCCCCCACCCCCCAACCCCTACCCCCAGCTCTCCTTTTTGGTGCCTGTCCCCAGCAGGATGAAGGAGACACACAGGGCAGCTGCATTCCTGTGTCTGTGATTAAGGGGGTGGAGAGGGAAAAAAGTTAGAGGTAAGAAAGTGCTTCAAACCCAAACATAATGTACACATCTACAAATCTTGACAAAATGTTAACAGACACAGCAAATCACTTACTAAGATGTTCTTTAGCCTCAAGTGTCAGGATAATTTTACAGTTTTAAGTCTGTACTTTAAGTACTCAGTACTGTTAGAATTTTCTCTAAAACCCATGAATATCAATGTGTTTACATAGTTAGGTATTATCTTCACAGATTTAATGGAGAATATAACATTTATAAATTTTAACAGAAATGTAAAAGATGAAATTGTATGTATGAAGATGAAATTTATTCATAGTAGTCATTTTCTTTTCATTGTTTTTGTCCTTCATGTTTTGTTTGTTTGTTTGTTTGTTTTTGTTTTTGTTTATAACATCTGCTTGTTTAACTTCTGGAGGCACTAGAAAGCTAGACAAGGTAGGGGTGGAGTCTAGGGAAAGGAAAGATGTCTATTTTGAATATTTTGTACAGCTAGAAACGGTTCCAAGAGATCACAACAAAGTGGTTTCCTAATGAGAAACATTTTCCTTCACACAGATTGGACTGAGAGGATGGGATCAACTCACATGCCATAGTTGCATGTGAAAACACAACCATAGTTTTCATTGTGATTTAAAGCAGTAACCCAAAAGACTAGTGTGTTTGCTGGCCAGGACAGAAGTGAGTGGGAAGCGTTTGGCTTATGATGTTGGGGGAAAATAAACTGACTTAATAGCTGGAAGTCTGCAGAACAGAGGCCACAATGTTAAGGCAGGTGAAAATTTTAAGGGATGCTAATTTTTGCTATTGGTAAAGGACTCAAAGTTTTAAAGACTCCATTCCCAAGAGGAAATGCACATTCAATGACAACTTGGATAGTGGCGTGTGACTCCTCAGCCCAATATTATAACATGTCAAGTCTTTTCCAAAAGCCACCCACTCTGCTCTATAAACAGATGAATCCTGGCTGAAGAAAGCTTCACTAACTTTGAAGATTTGAAAGGCATACAAATCTTAGGGAAACAAATCGTGACCAATAAAAGTTGAAGAGCATCTGTAAGACAGTATTACAAAGCTGGCTGACTTCCATGACTGGAGAATAGTATTAGGAAAGTGACTCAACAAGATTCTTTAAGAAAAAAAAAAAAAAGCTGAGTTATTGGGTCAAAACATCATTGGTTCATTTTGAGGCATTACAGATATTGGGAAAAAAAGACCAAAGTCTTATCATCATGACAAAGCAGGCTGGTGACGAGATCGCAGAACTGGTTACCAGTTTAATCAGCTTAGTAGTTTCCTCTCACCCTGATTTATTTTTTTTTTAAGAGTGATCAATAAAAACATTAATTTTCAGGAAGCAATAAACACAGAGCTATGTGGTAGGAAGAATAAGAGCAGACATAATTTTTTTGTCTTAGACACATAGAGGAAGACGTCATCATAGGTATAAATTTCTTACATGATGTTCACATAGTTACGTCTTATTTCAAAGGCATTAGGACTCCATCCTAGAAATTAAACAGAAAAAATGACACATCCAGTTGACCCCATCCACATGGCCTCTACATCTTTAGCAATTGTTGCATGGTCTGGTAGCCAAGTGTCTCCTAAGGAGCGGTTGAATGCAATCGCATTCACGGGTCGAGCATGGTGTCTGTGTGGCTCACATTCTCCATGAACCTGTGGGGCCACTCTTGTTGTTGAGTTGCTGCTGCTGTTATGGTTATGATCATTACGTGTCCTTTACAAAGAGTTCTGGGATAAGGATGTCTATATAAGGGTGTCTATATTGATTATTTTATTTATCTAACATCATGTAAATTATTTTATTGTTAACGCTAAAATGTAAGTAAATCTCACCTAATTCATTCATTTTTCTTCACTTATCCTATTACTAAGCGCATTTGTCAACAATTCACAGAAAAATACACAGTGGGTTTTTATCATGTTTTAAAATAACTGCCCACACGTTTGGTCCCACTGTTTTCTGATGCAATTCTTGGTCCTCTAATGGGCTTGCCAGTGGCTCCTTAGCCTTCCAGGCCAGCTTTCCCTACTACTGAGGAGCATCTCAGAAGCACCTTGATTTAGAGGTAGACACAAAGCTGGCTGAGTAGAGTACTTGTGATTGAACGTGTTTTGTTGTTGCTTACATTAATAAAATACAAATAAAGTGCCAAACTCAGAATTTGCCCGTCAAAGTGACATGCTATGTGCTTATGGTCTTCTGGGGAAGAAATAAGGTGGCTGGTTTTTCATGGCTTGACTATTCCCACGGAGCAGGCATCATTCTTCTCTTGCAACTGCAATATTGTTTTTTCTATTTTCCTTCAATTTCTCACAAGATCTTTTCTCGTTAATGTCTAAACCAGGAAAAGTTTTGACTCTTAATTTTTTCACTTAACCAAAATGTATCTTGATTACTTGTAGAGTTTTTAAAATTTAGTCTTTGAAGTGTAATACAATTAAATAGATTTGTTTCAGAATTTTCCAAAAATGAAGTTTTGGGAGAAGATGGAAAATATGGAAATATTTTTCCTAAGAATTTATTTACTTTCATTTCTTTTTCTCTTCCTTTTTTTTGTTTTTAGAAAACATTAAGAGAGAAATAAAGTTTCACAATTCCATCGTGCCAGAAACATCTATCAAATTGAATAGGAGTGAAAATATTCACCCTCAATATTACATTCTACATGTGTGTTGAATATATTTGTCTGTTAGGCATATAGGACCCTTGGTCTTCTAGAGAATTCTAGGACTGTCAGAAATGGTTACAGTGGAAAACTTTTCTTTTCAGGAAGCAAAAATATGCTAATACCAAATCAGTTGCATTCTTTTCAAATCCATTCAAGCAGGAAAGGAAATCTCTACCTGAAATTCAGACCCACTTTTACCAGATCTCATTCTTAATTATCTAGACAAATATGGCAACTTCCAGCTCACTTTTTCTGAAGATATCTAACTTTGCACTAACTTTCAAAAGCAGCTAACCTTAACAAGGATGTGGCAGCTGTTGGACAACTCACAGGCACATTCCACTGTAATTAGAGCCAAGAAACACTGGAGAACCATGTCCAATTGAATCCGAAAAGAGAACATTAGTCAGCCGGAACATCTTTACTTGAAATAGAATATAACAACAACAAAAAAACTGGTCAGTAAACTTTAAGATTTTATTTTTCAAAAAATGCCTACCAAAATAATTACCTACCCTAGAGAGAAAAATTGCCCATTAACTTTGAATGACATCTTCTAATGATTTTATCAGGTTTTCATGTACACGAAATCATCTCTATTGTTTGAAACCACCAGGCATCTCAGCTTATATTTAGAGGGAGAGGCAAAAGTAGTTTGTGAAAGGCATGTCTTGCTCTACAACCTGACCTCTGAGTGGACCTGGAGGAAGGGACCAGGTATAACATGCCTGTGGGCAGAGGCCCAGGAACACCTTGCCAGGCTTTCGGCAAGGTCAGTCCTCCTGTGTGGGGATCCTGAGACCATGCCCAAAGGAGGTGTACCCTGCAGAGGAGAGAAATGCTGGCCAGATCCAGGATGCAGAGTCAGAATTCAAGGAGACAGAAAAATAGCTCAATTGTGTGTTAAGTTTTGGACAGCATGGTCGCAAACAGTCAAAGGGACAGTGAGGCGATACATGTCTGTGGCATCCTTGTGTAGAAGATGAGAGAGCACTGTGTCAGGGTGAGAAGAAGCCCACAGGGCGGGCGTGCAGCCCCTCGTGCTGCCAGTCCAGTGCCTCGCACCTCTAAATAGCACTCACAGTAGGATTCTGTTTTGCGTTCTCTGGTTTCCATGGTGCACCATTCCACAGACAGTTCTGGTTGTTTTACTGACAGGTGGACCTTATCTTACATCACTTTCCTATATTTCTCAATTCAACTCTGCACCACACAGACATGAACACTTTGTGGTAAAGACACAGTTTAGTCAGAAGAGCCGATGGCACCTGGACCAGTGCAGAAGAAGAATAAGAGCTGGTGCATCCCCCAGCCACCAGGGACAGCTTCTGACTGCAGAGTGCTGGTGACTGCAGCAGGACCGTGGGCAGGTCACTTCTCTATGGGTCTCAGTGTCTCCAACAGTAAAATAAAAACATTGAATTGATATCTCTTTGACCTTAAAAAGTCATCGTCTTCATTATTCTTGTGGAATTTAATATCAAGAATCCCAGAAAGCCAGCGGCCTCCATCTGCACTTACTCCTCAGATTCAGCTGCTGAGTCCCTGCCCACCAACTCTCGAGTTGCACAGCATGTCCCTGACTGCATGTGAGAAGCCTTTCTCCAGACTCCAGCAAAAAAGCCTTCAGGAGGAGAGTGAAGGCTCCCAATCACACTTCTCAGTCTATAGAGGTGGAAGTGTTTACAAAAGAAACAGAAAAAGGAAAACTCACAATGCATGGAGAAAAGCCCTGAAGGACCCCTCAGGCAGCTGTGCAGGCCCCCACTAAGGATGCCGAGGGCACTTGCACAGCGTTCCACTGCAGGTGTGTCCTGTCTGCAGCCCGTGCCATTCAGGACCCCTTGGCTGGGCTCTAGGTCTCTCAGAGGCCCCTCTGTCCTTAGCGTAGACGCCTGTCTTCCCAGGGAACGCGAGGGAGGCCAGCAGCACATGAATGTCCACACCGTGCTTTATGACACGGAAGATGCTTACAGGCAAATGGGAATTCTATGAATCTAATGTTAATAAAAATTGATTTTTGAAAATGCAACATCCTTCTTACATACTTGCAGGTTAGATAAATAAGCCACATAGTGATAAATGCCTGCTCTTTGCAGTTATAATTGGCCAAATATTCTTTTACTTATTTTGATCCCTGTTTTACTATGGCCAAAATAATAGTAAATAGATCAATTAGCAGATTTGAGATATGACCTGGGAACTTATATTTATGAGAACTAGGCCAAAATGCTCTCCCCCTCGTCAATAAGTTGTTGGGTCTCCCCCTCCTTGCCCCGCTTCCCGCATCCGAGGAAGGGCTGAGATCCAAATAGTTGTCGCACAATGGATGGCATTCCTTCTTCATGACCTACCACACTCACATGATTTAAGCCATGGTTTGGGATGTTGTTGATGATTTATTGTATGAAAAATGTAAATGATCTGGATGGCAGATGTTTTATATTTTCTGACCATTCATTTTCAGTGGGAATGTAATTAAAATTTATGAAGTGTATCTGCTGAATTGCATTGGCAATTGATGATCTCCTGCAGGGCTGTCTATCCACAGATGATGAGTAATTGTGGACAGAGACGTGTGGTGGCAAGGGCAGGATGTGACGTTTCTGCCAGAGTGAAGCGACCTGCACAAAGGACGGAATTCCTTTGCCTTTGTCCCCAGACCCCAGCCCGACCCAGCCCCACCCAGCCCCACCCAGCCTACACCATGAAGAAAGGTAGAACAGTGTCTGCTCTTTTCTTTCCAGAGTTTTAAAACTATCTGCCAGGCTCATGTGTCTTCACATGTCCTGTAGACCTTCTCCTGAAAGGCATGTTAGAGGCCCACCACAGAGATCCAGGGAGACGATGTCACCCTTCAGAGAAAACCCACAGAAGAGTCTTCGGCAAATCCCAAATTCTCCAGAGAGCTGTCATTGTTGGGCCTTGCAGATCATGTTTTCAAGCATCGAAGTTACCATGAGAGGATCAAGTCAAAAGAGTATCTATAATCCTATCTATGTGCATCCACTAGATGAAATGTGATTGTGCAATTATCAGTTGATGTGTCTACCTCCCTACTAAGCACAGAGCTTCTTGAGGTCGCAATTCTCTCTGTCTCTAAAACCTGGCCGGCATCTGACAGCAGAGCCTGCCACACAACCCCTTCTTGCACTTGGTTAAGCTGTGCAGAGGAAGCTACATCTGAGGAAGAGGAATGCCAAAGAGTCAGAACATGCCACACCGTAGTGTTATTGGCATGGGTTTTCAGTACCTTATGACATCTTGTGAGACCTTTTGTGAAGATGCCAAACTCTCATCATTGATAGCATCACTGTCCTGCAAAGTCCCCAGAGCATTCCTTTAAGTTCCCACGTTCCCAGTCCCAGCAGGCCACAGAACTGGATGGCCTGGGTGAAGGAGGTCATAAGATGCCCAAGCCGCAGCATCGATGGTGTGGACACTCTGTCAGTGCAGAAACTTGCACTTTGCTTCTGCTTCTTTTGCACCTAAATGTTTACTTTAAATTCCACAAGTCAACTTGTGTGTGGTTCTGACGTGCGTGTGACCGAAAAGTGCTATGAGTAAAACTCACTAACACTGGAGCTCAAATGAAGACTGATGACCATGGCAACCAACAGAAGTCTCTTTGTGTCAAGCAGTTTCTGTTATCACCTCACCTTTCTCCATGGAACACCCTTTTTTATTTCTCTTCTCCCTTCTGTTGATCTTCTTCACCAGCCCACACACCTATTGTTTAATCAGGTACCCTCCAAGCCATTCATTCTATTTCATACAATCAGCAGGATGGAGTCTTTGATAGCTAGTACTTCTCACTAAAACAGAAAAAAAGGTAAAAAAAAAACTGAAATAACTTATTTTTATTTCATCAGACCCAGATGATCACTGTGTTTACTGAGATGCCTGGACACTCAGGAGGTCTTTAAGAAGCATTCACAACTCATGGGAAGATAGAATTCCTGAGCCAAAGGGCACCTCAAATTCTTTAGCACAAGCCCTTTATTTTATAGAAGGGGAAAAAAGGCTCAGTGAGCTGAGGAGTGGCAGCTCTGGGGCCGTGATTCAGAACTCTGATGGCTCCACATTGCAAGCCTGACTTCTGTGCATAGTCTGATTTTGTTTTGAGATACCAGCTATTTTCTTTCATTTATTCTCTTGGTGCTTCAAAGTCACAGTAAAACAGCAACTTAGCACTGCATGAACCAGGGCTCCAGGTGCAGCTGTGGGGATGAGAACCTGAGTGCAGCGTTTACAAGAACACACTGTGTGCCAGGCCAGTGTCTGGACAGCAACGCTACCACAAGTTGTGCGATTACTCCCATTCTGCAGGGAGGCAACCTGGCAATTTCCACTTTAACTTTTCATTTCTTCTTTGCCCTATAATTCCCTTCAAGAAAACTACACTTACAATCTATAATCAGTACCAAAATTTGGTACAAGGATGTTCATTGCAATATATTAAATGTCAGAAGATGAAAAGATGGTTAAATAAATTATGGTAAGGCCAAGCATGGTGGTTCACGTCCGCACTTTGGGAGGCTGAGGCAGGTGGATCACTTGAGGTCAGGAGTTCAAGACTAGCCTGGTCAACATGGAGAAACCCCATCTCTACTAAAAATACAAAAATTAGCTCGGTGTGGTGGTGTGCACCTGTAGTCCCAGCTACTCAGGAGGCTGAGGCAGGAGAATTGCTTGAACCTGGTGGGTGGAGGTTGCAGTGAGCTGAGATCACACCACTGCACTCCAGCCTGGGCGACAGAGCAAGACTCTGTCTTAATTAAAAAAATAAAAATAATAAATAAATTATGGAAGAGCCATATAATTGAGTATCTCCTGAATGTAAGAAAATCATATCTTTATCCTTTGACCATAAAATTCTACTTCTACTATTTAGGAAATAAATAATGAAGGGTATCCATAAATATTTAGTTAAAAGTTATGTTTATAGCTTCATTATAAATCACAGATTAACAGCAACATAAGTATCTGATACGAGTTTATTTGTGAAGTAAACTATGATACATTTATGTAGTGGAACACCATACACCTAATAAAAATTATCACACAGACTATTACTCAAAACATTCATGTAATATACTATTTATTATACAGTTAAATCATTATGTTACCAAGCAATATAGACACAGTGAAATTATACTGTTTTCATTCAAATTGAACATAAATAGATAGAAACCAAAAAACTAAAATGTTAACAGCAGTCATTTCTAAGTGAGGGGATTATTACTGATTTTATTTTCTTATCTTTCTTTTCTATATTTTTTATTTTTCTCATAAAGAATGTAAGTACTTACACAGTAAAGAAAAATAAAGGCAATGTAAGTCCCTCATTTGAAAGTTATAATATTAAGAGAAGAAATCAGAATACAACTCTCTATCTAAAGTATTATCCAAATTTTGTTTTTAAACATTTGGACTATAATACACATGCTTCAGAATACCTCGGAAATATATATAGGATTATTCCCATGGCTTAGAACTATATGTGATTTTTGTTTTATTCTTCATACCTCTGTTTTGCCAAGTTTTCTGCTGCAAACATGTATTTTATAACCAGAGAAAACAACAACAATCATAGAAGACATAGAAGTCGAATCCGAGTTTTCTTATTTTAGTTAAAATACTAAAAAATAAAGCAGAATATTGAGTGTATCTGGGGAAATTAGAAGGAAAGTGAATACTTCTCTTTCTTTTCTTTAAACTTTATTTTAAAGGGCTTCCTGACTGCCATAATGTTTACCAAACTCAGTGCTAAGATTTTCATTGACAAGCACAGGCATGCTGTAGCCCGCTTTCCTGTAGAACTGTCACAATAAAAAGACATTCACATTTTAGTATTTGGGCAAAATGTTTAACACTCAAACATTTGTATTTTTCCTTCAGTTTTCAAAACAACTTTAAATCTCTCTTTTCAAAACAGCGTTAAATGATGTCACTCATTAGCTAGCAGGTGGCTGGCAGTGGAGAATTATGTTTAATCCTTCCAATTCCAATGCAGCTGGAAGCACAGACCAGGTGAGCGTGCAGTGTGCGGGTTCAACTTAGGACCTGCAGGCTGGGCATTGAGTAAACTGGGGGCGGCACAGCAGCGAGCTGGGGTAGACCTCCGAGTCCCAATCAGGAACATGAGGCATGAAGTCCAACCTCACACTCTCTGCATGGAGATAGATCCAGGAAAATCAAGCCACTGGCAATAAAGGAATCAGTGCCGCCCAGAGTTTAAGAGCCATGTGTCCCACAGAAGAAACCACTGTTGGAAGTCCAGCTGTCATTTTAGGGCAGACTGAAAAGGAGATACAGAAAGTATCAGGGAAGTCAGCCGGGAAGGCCATCCTGACCTGAGCTTAGTGACAGCCGAGAAAAAGAATGTGGCATCAGTGATGAAGTTCACATGGTACTGGTTGTGAGGTTTGGCTACAATAGAGGATGAGGTGGCAATGATGATAAACTGTCATCGAACAGACATAAGAGATGAAATAATCTTGAATCCCTCCTGAGCCTACCAAGCCAGGCTAAGCCCAAAGAGAGTCTGGAGGAGGCTTTGCATTTGGATACCCAGCCGCTGCACTGGAAGAAAGCTATGCATCTTCAATGGAGTTTCTCAATCCAAATGGCTGGGGTGGGGTCAAAAGCATGTTCTTGCCCAAGGTATTTTAAGTGTAGGAGTGAGAGGTATGCTGGGATTTCATTAAGATCTCTTTGGGGAACACAGAACACTTAGTGCCTGACTAGACCTTGTTTGTATCAGTACCAGGTTTGCAGCCAGATGGTTTTTTCAGCCCTACTCATAACCATTGCCCCCAAGTTGCTCAAGGGCACAACAGGGGTTCACCCAAACCAGCCATTGAGTCAGCCCAAGGGACTGGATTAAGTCTTCTGTGACCCTGTGCTTGGAGGTGCAGATGGCCTAACTTGTGGCATGAAATGCCACTGGTAATGGGCGACACTAAGACCTGAAATTTCACGGAAAGGCCAGCATGGTAAGTGTGTCTGCTTTGTAAGATTTTTGTGCAGATTAGGTGAGAGGAGAGGCTGTAGGTTCAGTGTGGAGGACAGGGGCCCACTCAGAGCAAACGCCCGAGTGTGAGTGCTTAGTGTGGAGGACAGGGGCCCGCTCAGAGCAAATGCCCAAGTGTGAGTCCTTAGAGCCTTATTATTCCTCACGCTTCACCTTTGCTTCACATTTCACAGGCTTCAAAGCATTTTCACTGAGCATCCTCATATTCATTTCTCACCTTAGCTGAGAGAGAGAGAGTACGGCACAGTTATAATTACGCCCATTTTCCATTCATGGATCTGATGGAAGTTGGGCGTTTTGCCCAGGGATGGCGTTGGGTGGTAATGGGTCGGGGTTCCGAGGCCCAGGGACTCCACTGCCCAGTGCTCTATTGAAAACACCAGGCTGCCGTTCCATTGTCATCTGTACCTGCACTACAGCTGTGTTGTTTTGTGACATCTTTTTCCATTGTAAAATCAAATGATTTATAAACACATTTATTGATGTCACCAGAGCATTCCTAACAAGGATTCTTTGATTCAGTAGAGATAACCCAGGCAAGAACAGGAAGAAAACTCACAAGACTCTTGCTGCTGGAATGAGTGAATGATTTTTCAACCACTAAAATTGACCTCTTGTAAATTTTTTTTTTTTTTTTGAGACAGGGTTTCACTCTGTTGCCCAGAAAGAGTGCAGTGGTATGATCTCAGCTCACTACAGCCTCAACCTCCTGGGCTAAAGCGATCCTCCCATCTCTGCTTCCTGGGTAGTTTGGATTATAGGCACATGCCACCATGCCCAGTTGATTTTTGATTTTTCATAGAGCTGGGGGTCTCACTATGTTGCCAGGCTAGGCTTGAACTCCTGGATGCAAGTGATCCTTTCATCTTAGCCTCCCGAAGTGCCGGGATCCCCACACCTGGCCTTGTACATCCTTCCATAAGCTCCCATGTATCCTCTCAGATGTGTCTTGCTTCCTGGTTGTGGTCCCTAATCTGCCCCTGTGCTCTCGAGTCTTTCCAGAAAACCAAGAGCTGCAGACACAGCATTAGCAGCATAGATGGTGGTGAGTGCTCTCCACTGAGTGCCTGCTCTGTGGTGGGCAATGAACGAAGATCCTTGATGACTTTCCTTAATTTAGTCCTCGTCATATCCACTGCCAGGTGACAGCCCATAAGCTGATAAAGGCAGGATCCGGACTGAGGCATGTCCGGCTCCAGAAGCAAAGCTCCTCACCCAGGTGCTAGCCCACCTGCCTGGTCGGGGAACCAGAGCCAACACTGCCCTCTGCTCCCTTCCCCCTGGGGCCCCTCCCACAGCCTTCTGCAAAACCAGCTTGCACAAAACCAGGTGCCTTTCACCTGCCAGGTTTCATCTCAGGCCCCGCACTCTTAATGATCACCGTAGATTTCCCACTGGGAACCTGGCCCATCTTCTTTGTCGCAAGATAGCCCGTTGAAATGAACACAGACGCAGGCTATTGGGACCATCATGCCCCGCTCATAGCCCGGGGGAGAGCTCTGCAGTGGCTTCCAAAGTCTGCCTTCTCCACCGCGCTTCTTTTCTTCTCTGAAGCTTCGCCGCTCCTGCCACACCTGCGACCTCTTCTCTCTAAATTTCTGTAACTGTCCTTCACTGGGCCCACACCCAGGACATAGGAAGATGGAGGTGGTGACTCACACAGGGCCTGCTGTCTAAGGGGAAACGGGGACATTCAATCAGAAATCTCAATAATATGTGAAGAGATTTAGGATTGAAAATGTGCAAGAAACACCTAAAGGAAAGGAATCTTGGTCTGGGAGCCTCTGGCCTCCTTTTCTACACCACAAGCGTGAGCATCTCCACGCATACTCTCTCACCTCTTGCACTGGCTGCTCAGTGAATGTTCTTCTGGGTCTTCTGGGTGGAACCGCAGTTTGTTCAGCTCTCTCTCTCTGCACACCCTGGCGGGCCTAGTGCAGAGTCTGGCATTGCCTAGTGCAGAGTCTGGCTAGGTGCACGGCTCAGCACCTTCGTGCAGAAGAACTTCAAGGAGCTACTGCTGCATCACAAACCTCCCCAGGCCCAAAGGCTCACAGTTCAAAATGTTACCCATTACTCCTCACACAGTTGCGAGTCAGTTGTGCAGTTCTGGCGATCCTGGGTGGGGGCCTCATTCCTCTGCAGGCGGCTATGGGCTCTGCTGGGATGGCTGATGGGGTATGGCCTTGAGGACACACTCAGGTCTCCTCTGGGATCTGTTCCTCCCGCAAGCAGGCCAGCATGCTCCTGGTAGTAGCAGTCTCCAGGACAGCAAGCGGAAACACAAAAGCACATTTTTAAAGCCGGCAAGTATGGATGTGACTCCTGTCCCCTTGACCAGGACAAGTCGCTTGCCCAAGGCCAGTATGCATACGGAAAGGCACAGGCCTGAGAGGCCAAGGAGCATGAAAGTGGGGGACTCTGAATGTCGGGGGTCCGGTGTACCTCATCCCACTGCAGAGGAAGCTTGCATCCAGCCAACCCAAACCCTACACACTTCCATTTTAACGGGTTTCACACTGAAATAAATGAATGTTTCTCAAGGCAACAAGACATCCAATTCTGCCAGTGCAGAGTCCTACGTCCTTTGTGTGGGCTGGGCAGAGTCCTGCAAGGCCCCTGGTAGACAAAAGATGGGCCATGAGAAGCGGGTCCCACGTGAGGATGACGAGAGGGTGGGAAGTGCCAACACAGATCCCACTCGGAACTTCGTCTTCTCCAAAGAATGTCAAATTTTGAGTGGAAAGGGGAAAAAAGGGGGAGCCCCAAATGTAGCACAACACTCTGAAGTCAGTTCTTTTTCTCTCTTGACTAATTAAGCTTAACCAGAATGGTGGGGCTGTCAGGCGTGGGGAACCTTTCCCGAGAGAAGAAAGGAGCCGCTCTCCAGGTGGGTTCCCGACTCTGGCTGGCTCCCACCACAACATACATTTGGCATCCATGACAGCACCGTCAAAAATAATAGCGAGAAAGCTCACTGTCTGTCACGACGGAATAATTATGTATGGGCTTTCCTTACACTCAAGATGGATTAGATATTTCATTGAGGAAAATATATGTGGCTTTTAAAAAGAATGTAATGTATTGAGGGCACTGCTGAGATTAATAGCCAAATAAAGAATTTTTTAAAAAAAGTTCTGTGTGTATGTGTCTGTGTGCGTGTGAACATGTCACTCATGAAGAGATGGGAGATGTCATTCCTAAGCTGGTTAATTACAAAATGCATTAATGTTTTATTATACCCTTATCAGTAATTAATCACCCACTTTGATGTAAAGTTCAGCCTCAGAAAAGTATCATGAATTTGTCCTTCATGTATGAATGAGGATTTTTAGGGGTGAACAAAGACCATGACAAAGATAGAAGAAGTGTATTCCCCCTGGAAGGAGGGCAGGGATTAGCCTTGTGTCTATCTTACACTACGTATGTTATCCTTGGGGTGTTTATGAGGCCAGAACCAAAGGAAGCAAGAGAGAAAGAGAAACAGACAGAGCAAGGAAAGAGAGAAGACAGAGATAGAGAGAGAGAGAAGTGAGAGAGAGAGAGGTGTCTCCACAACAGCGGGATGGGGAGCTTTCCTTAGTGGTGTTCTTCAGGTGCAGAGTTTGAATAAAAATGCAAAACAGGATGCTCCCATTCAGTAAATATTATCGTTTTTATTCACTCATTAATTAAGTTGCTTAATTGCTGCTGTCAAAAGACTCTTGAGTTTGTGACTGGGGCTGCTGCACTGTTTTGATAGGAGCTGAAGGAAAGAAAGGCAATATCGCTTGCTCGCTTGGCTTTCTGAAGGAAGCCTCAGTGAGGCAGATCAGAAAGGATCCAAGAGGGTGATGTTGAGAGGGAACACTGCTTCTGGGGGGAAACGGCCAGTTGCAGGACTCCTGTAGGAGGCTATTTCATTACTGTGATGGATGCCCATCACCAGCTTATTATCATTTCAGTCATTATTCTGTGAAAATCACTTTTATGCAAAGTATTTCCCCCTTTAATCTAACTTCCCAAGAGGGGCAGGAATGGAACTAGGCTCCGGCCTTGGCAGTCAACACAATGGTGCATCCCTTTGTATCCGCTGCGGAGGAATGACTCTGGGCTGTTTTGGAACACATCCTGTCCACTGCACTCCATCTGCAAATTCCCAGCACTTCCAGAGCCTCCCATGCATAATGCTCCACGTTTCTTCACACTGGGGTGATCACATGTCCCAGGGAGCCTAAGCCAGACTGCCGCTCAGCAAACACATGCCAGAAATAGCCTACAAAGTGTCTTGGTGCTGACATTTGATTAATGTTCCCTGGCCTTTCCATGCTCAAATATTCTTTATTTGAAATATTTGAATAACCTTTGAGCACACCCTTCCTAATTTGTCACCCTGTGCACACCCAAAAATAATAGACAGGCTAATCCTGCAGTCACTGCACCCTCTTGCCCAGGAAGAGACGACTCCCGCCATGTCTAAGCACACTGGGCTTCCCAAGAGGGGCGGCTCCACCCCATCTACCAACGAAGTGTGGAAAAACAATGAAGAACAACAACACGGACCCACTGACATCACCCCCAATGGGAAAAGTGACGGTGGATCTGCACAGTAAACATGGCTGTGTGTATCTGACCTTCCCCAGAGTCTCAGGTAGAGGGGAGCTCCATCTACGTTAACTCTGCTTCCCCACCTGAGGGCAACTAAATGTTTTTCTTCTGCCTTTCACAATGTAGCTACTCCTCCATCCAGTGGAGCCAAGGGCATCTATGTGTGCATGCATAGGCCACGTATACATTGCCTGCATATCGGGTGCATGTTTAGGTTGTTGCATATGTGTGCATGTGTGGATTATTGCATATGTGTGCATGTGTGGATGGTTGCATATGTGTGCATGTGTCCATGTTCTCTATACTTTCTCAATGACCTCAATTGCATGCTTGTTGGGTGCCTGGTTGATAGTTTATCTGAGAGGAGCTGCCACGTGGTGAGCCTCACCTGCAGGCTGGAAAACCAAGCCATACAGATAATATGATGAAGGGCTAGGAGGGCAGGCCAGTTAGCTAATGTTACTTGAATCTTTATTTTTTTGTTAACATACAGCTAGACATGTCGGAATCCTGATGTCAAATCGCTATTAATTTTCTGCCAAAAAAAAAAAAAAAATCTTCATTTTCAGAGCTGCCATGGACTTTGCTTGCATATGCTGGGAAATTACTCTCTCCTTTGCCATGAGGAAGGTAGGAAGAAAGGAGGGAGGGAGGGAGGGAGAGAAGGAAGGAGGGAGGGAAGGTTGAGAAGCATGTCAGTTCATAGCATTATTCTCATCCTCTTCAATTTTCTGAGAAATTCATTTGCATTTAGGACAAGGTGACTTGCTTCTGTTTTCCACTACCTTCATGAAGGAAGGTGGGGAATAGTTGTTACAATTTTCTAACACTTATCTTACAAATCTAATGGTTTTATTTGACTATCAAACCCAACTCTGTGAAATATATTTAAATGCCTTGGTATCTTGCATCTATGGGTATTGATTAGGTAAGATACTAACCATGGGGACTATCAAATTCCTATAATGGCCTGAATGTGTCCCCCCAAAATTCATATGTTGAAATCCTAACCCTAATGTGATCTTATCAGGAGGTGGAACCTTTGTGAGGTGATTAGGTCATGAGGGTGAAGCCCTCATAACTGGAATTCCTATCCTTATAAAAAGACACCAGAGAGCCCCCTCGCCCCTTTTGCCATGTGAAGACACAGTGAGGAAGCAGGGCCTCACCAGGCACTGTACCCAGCCTCCAGAATTGTGAGAAATTAATTTCTGTAGGTTACAAGCCACACAGTCTATGGCCTTTTGTTATAGCAGCCCAAATGGACTAAGACAGGGGCCATTATGTCCTACGATTGGTAGACAGAGATGCTGAAGTTTGTATAGACCAGGAAACCCAGGAGCTCAAATCACAAGGAATCTGGAGCAGAGGGAGGGGAGGGTGGAAACGGGAGACTACTGGCGCAAGAGCTCTAACGCCATCATGCTACAAATTCAGGATGAGTTAGAGGAAGCCAACACCATGTCTTCATCACTACACTTCCAATCACATTAAATGATTTAGATGATCTCAAACTTCTGAAAATAGCAGCATAAACACAAGTGTTGATCTAAAACAGGAAGATTACAAGCATATCACAGATATATGAAATATTTTCCAGGAAAAGAAAAAAAGCCAGCAGGGAATATGGTTTTACATGTTATTACTCTTGTCATGTTTGCAAGCATTCATGTAGACAGTCTTTGTCTGAGTAGGAAATGACACAACTTTATGCAATATGGACAATATTCTGGAACAAGATTCTAAAAAATTTAAAATTTTAGTTTTTGACATCTAAAGTCAAATTTTCTAAAAAAAATGAAGAAATAATTATTTCACTTACTGCTTATATTGGCTTTCTATTACCACTATAAAAAATTACCGGGAGGCCGAGACGGGTGGATCACGAGGTCAGGAGATCGAGACCATCTCTGGCTAACACGGTGAAACCCCGTCTCTACTAAAAAATACAAAAAACTAGCCGGGCGAGATGGCGGGCGCCTGTAGTCCCAGCTACTCGGGAGGCTGAGGCAGGAGAATGGCGGAAACCCGGGAGGCGGAGCTTGCAGTGAGCTGAGATCCGGCCACTGCATTCCAGCCTGGGCGACAGAGCGAGACTCCGTCTCAAAAAAAAAAAAAAAAAAATTACCACAAACTTACAGACTTGAAACAGCATAAAGTTATCATCTTGCTGTACCGTGGGTCAGAAATCAAACATGGATCTCCCTGAGCTAAGATCAAGGTGTAGGCAGGGTGTGTTTCTTTGTCTGCTGGAGAGGAGAATCCAGGCCTTCCTTTTCCAGCTTCTAGAGGTCACCCACCATCTTTGGTTGGCAGACCCTTCCTCCATCTTCAATTCTGTCTTCTGATTTAAGTACCCTGTCAATCTCTTTAACTACCCTCTTCTACTTTTAAGAACCCTCATGATTACACTAGATCCACCTGGATAGCCTCCGTATTTTAAAGTCCACTGATTAGCAAACATAACTCCATATGCTCCCTTAATTCCTCTTTGCCATGTAACTCACATATTCCTACGTTCCAGGACTAGGATGTGGACATCTTTGGGGGCCATCATTCTGCCTACCACACTGCTTTTAAGGTAAGCAAGAATAACATGAAGAGTTGAAGGAAAGGCCGTCCCAGTAGGCAGGGATTACCACACTGGGCTGGCCAAACACTCTTAAGATAGGCCATGGAAAGTGCAGAAGGTTGTATGATGAGATCAATCTGGGAAACGTGAGATCATCGCATCTTTTTCCTAGAGTTTGGTATGGTTCCTGTGTCTGCTCTAACAAAGTACCACAGACAGGTGGCTTAAAACAATAGAGATTTATTCTCTCACAGTTCTGCAGGCTAGAAGTCTGAGATCAGAAATCAAGATGTCAATACAGCCCAGCTCCATCTGAAGCTGATGTGGTTTGTTTGGCTGTCCCCACCCAAATCTCAAATTGAAGTGTAATTCCCATAACTCCTACCTGTGGCGGGAGGGACCGGATGAGAGGTAATTGAATCATGGGGGTGGTTGCCTTCATGCTTTTCTGGTGATAGTGGTGTGTTCTCATGAGATCTGATGGTTTTATAGGGGTTTTCCGCCCCTTCTCTCTGCACTTCTCCTTCCTGCCATCGTGTAAAGAACATGTTTGCTTCCCCTTCCACCATGATTGTAAGTTTCCTGAACTGTGAGTCGATTAAACTTCTTTCCCTTATAAATTACCCAGTCTCAGATATGTCTTTTATGAGTAGCATGAGAAGAAACTGATACAAAAACCTACAGAGGAATCCTTCCTTGTCTCTTTTGGCCTCTGGTGTTTGCCAGCTATTCTTGGCCCTCCTTGACTTATGCATGCATCACTCCCATCTCTGCCTCCATCATCACGTGGGCATCCTCTCCCTGGTCTCTCTCTCACTGTCTCTATCCTACTCTTACAAGGACACCAGTCATATAGGATGAAGGGCCCACCTTAAATCCAGTATGACCTTAACTAATTACATCTGCAAAACCCTTATATCCAATTAAGATCGCATCAACAGATACGAGGACTTCAACCTACCTTTTTGGGGAGGTAGAATTCAACCCAAAACAAGGCCGGCACTAAGGATTAGCATTTTACAGAGTCTGAGAAGTACTAGGGAAGAAATCCTATTTAACTTGGTTTAACCTACAGCTTCCCAAATTTATGACCATAGAATCGTTTTGCATAGAATGCCTTTTAATATGCCAAACAACACATTGTGGGGAAATGTAACTCTAAGGAATAATTAATACTGCAATTCTACCACTCAACACATTCTTTGATTTTGAAATTCTTACCTTTATCTGATTCCTTGTCTTTAAAAAATCACTCCATTTATTCTTTTTTTTTTTTTTTTTTTTTTTTTTTTTTTTTTTTTTTTTGAGACGGAGTCTCCCTCTGTCGCCCAGGCTGGAGTGCAGTGGCCGGATCTCAGCTCACTGCAAGCTCCGCCTCCCAGGTTCACGCCATTCTCCTGCCTCAGCCTCGGAGTAGCTGGGACTACAGGCACCCGCCACCTCGCCCGGCTAGTTTTTTGTATTTTTTTAGTAGAGACGGGGTTTCACCGTGTTAGCCAGGATGGTCTTGATCTCCTGACCTTGTGATCTGCCCGTCTCGGCCTCCCAAAGTGCTGGGATTACAGGCTTGAGCCACCGCAGTTTTCTGACATAGCATATTCCACAAGAACTCCAGAATTCCTCTTTTGTTATATTATGACTTTTATATGACTTTCTTTTTTCATATATCGTATTGAGGAATGAATGGCTTACATACAGTGAAATGCACGAATATTAAGCATGCAGTTCAATGAGATTTACAAATGCATACACTTGTAAAACCCACACTTCTATCAAGATACAGGAATACCTTTTATGCCCCTTCCCGTTAAATCCTCCCACCAGAAGTACTCCCAGTTCTGATTTAAGTTACCATGGATTAATTTTACCTGTTCCAGAACCTCAGATCAAAGAAACTATATTGTGTGTACTCTTTCATGTCTGGCTTCATGGCTATTCATCATGATGTTTTTCAGATCCATCCATCCATCTATCCATCCATCCATGAGGTATATCAGGAGTTTATAGTTTTTTATTGATGAGTAGTATTCCACTGGATGGATAAACAAAATTGGATGATCTTTTCTCCTGTTTTTAGATAGCTGGTTTGATTTCATTTTTTGTTATTATGCATAAAGTTGCTGTGAACATTTTGGTATAAGGCCTTTTGTGGACATACATTTTTATTGCTCTTGGATAAATACCTACAAGTGGAATTGCTGGGCCATAAGGTATAAAACCTAAGTATGGTTAACTTGTTAAGAAACTGCAGCAGTTTTCTCAAGTGAATGCACAATTTCACACTCCCACCAGTGAGGTATGAGAGTTTCAGTTGCTCCATACTCCCACCAACGTTTGACATTGTTGGTCTTTTTCACTTTATATGATGATTTCTTTACCTTTTAATAAGCCCTCCTATGCCTAAGATAGAACCACGAGTAAAATCCTAAAGCAGGATCTTGTTTATGTTTTCATTTTAAAGCACAGATAGTTTAAGCTTAAGGAAGAGCCTATTCTCTTTTGGACTTAGATCTAGGAAGATTGTGAAATTCAATCTATTCTAGGAAGATTGTGAAATTCAAATATATTTATGTATTTTAAAATACTATATTGCTAGCCACCAATGACTCAAAACAAATAATTTTTTAAACAACAATAATCAAATTAATGAAGTTTATAATTTGTTATTTCATAAATGTGAACTGGAATGCAACACGTGGATAAAAAAATGAAGCTGTATTTTATACCCATGTCAAATTATTTAATTATAAATACTGAGCTAGAAAGTGTTAAAGACTAATTATGTCCCCAATATACCCACATTCACGATGGTTATAACAGAGCAAATACAGTACAATGTAACTTATAATATTATCATAATTTGAGACCTTAAGGGGACTGAAATATGCTCACATTTATGGAAACTAAATTGTGAAATGACTCTAGAATTCACGTGTGGGCAGTGGTTTAAGGAAGCCTGCCAGTGATTAGTATACACCAATACATACATCAGTCATTGCTGCACTAGGTACTTTGGTGTGATGGTTTATTTTTACGCAGGAATTTCGTTTCCTAGAAGCTGCAAGCTCTCCTAGGAGAGCCCTCCTATGGAGTGCGTGGACTTTCTGGGGCTTTGTAACCCCTCAGGCTCTGCCCTGGCAATAGTGCCCAGCACCATGCCCACCTAGACGTGCTCTTGGCAAAAAGCCCTTCTGCCCAGGAGACTCAGAGGGAAGCCTCAGGCCTGACCACAGCAGCCCTGAGAGTCCTTCTTCAACTTCCCGGGAGATGCTTTCAGGGGCAGGAAAGGAGTCAGGAGCCAGGCAGCCTCAATGCTTCAGCCCTGACCCAGGCCCCAAAGTCGTCAGGGCACCAGCAGCTCCCCTCTGTAAACCTCTCTATGGAAAATTTTAACCTAAAATAATTTTCTCTCTTTCTCTCTTTGCAACTGAAGAAAAGTACTGCTCGGAACGAGCTTAACTACCTACCTTCAATGTTTCATTGTCAGGGAAAGCGATACAAATCAACGTGTTTAAGTAGCTCCTTTACAGCGTTGATAGAATCCTAAAATCGTCCTAAAGAAGTGTCTTTGGTAAGGAATGAAATCGTATCTGGAACGTCCAACTGCAAAGCCGATTGCATGGCGAGGCTGTCTGGCGATGCTGCAGTCCTGGAAACAGGAAGCCTCGTCCTAAAGTCAACAGGGGTCAGAAAAGTACAGAAACCGAAGCCAGCTCTGCAAGTCCGTTTCCAGAGTCACATTTTCGGCCTGGGGGTGGGTTGGGGGCGGGGGAAGCACGCTTGATCCATCGCCTCAAATAGTCACAGTTAGGAACATTTCAGGGCTGTGTTACTTCTGAATAATTTGTCTGCTCGCTTTGATCCAGGCTGTGGGGGTGGGGCGTGGGCAGCAGGGAGGCAGCAAAACCCTACAGGCGGGCCTTTCATTTCAGGAGCCGGGAGTTCTCTTTAAAACACGTGTGGAAATCCACTGGAAAAAGCCACAGGTCCTCCTCTTCAAAGTCACGTAGAGCAGAAGTGACCCCGACCCTAAAAACCCGGGCCCTGTACAACTTGAACTTTCTTAGTCGCCGATGTTTTCTTCCTCCTCAAGGGATTAGACAGAAGTTGCACATAAAAGCACTTTTAGAGTGAGCCTGCCATTAGCCTCTCCCTATGAAGTTTCTAGCGTGGTCATTACCGCTCACTTAGCAACGCTCTGGCGGGGCAGAAAGTTGCCTTTTGCTCCCACAAAAGCAAACACTTTTCCTGGGCAGGCGATGCATTATACATTATAGAGTCAGTTCTCCTGCGCTTGGGCCGATCAATAACCGAGTCGGGGCCCCCCGACCCAGCCCCGAGCCCAGCCCCGCGCTCGCGGGTTCCCGGGTGCCCGGTCCGGCCCATCCATCACGCGGCCACCGCTGCGCGCAACCCGGGCGGGACGAGCCCCCGCGATCCGTCTTCGCCATGAACTCCGCGTCGCCTCTTGACCTCGCGCTCAACCCGGACACACGGGGAGGTGCGAAGCGGCCTCCCGGGGCCCTGCCCGCTCCCCGCCGCACATCAAACGCTCGCGCTGACCCCGGCGCCGCCGGGTCCCTGCACGTGGCAGCGCAGCCGCGAGCTCCCGGGTCCGCAGGCCCCGCAGCCGACAGGGCCCCTCAGAGGGAAGTCGGCCGGGCCTGCGCAGCTTCCCAGGCCGTCCCTGCGCAGAGGCGGGCCCGGGCCTCCTAGGAAAGGAGCTGTCCCCGCGTATCCCGGCGGGGTGAGCGCAAGGCGGGTGCTGTCTGACTTTCAACAGTCCCAGCGATAATGTCCTAGGAAACTAAACAACTTTTTAAACTGTCTTTCCAGAGAATTAGGATGCAAAGAAGTCACCCAGCTCCTGGAGGACAGACCGGAAAGGCACCTGGCCTCGGCCTGGGCGGCTCTCCATTCGTTCCTCGCTGCGCCCCCCATCCCCACTCCCCCGGCCCTGCAGTGCCGACCATGGCATTGCCTCGACCCATCAACTCGTAAAACACACGAGCCTTAGCAGAGAGACAATTTCATTCCTCACCAGAGGCCCTTGAGATTTTAGGATTCTATCAACTCTAGTAAAGGAACTACTTAAACACGTTGCTTTGTACCACTCTCCCGGACTATCAAACATTAAAGGTAGGTAGTTAAGTTCGCTCTAAGAAGTACTTTTCTTCAGTTGTAAAGAGAGAAAGAGAGAACATTATTTTAGATTAACATTCCCCATAGAGAGGTTTACAGAGGGCAGCTGCTGGTGCCCTGACAGCTCTGAGGCCTGGGTCAGGGCTGAAGCACCCACTGAGGCTGCCTGGCTCCTGACCCCTGCCCTGCCCCTGAAAGCGTCTCGGAGAAGGTGAAGATGGACTCTGGAAATGGAGACAAAGCAAAGGGTCTTGGTAACGCCAAAAACGGGAAACATGAGCCAGCAGAGGCTTTGTCAGGGTGCATCAGTGGGCAGCCGGGAGTTAGCAATAAGGGCACAGAACGTGGCAGCCTCCCCCTGTTCCGGGGCAGGCGAGGATTCTGGGTCCTTCTTCCTCTCCTCGCCCTGAGGTCAGGGAGACAGCTGCAAATGCCATTTTTCCAGAGGCTGAAGGGGAGCTGAGAAGTGTGAGGCCACTGAATCATGAGCGATGAAGTTTTGACTTGGCAGAGAAACAAGCACAGACCTTCCTTCGCAGCTTCGTTACATTATCATGCTTGATTCCATTTCAAATGTGCCTTACCCGCGGCAGAATATTTATTGTATTTTCAAATTCCAAGGTCCTTGGGAATTTCTCCAAAAGTTTGAATGCTTTTCAAGTAACGCTACCTATAAATGATGATTTGATTGGGTATTTTTCAAAACAAGAGCAATGTAAACATCGAAATAGATGCAACATTTGATTCTTATATGGTAAAAATGTGCACCGCTCTGCAAAAGGAAAGATTTTAATTTTTATTAAAAGTTTAGATATGAACATAACTTGGGGGTTGATGTCTGGAGATTTAGAATTGCTTACACATCACTTTTTCTGCTTCTCTGCTTCTACCATTTTCTCCATTTTAAAAACATCCTTCTTGAGTTTCTATATTCCCCAAGGAAAAAGTGTTTTGATTTCATTTATTCATTCAACAAACTTCTTTTAAGCAAGTGTTACGTGCTAAAGAGTAGCAATATGAAGATATAAAAGTTAATAAGTACCAGAAATTAATGAACAGCAAAACAGAAGTTCCTTGGAATGACTAATAAAATAGACAATAAACTAATCTGAGGGAAAGAGTATAACTATACATTACAACAATAAAATAGGAAAACAGGATAATAAACAGATAACCATAAAAATGTTAGAATCCTAACAAATAACATGCATAGTATCATGCCAATCATTAGAACATACAAACCAAATGAAATAAAAGACTTTTAGGAAGCATCTTCACCAAACTTATCTCCAAAAAGTCGGAGACAATGAAAAAGCTATTATATCAATCATTTTAAAAGAAATTTAAAAGCGTATCAAATGTCTATCACAAAAAGCCTTCAGGCCCAGATTATTTATCAACTTAAAAAAATACATAGTTTTTTCTGTCATTTCAACTCTTACAGCGTAGAAAAATATGGGAAACCTTCCAAATAAATGTGTGAAGTAAACAGTACTAAAAACAAAGCCGGATAAATGTAGGAAAAACTGAAAAGCATAGTTTTACCTCACTTATTAACATCGGTTAAGGAAATTCTAAGTATTAACATATTGAATCTGACAAAGTAAAGGAAGGACAATACTCTGAAAAAGTGAGTTTATTCCACACTAAATAAATCAAATCTAGGATGTCTGTTAACATGATTTATTATATTGGGCGTTAAAAAGAGAAAATTCACATAAGAATTTCAACAGACGCAGAAAAGAAGAGCACTAAATAGAATTTAATAGCTTTTCCTGTTTTTAATAATATATGGCAAATTAGGCTAGTAAGAAATTTCCTAAACAGTTCGGGGAATATCTTCCAAAACTCACACCAAATATTTTATGCTAAATGGTGAAATACTAAAGATACTCCAGTGAAGTCAAGAATAAGATAGAATGGGCCAGGCGCGGTGGCTCAAGCCTGTAATCCCAGCACTTTGGGAGGCCGAGACGGGCGGATCACGAGGTCAGGAGATCGAGACTCATCCTGGCTAACATGGTGAAACCCCGTCTCTACTAAAAAATACAAAAACTAGCCGGGCGAGGTGGCGGGCGCCTGTAGTCCCAGCTACTCGGGAGGCTGAGGCAGGAGAATGGCGTGAACCCGGGAGGCGGAGCTTGCAGTGAGCTGAGATCTGGCCACTGCACTCCAGCCTGGGCGACAGAGCGAGACTCCGTCTCAAAAAAAAAAAAAAAAAGAATAAGATAGAATGACCAAATTAATCTGTTTGTTGTTTCCAGCATCACTCTGGAATCCCAAATAAATGAAATAAGATAACAATATATGCAGAATACAATTATTAGAAAGGAATATATGAAATTATCATTAGTTGGAGATTATTTTTACTGTATAAAAAATCAAGTTAAGATGGTTTAGTAAAGTGATTAAATAAAAATTAAAATAATATATCAGTAGGTGTCTGTTTTATGCCAGGACAACAAATTAGAAAATAAAATGGAAATGAAAATCCTACTTTAAAAAATCAAGCAGGGGCAATCCAATTGGGAAAGATTTTCAACAAATGATGCTGAAACAATTGGATATCTATATGGAAAATGGTGGATTTTGGTAGACCCTTGCCTCACACCACACACGAAAATTAATTCAAAATGTAAGAGCTAAGGCTCTAAAACTCCTTAAAGAAACATAGGAGTAAATATTTGTGACCTTGTTTAAGCAAAGATTTATTAGATAAACAACAAAAGCACAAGTGATAAAAGAAAACTTGACAAATTGAACTTAGTCAAAACTAAAATCTTTTCACTTCCAAATGTATACCATTAATAGAGTAAAAAGATAAGCCACAGACTGGGAGAAAATATTTGCAAATCATATATTCTAAAAAAGATTTGTATCCAGAGTATCTAAAAGCATATAAAAATCTCATAACTTACTACTAAGAAGATAAATAGTTCAATTAAAATTAGGTAAAAGGGCCAGGCACAGTGGCTCATGCCTTCTAATCCTAGACTTTAACTGGTTGAGTCAGAAGGGTCGCTTGATCCCAGGAGTCCTAGATGAGGCTGGGCAACATAGTAAGACTTTGTCTCTACAAAAAATTTGAAAAATTAGCCAAGCATGCTACTGCCTGCTTGTAGTCTCAGCTAATCTGGAGGCTGAGGTGGGAGCATCTCTTGAGTCCAGGAGATCGCGACTGCAGCGAGCTATGATTGCACCACTGCACTCCAGCCTGGGACACAAAGTGAGATCCTGTCAAAAAAAAAAAAAAAAAAGCTAAAATATTCAAATAGAAATTTACCCCCCAAAAGATAACAAAATGGTCAATAAACACATGAAGAGATGCTCAATATTATTAATCATTAGGTCAATATAAATTAAAACTATAGTGAGGTACCATTTCATGCTGTCTAAGATCACTATGATTGAAAAGTCAGATAATACCATGTTTGGGTGAGAATATGGAGAAATTGATACTTTTGCACCTTGCTGGTGGGAGTGCAACATGGTTCAGCCACTTTGAAAAAGAGTTTAGCATTTTCTGAAAAAGTTAAAAGTATATTTATCTTATGATCCAGCAATTCTACTCCTAGGTATTCACTCAAGGAAAATAAAAAGATATGTTCACACAAATACTTACTTGTGCACCAATGTTCATAGCAGCATTATCCATAACCAAAATGTGGAAGCAATCCAAATGTCTATCAGTTGATGAATGCATAAACAAAATATTGTATATCCATACAATAAAGACTATTTGGCAATAAAAAGAAACAAAAGTATTGACACATGCTATTAAGTAGATGAACCTCAAAAATACACTAAGTGAAAGAACCCAGTCACAACAGACCACATATTGGTATGACTGCATTTATATGAAAAGTCTAGAAAGGGCAAATCTCTAGAGACAGAAAAAGTATTAATAAATAAGTGGTTGTGTGAGGCTATGATAGAAACGGAGATTAACTGTAAAAGGGCATTAAAATGCGTGGGGGTGAAGAAAATGTTCTAATACTGGATCATAGTTATGGTTGCATAATTCGGTAAATATACTAAAAATTATTGAATTGTATACTTAAACAAGCGAACTTTATGTTACGTAAATTATGCACCTATAAAGCTGTTATATAAAATGGCAATGAGACTCTACTTTCAGCCATGATTGCATAGTTTGTGGAAGATCAGTGGTCTCACTGCACACAAATAGGAAATCTCGATTAATTTTTTAAAAATGCTTGTTGGACTTGCCAGGACTCAAGGGGCCATGACCTTGGAGAGAAGAGAAACTCAGCGAAAGAAGTGAAGGCTGCATTTGCCAATTGTTGATGCCAAGGAAGAGACTGAGAATCCAAGCAGAAGGCTGCAGCTGAGGTTCGTATCATTCAGCAGAGAATTTGGGATTACAGGCTTGAGCCACCATGCCCAGCCTAGTGTCAGTATCTCTTACTACTGATGGTGTTGATTGGATCACTCGGTTAAGGTGTTGTCTACTATATTTCTCAACTGCAAAATTATAATTTATCTCTTGGTAGTTGATAAATATCTTGGGAAAGAGTTTTTGAGTATATACAAATATTCTGTTTCTCTTCCAGCTTTTGCCCAAGTGTTCAGTATCCATCAATGGTTATTCCCTGCATTAATTATTACTTTGAGGTTTGCCTAAGGGTCATTTTTATTTCCCTCACTTCTTCTATGTGTATTAATTTTAATTCTTCTATAAGGAAGAGTTGTCACTTCTCTCCAACTTATCAATTTATTCATTTTTGTAACAGCATAGACTCATTAATATTTATTTTATTTTATGGATTGTAATTTAATACATCCTTTTTTATTTTGTTGCTCAAATTATTCCAGTGTTAACCATTGAGAGCTTTGACAGACGAGTTCTGTGCCCCTTTTGACATGTTTCCACCATTTTTCAAGCTCTTCCTCATTTTCTTGGTGCGTAAGGTATTCCAGGCTTACATGATGCCTCTGCTTCACTTCTGAAATCAATCACTTTTCCAAGAAGCCATGGTACTTTTTACTGGAGATGGTGTTTAGAAAGCAAGATCTAGACTCTGTGTGCTCAGTGCTATTGAGTTGTAATTTCTTCTCCTCGTAGCAGACAGAGCTACAAAATACATGTATACATATTATATATGTACATATATATGTAGAGATATATATACATCTACATTATATCTACCTGTATAAATATTTAAAATCATACATTCATAATCAAAAACCATACATTTTATTTTAGTCTTCCCCATTTCTTTATTTGTACCTTTTTCCCCTCACTGTGATAAGCCTGGTTCTCCCCATCTACAATATATATATACTTATTTGTTCAAACCTAATATTCACATAAAGTAGTTACAGAATTTCTAACCTACACCCTCTGGAAAAAAAAGATTTACTAACAATGATATTTTTGTAAAGTTTTTTATCTTTAGCTTTATATCATAAAGGAAAAATACTATTTTCCAAAGTTATTAATGTTAGTTTATTTTCTTCACCATTAATTTCAGTGTTGTTTACTTACTCATTTACAGTACAGTTGGGTCCATATGTTACTGTTTGTATTCTATTTTGAGTTCCTCCTATATTCTGATTAATTTGATATATTCACTTACTCATTTATTTGGGGAATATGTAAAACACTACTATGGTTCTAAGAGTCAAAACTATGCAAAAATGTACATCTAGAGACAAGCAACTTCCTCCTCATTTCTAATCATTTGCTGAATTCTTAAACTTCATAAGGCAAAGATCTGAGAAGCTAAGCAGAAAACTGCTGAATGGAAAAGGGGAATGTAGAGCAGTTTCATGATTCTGAGAAGATAGCAATTGAAATTCAGAGCCTGCCAGGAAGAAACATACCTAGTGAAAAATCCCAAGATTTCCATTCCTATCTCTGGAGGTATTTCTGCCACCATTTGATTCAGTTCCTGATTAGATTAAGATAAACTTCCCCAACTCTCTACCCACCAAAAAAGATAGAGTGAATGCTCTCTGAAGGAAAATGACATTATCCACAGCCTCAATAATTTTTTATATGTAATGTCTAACATTCAATCAAAATTAGTAGACATACTAGAAACAGAACCAAGAAAAAATAGACAATAAAAATAGACCCTTATAATAATTTGTAAATGTCTTATTAATTTCTTCTATGAAAGCAGGTTTATTGTTAAACTAATGACACAAGTTTCTGGGTGCCTCACTTGCACAAATCTTTCTAAGACTTGGGAGGAGCCCTACACATGTGCACTTAAGGTCGCATTTGCAAAACTTGCAACAATAACCAAAAACAGATTTGTTCCAAGTACAATCAGTTAAGACCGTTTTTTCTTTCTATTTTTACTTTATCTCTGTCTTAGTCCATCTTAGTTCCTATTACAAAAATGCCGTTAAACACACTCACACACACACACATTTATTTCTCAGTTCTGGAGGCTGCAAAGTCCAAGATCAAGGCTCTAGCAGATTTGGTGTCTGCTGAGGGCTTGCTTCCTCACAGACAGCTATCTTCTTACCTCAAATGGTGAAAGGGTAGAAATATCTCTTTGGGGTATCTTTTATAAGGATACCTGTAAGGTTAATTTTAGGTGTCAACTTGACTAGATTAAGGAATACCTAGATCACTGGTAAAACATTATTTCCAGGTATGTCTACAAAGGCAAATTCTATCTAAGATACCCTTCTTCTACCACCACGAAACATCAGAACTCCAGGTTTTCTGGCCTTTGGACTCTCGAAATTACACCAGCATTCCCCAGGTTCTCAGAACTTTGGCTGCAGACTGAGAGTTACAGTGTCTGCTGCCCCAGTTTTCAGGCTCCAGGACTTGGACTGAGCCAGACCACAGGCTTCCCTGACTCTCAAGTGTGTAGACAGCCTATCATGGTACTTCTCAACCTCCATAGTCACATGAGACAATTGCCCTAATAAACCCCCCTCATCTTTCTATATAGATATATATCCTATATATATCCTATTGGCTCTGTTTCTCTGGAGAACCCTAACATAGGCACTAATCCAATTCATGAGGGCCCCACCTTCATGATCTAAGCACATCCCAAAGTCTCCACCTCCTAAAACACCACCTTGGCTATTAGGATTTCAACATATGAATTATTGGGTTGGGGGATGGTGAATAAACATTAAGTGTATTGAACTCTCTGACACATTCTCCTCATATCAGATGGCAAGCTTCTCAGGTGATTGAGTGTCACAGGCATTTTGGAAATCTAACCAGAGGGAATTTGAATTGAGGGTCTATGTGGTTTAGGATTAATGGAATATATTTATGTAGTTCACAGTCACTTCCAAGCATAAGTTACTGCTAACTCTCTCAATGTTCATTGGCTTCTAGGGATACATTACTTGCCTCTGTTGATGCAGGCCCAGCACCCATAATTATGACCTGGATATGCGAGTAAGGTCCATGAACCATGAAGTTCATGAAGCATAAGTTTTGAGGCCCTCATTTTCATTTTCACGAGTCCTTTTCCAGGTCTCTTACTTAATTTTGCATCCGTAAATGTATTTCCTTTGCCTTAAAATGAGACTCAAAATTACAATCCTCAAGTCTCACAAATGTTATAAAATTGTAATTTTTGTGATGTCTATTCTTTCTAAATAAAGATTCACGTTTGGTGCCTAAACTTTCATAATTTTGTGGGTTTTTTTTTTTCTTAAAGTTGGCTTTAAAATTGTTAGTAAGCTGAAAGATAAATTTGAAGAACTGTTAATAACATCTTATTAGATACACTTTCCAATATTAACATTTACAAAAGCAAACATCTTAAAATCAGATTCTACAGTTTTCAGTTCTTTTGTGAGCAATCTTATTCTCTTTTCTGCTTTATTCAGCTTTTGCAATTATGGGTTAGAAAAAGCTGGAAGTAACTTTTATAATGTAGGTACAATTTCTTTCTAAACTAAAAGTCACCATATAACTTTAAGATATTGATGCACTTTAAAACACGTTCCTTATCATATTAAATGTCATTATAGAAATAATGCATAGGTGTGGTTGCAATGCCTAATAATACAAAAGGGTATAAAATGCTATTTGTCCATTTTAGAGTTTATCAAGTCACTTCTGTAATGAAAGATGAGGAATTCAATGTATTCGCCAAGCTTCCACCTGTCCTCTATCCCCTCCACTTTCAATTTTGGGGGGAATATTATTGGAATAACTTTTAAAGATAAAGTAAAGTTTTTGAGTTTTTTATAATTGGAAGGTGTTTTATACTCTCATTCTTAATTACTGCTTTTACTTGTATGATATTTTAAGTTCAATTTTCTTTCCTCACAATTTTGAAGATATTGTCCTCAGCACTTAGTATCCAGTCATGTTAATTAGGAAATTATACATCAATTTGAGTGTTTTTTTTTTCAAAAAAAACAAAAACTTGTTCCAATTCATTATATTTTATTCTTTGCCATTGGAGGCCTTGTCAAAGCAAGCCAACTTAAATGATTAGCCTTAATAACTAAATGGCATAAAACATAAATAATCTGGCTCTTTTTTTTTTTTTTGCTCTAGTTAACAAAATATTTTTACTCAAAAGACATGCTCAAAATTTTTTTTTGTCAAGTCTGTTCCTCTGTCAAAACACAGTAGAAATCTTGTTATCAGATACAACGAGGTCATTAGAGAAAGTTGGGTAAAGAGGAAAACTATTACAATACTATGTAACCTAAACATCTTTAAAGTTTAAAAGTTTAATCAAAACTTATTAATATATACTCATACTCTTTAACCAACAAAGACGAACGCTTCTTTTTGAGGCTGGATCCATCAATGATTTTCTTTCTTTCTTTCTTTTTTTTTTTTTTTTATAAACCACATCCCTTTTTCATCCACTGTGTTTTCTTCTATATATTCTTTTAAAGCAGAAAGAGGAGGAAAGGAATTGGGAAGCAATTTAAGTGCAGAATCCTAGACTTTTCAGGCTTTTCCCTCCAAACATTACTAGCTTTCTTGTTCACAATTAAGTCATCAGCAATTTATCAACTTGACTTTATTAAGTCTTTTCAAAGAATTCAACTTACTTTTCATAAAAACAATAACTTTATTTGATTCATATAGCATTTTATTATATACCCTAATTATGATAAAAAGGAAAGTGGCATAACTGGTTTAAATATACTTTTATAACCTCATCTCCAAAACAACCTGCTAATGAGTTTTTGAAATAGAAACTTGTTTTCCTTTTTCTTTCTTTTGTGTGTGTGTTTGTTTTTGTTTGTTTGTTTGTTTGTTTGTTTAGACAGGGTCTTACTCTGTCATGCAAGCTAGAGTTCAGTCATGGCTCATTGCAGCCTCGACCTGCCTGGGCTCAAGTGATCCTCCCACGTCAGCCTCCAGAGTAGCTGGGATTACAAGCATGTGCCATCACATCTGGATAATGTTTGTAGATGGGTTTTCACCACGTTGCCCAGGCTTTTCTCAAACTCTTGGGCTCAAGAGATCTACTCACCTTGGTCTCCCAAAGTGCTGGGATTACAGTAGTGAGCCACCACACCCAGCCAGAAACTTATTTGTAATGTTTTAAAATCACTTCTCAGGCTTTATATGAAGTAGCCAGACATTCAAATATTTAAATGTACCAGTTCCTAAGTAGTTAACAATGGATTAATTTCATACTGCTCTCACTCCTGCCCAAGCAGGTACCATACTACTGATGGAAATATCCAACTCTGTATAATGTGTCAGTAATTAAACTGCTGCACCTGAACACTTCCCATAAATATATTTAACATCAATTTGTGATCACTGTCAACAAATTCAAGCTTTCTGAAGGTTTCACATATAGTGACAGAAACATTCGCGATACAGTTATATTGTTTATGAAACAGTCATTTTCTACTCTATGTATTCAATTGCAGCTATTTATGATTGATTTTTATTAAACTTATTATTAGAATAAGCTTCTAGGGACTCCTCATAATACAGCCTTGTATTCCCTAGCAGTAGACGTGTTTATTCATTCACTGTATAATGTCATTCATTTATTAACTCATAATCCATGAATGGACCATATATTTTCTATGTATCTGGCACTGTTCTTTGGGTTATTGTTAAAATAATTCAAATACCATAGGAATTCTCCATTCCTTCTCTCTGTCCTTGTGTACTTCAGTGTCTTCCTATTGGGAGGAAACTCATTTGTAAAAGGCAACTGGCATTATATTGGGGTCATGTGGAAAAGGGAACCTGCTGGTTACCTCTTAATATGAGGAAAGTCCAAAAGTGAAATAGGAAAGGGCTGGGGTACTGCACTAAGGTGGGGAGGCTGTTTGGAGGAGAAAAGAAGAAAGACATGAGGAAATCTGAGGTCAGAACATCCAGACAGAGACAGGAAGCACAAAGACTGCAGCTTCAACAGGCTTGACAAGTTTCAGAAGCAGAACAAAGCCCAGGCTAGACATGCAGCCTTGACCTCCTTGGGCTCGAGCAATCCTCCCACCTCAGCCTCCAGAGTAGCTGGGACTACAAGTGCCTGCCACCATGCCAGGCTAACTTTTATAGATTTTGTAAAGACGAGGTTTCACGATGTTGTCCAGGCTGGTCTCAAACTCCTGGGCTCTAGCAATCTGCCCACTTTAACCTCCCAAAGGACTGGGAGCAAAGGCAGAGAGGCATGAGGTGAGCTGAAGAAACAGACCCTACAGGAACATGGAAGGCTTTACAGACCGAGATTCCACACAGGAAAGCAGTAGGGAAATGCTTTAAGAGATAAGCATGCAGACTTTGTAGTTTAACATTTCAACATGACCACTAAAATTGTGGGTGACGTTCACAAAAAACAACAACAAAAAGAAACCCAGATATCTTCCTTTCATAAAATGTTTATTTACTATTTATACAATTATGAGATTTTTTAGAAAATTAAATTTTTGTCAAGAAAGAATACTCATAGACCTCTAGCTCTTTGTCTTTCCTTCCACCTCTATTTTTTTTATGGCATTTGGGAAGATTTGTTATTTTTCATAATACACAGTTTAGGTTTGAAATATTTTTCTTTAATTTCCATATTCCAAAAATTCTCAATACTATTTATGTGGGCACATCACTACCAATATGACTCCATGTCACATAAATAGTCATGTAACTTTTTATGTTGTCTCCTGGCTATGTGGGGGAGGTTTCAGAAACCCTATATTACGGGCTTGCTCTAGGCTGCTCCTGTTCTGGGGCTGGTACCGTAATATATGAATTGAATCCTGCTACTCTGATGCTCTTGTCAGCCTGAAAGCTTGCCTTCCAGTTTGTATCAAACCATGGTATATAATAAATCAGCACATGTGTCTGAATAGCTATATATTCTTTCTGTGGCTTTAAATATTTTTATAATCACGGGTGCGATATAGGACTCAGGGGACTTTTAAAACCAGCATTTCAAAGCAGCTGAATGGAGACTCAGAAAACCTGTATGCTATTGGACTAAATTGCAGGAAAACTTCTCTGAACCTTTGATGCATGTGAGGTTTAGTTTTCCTGGGAACCACGTTTAATTCTGCAATTATTAATTTCTACAGTAAGAACTATTCCTGCAGTTCACTGAAGGCTAGGATATGGAATGTGGGATGACCTTCCTTCTTCCTACACCTTTGAAATCGGGAGCAAATGCATAATTCCCATTAGACGGCAAACCAGCCCTTGACCTCAAACAGACACTATAACAGCTCAGCCAGCCCAAGCAGGCATAGGACAATTCTCCTTAATAAATCCAGCAAACTTCACCACGCTGGATATAGCTTCCTTGAAACTGGACACTGGAAAAAAAGCTCTGCCTTGAAACCAGTTCCCTTGATTCCCATGAAAGGGACAGTGCCCGTTTGATTATTCTTAATATCTAACTAAAGCAAATTAACTTTGGGAAAGTAGGAGCTCGTTCGAAACAGAACCCGCATGACCAGAACTCTGCTGGTCTCTGGGTCTTGAAGTGGCCAGATGATGACTTGAAGTTGGCAATGGAAAATGTGGGAGACCAGTCATGGGAGTGAAGTGGCAGAAAAATCCTGGTGGTTGGTTATTCTGAATTCACAGGGAAGATCTTAATAGGTCATTTGTTATTGAACAATATTAAATTAGGACTCCTGAGACATTTTAAATGTGTATCCTCAGAAACTAGTCCTTGCCGGCCTCGTGGGCCCGTCCCCACCCACTGCGTGCACCAAGACACATGCCACACATTGATTGCCCTGCTGTGGGGTCCAACATGAAGCCCCCAAACTGGCTCCTGTGGAATATGTCTGAAAACATGCACTAATGTGTTCCTTGGCACTCTGGGAAAGCAGAATATTTCAATGACCCAGTTTTCTCCACGGGAAATTATTCTGTTGGAGTGTGTAAAATAACAAGTGAGTAGCAAAGTTGCATGTAGCAAAATGTAATTGCACTGATACTTAAATCCAGGAGGTGTATTGCTAGACCTTTATGATTTATGAAGCTTTTCCTATGTGGTTTTCAAGGAAAATCATTTTTCCATTTTTGGTATAATATGATTCTACTTCCAACAACTTCCCTGTGGGTTTATTTTTGATCACTTTTTCATAGGGTGAGGCTTGTTTGTGCAGAGGCCATCGCGGCAGTGGGAGAACTGGTGACTGAATTGCAAAAGCAGATAACTCTCTGAAAGAAAATGTAGGAACATTCCACACAAATGTGGTTTTACAGACACAATTCTTAATTCTGGAGGCTTCTGCAACTCCTCAGGCCCTTTCAACAGTGTGTAAGTCAGCTGCAATGCTCCTCGTTTTCAGGGTGCTGTTACCAAAGGTCCACATAAGGTGGAAAGTAGCATCAGATGTCTCAAAGTAGCTCTGCCAGACGCGCTATGCGCTGGGGCAGCCTCCAGCTAAGAGTGAGCCGCGCGCATCCCATTCGATCCCAGTGGAGGGGAGAAAACCTTCCTTCCTTCTCAGTTCCATCCGTGTAGCCAATGCAGTCTCCCTCCTATCCTAGCCTTTTGATACTTTGCCCAGGAAGCCAAATAAACGCATAATTCTAACCAGCTATAATTGCATTTCCCAGCTCACCTATCAGAACGGTGTTTCTATCGTTGCTGACTTTTGCTAACAGCTGCAGCAGTCTCCTGCCGCCGCCTCCCCACACCGGCACTCAAAGACGAAGCTCTCTGGGGATTGACAGAAAACGACCTGCCGCTTTGGGTATTTCGTGGCTCCGTGTGTGTATGTTTTGTTTTTTCTATCCGTGATTAAAACTACAAATTTAGTTAATGTACAGCACAGACTTTGTAAATAAATCTACACACACACACACAGCTCTGTAATTGCTTTTAAATGCTGGAACCAAGGCTGTCATCTACTCTCCAGACACTGAACTCCCCTCTGCAACCCTCCATCCCCCCCTCGCCACACCTCCCACCCTGGTCCCACACCAACCTTTTGTTCTGATGGCAAATCAAAAATCCCACAGCTTTTCCTAGCCAGACCTGGTATAAAGTAGACCAATTTTCTGTGTGGCCAGCCTCTTTAGTTGCATTTTTGGCAGATTAAAAACAAAAGATATGCCCAATAATACTCATAAAATATTGTGCTTGCTTGATGTTCCCCCTTAGGTTCGCTGCAGAGACACAACTGTCCAACCATCTATCACTCAGAAATGCTTTACTGATCTTCTGGAAATACGTCATCATTTAGGAGTATTATATATCTTTCTAAAATCACTCAAGATTTATGGTGGTGACTTGAATTCCTTTAGAGCTATCTGCTTCACACGTTTGAACACCAAAGGAAGACAAAAGATTGTATTTTAAGAAATTTAGACCAATGGTTATGAAGAAGCCAGAGACCAGAACATATCCTGAGATTAGACACAAACAAATGAGAAAAGATGATTGCTGCAAGCGATAGGAGCCTTCTAGGATTTGGCAGGACCCCACCCTACCAGTCTCCCGCCCTATGCCCAATCATTCCTCGCAGGTAATGAGCTGTGGAAGTCCAGTTTTTACCTAATCAGTTCTATCACTCATTGGCTCATCCTACCTTGAGATCCCTAAAGGTTCTGGGGAATGGTGATTTCAAACTAAATCGTTCACCAAGGCTGATTTTTGAATTACTAAGAAGGCACAGAACTGTGGAGGGATGTGCCTCTTGGATGGATAAATCTTCCGGGTAAATGGAAGGAATATGTAGAAAGGTTTCATGACAGACAAATCTGCAATAACCTATCTGAAAGAGTGAGTAAGCTCCTTAGAAATGACCCTGGCGTGAGACCTGTGTCAATGTTAGCAGTGCCACCATCCCCGTTACTCCTCCAGCAGAACTTTCCTGGAAGCCCTGAGGAGCATCCATCAAAACAAATGGGCTGCTTTCTTTGGGGGGGAGGGGGATGCTGCCACCTTTGGAGTCCAAGACACACATATTTTCCCCTGTGACATGAAGCGGTATAAAGAACAGTTGCCACCATTCGTGACCAACAACCCACAAGGTTCAAAGTGTTCGCACAGGATAAGAATGTTGACAGCATCCTTAGAACAGACCCAAGCTAACTGGCCTTGGAATTGAATGGAGTTAGCCTCATCAGCAAGAACCAAGAAAACTCACCAGCCTCTGAATTGATCAAGGTCTTTGCTCAAGGAGAGATTCTTAAAATGCAAATAAAAAAAAAACATGATTTTCTTTTCCAGGATGGGTAGCTGGGTTCTCATTTGAGCCCAGGCTTCTGACAGAGGAACATGAATAAAGTCCCCTCCCTCTTGAGAGCAGCTGATGCCCATATAAGGGCAGTTTTCTTCTGGAGAAAGCCCCAGGGGACCATCCATTACCCCCAGGACAGTCACTTCTGTTTAACATGTACGCAAGGCTGCTCAGGGGATAATAGGACACTTGGGGATGCATGCCATCAATAAAACTAGGATGTTCAACCCTGGATTTCACTTTCCCTTCTTGCCCAGTTACTTATTTTCCCAGTTCCCTGGTGAGACTAATGTTAGCCTAGTTCAACAGGGGCAGAAGGAAGGCAGCGCTGAAGGTGAAGACAATGTTCAGTGCATTTGTCCCTGCAATTCAGCACAGATACCTGCTTAGATGGAAAAATACGGTTAGTGTTTGTGCCTCCAGAGTGTCAGGGAACATTTTCAACTTAACCTGTTCAGTACTTCACATTGCATCTTGCATCCGTGTATATTTGTTTCACTGTGAAGGTTAAGGGAGACAGATGAACATCTGCAGACAGACATTCACATGCCAACATTGTGAGCCAACATCCAGACTCCCAAGAAAAGAATGTGGAAAAACTGGCAAACTCTAGAATTATTCTCAACGTGGGTGAGCCCTCAGCAGGACCCTGAACTGGGTGACTCAGTGACTGAGGGGCTCACCTCTGGCAGCTGGCGTTTGCTGGGGCGACCCCCTAGAGAGGCTCTATTTGGGAACTGTAGATGATTCAGGGATTTCCCTGTTGACAACTCAAATGCCCTCCCATCTCTCTCTAACGCTTTCACCTGCTCGGGAGGCACCTCTATCTAGAAATACAAGTGTGGTGCCCAGGGATCAACTTAACATTCTTGATTCCAGTGTTTTTTGACTCCAGTCCTTGTGATAGGAGCAGTCTTGAAAAGTCAGCTCCAGGTGCCTGCAATTAGGATGGAGTCTGTCTCAGCCAGAGGCAGTGATTCAAGTCTGCTCCCTTTTCCCTGTGGCTGTCCCCACTCTTTGGCCTGGATGTCCCCATGAACACTGCTGGTAAGTGGGCATCATGACCACCATTGGCCTGCTCAGACCTCAGTCTCTGAGTCTTTTCCTTTCTAGCGAGACTTGCCCTGTCAACCATCTCCTACAGTCCCGTATCTTTAAGTAGTGTTTACATGCTGATGCCTCCCAAACACGTATCTTCAGCCTGATTCCCCACCCTAAACTCCAGACTTAAAAATCAAACTATGGCCTTGACATCTCATGAGGATATTTAATAGGCCCTCAAGCTTCACATTTCCCCAGCTGAGCTCCTGGTATCCTCCCTCACAGCCTTCCCTATTGCAGCAAATGCCAACTTCGCGCTTGCAGTTACTCAGGCAGCCCAAGCACCTTATTATCCTCCTTGGCTCTTCTCTTTCACTCCCAACGTGCATTGAGTCAATCCACAGATCTTGTTTACTCTTCCTTCAAAGTACACACAGAGCCCAACCACTTCTTGCCACTTGGATCTCTCCTACCCTGGTCCAAGCCACCAACATTGTGGCTCAAATTCTGGCAGTGGCTTCGTGGCATTCTCCCTGCTTCCTCCGGCGAATCTCTCTCATTTACTCTCCTGCGTCAGATCAAGCCATTCCTCTGCTCCAGACGCCTCTGCTGGCTTCCCATCTCATCCAGAGAAAATACGGAGTATCTCTATGACCCCCGAGGGCTCACTGCTCCACTCAAGTCTCCCCGATCGCCTCTCCACCCCACCCCACACCCACCTCCTGGCTGGTTTTGACCAAGTCAGGCAGCCTCCTGCTCAGGGACCTCTGCTCCTGCTGTTTCTTACCTGGCCTTCCACGTGGCCCCTTTCTCTTCACCTTCATACTTTTAACTTCAAGGTCACACTCCCCTGACCACTCTCAAATGTACCCAACTTCTTTACCAATGTTTTTTCACGCTCCTTTCCTGTCTTGTTTTTCTCCCGAGTACCCATCACCCTCTAACCTAGTCAACGTTTAATTTCTGTGGGTACATACGAGGTGTACATATTTATGGGGCACAAGAGATGTTCTGATACTGGCATGCAATGCATAATAATCACATCATGGAAACAGGGGTATCCATGCCCTCAAGCATTTATCCTTCATATTACAAACAATCCAGGTATACTTTTTAAGTTATTTTTAAATGTACTATTACATTATTGTTGACTATAGTCACCCTGTTGTGCTGTTGAATAGTATGTCTTACTCATTCTTTCTAATATTTTTGTACCCATTAACCATCCCCATCTCCCCGCTTCCCCTCCCCTATTACCCTTTGCAGCCTCTGGTAACCATCCTTCTACTATCTATCTCCTTGAATTCAATTGTTTCGATTTTGAGCTCCCACAAATAAGTGAGGACTCGTGATGCGTGTCTTTCTGTGCCTGGCTGATTCCACTTAACATAATGACATCCAGTTTCATCCATGCTGTTGCAAATGACTGAGTCTCATTCTTTTTCATGGCTGAATAATACTCCATTGTGTATATGTACCACATGATCTTTATTTATTCATCTGTTGATGGACACTGAGGTTACTTCCAAATCCTGGCTTTTGTGAATAGTGCTGCAATAAATATGGGAGTGCAGATATCTCTTCAATATACTGATTTCCTTTCTTTTGGGTGGATCCCTAGCAGTGAGATCACTGGATCATATGGTACCTCTATTTTTAATTTTTCAAAGAATCTCCAAACTGTTCCCCATAGTGGACCACCTAACCTATTCTTTATTTTTTTATTGTTCAGCTCTCTCATTAAATAGAAATTACATAAGGATGAAGATATTTTTCCGTTGTGTTCTCTGCTGAATCCCTGGAGCCTAGCATGTGTAAGAAGACACAGAATGCATATTCACTGTGTGAGTACCTTTTATCTTGTGGCATCAATGATCCAGGGCCAGAGGAGCATCCAGAAAAGGACAGCAGAGCCTCAGGTGCTCACCAGTGTCAAGGAAGGTCTGCGAATAGCTTTGTTGCAAACTGTTCATCTTCATTACTGGCACCTTTTGTGCCAACTACTAGAGGTACTTGTTACTTATTAGCAGAGTGACTTTACACACTTCAGATAAATTAATGCTGCTTAATACCTGATGCAGTTGGTAGAAGTGAGATAGTCACATGCCAATCAAGTATGGAAGGGGAAAAACGGAGGAAGATGAAAGCGCAAAGAGAAAGAATTTAGCATTCATGATATGTAGACCTGTGTCTCACTTTTTAAAAATTTTGTATGTAAATATTTTTATTTTGAATGGTTCAGAGAAAATTGTGATTAATTTTTAGGTACTTCAAAATTCATGCATTCGCAAATTTTTAGGACATTCTAGTTAATTTTCTAAATTAACTAGATGGGAGGGAACTAAGAGGATCCACAAGACAAAAGAATAAAAAATATTTTTTTCAAACAATGTGAGAACAATTTTGAAAGACAAGGTGATTCCTAAGCTGAAGAGAGACAAATTGTCAAGAAAGGACTTCATTGTGTCAAAATAGCAGGTGAGAAGAAGACAAACTTGGAAGTCATTGGTTTTAGCAATGAAGGAGCTCAAATAAAATAAATTATTTATGCCTCTTTATAACATTTTAATTTTAATATGAATGCAAATTTATAGAAAATTTGCAACAACACAAGAAACATTCAATGTTATTATTTATTTATTTATTTTAGATGGAGTCTTTCTCTGTCACCCAGGCTGGAGTGCAGTGGCACAATCTCCACTCACTGCAACCTCTGCTTCCCACGTTCAAGTGATTCTCCTGCCTCAGCCTCCCGAGTAGCTGGGATTACAGGTGCCCGCCACCACACCCGGCTAATTTTTGTATTTTTAGTAGAGACAGGGTTTCACCATATTGACCAGGCTGGTCTTGAACTCCTGACCTCGTGATCCATCTGCCCTGGCCTCCCAAAGTCCTGGGATTATAGGCGTTAGCCACCGTGCCCGGCCCATTCATCATTATTTACCCAGATTCACCAGTTTATATTTTACTATACATTTGCTTTATCAGTTGAAAGAAAGAGACAGGGAGAGATAGAAAGGGAAAGAAATGGAAATAAAAGTAATTTGGCAACATTGGGTTCCTTTACCCCTAAATACCTGAGTGTGCATTCAACAAGAACAAGGGTTTTCTCTTATATGACCAAGGTACAATTATCCAAAGCAGAACATTTTAACATAGGAACAATATGATTATCTAATCCACAGCCTAGATGCAAATTGTGTCAACTGCCCCAGTGATGTCCTTAAAACTGCCCCCTCCAGCCCAGGAACAGGCCAGATCCCACATGCATCTGCTTGTCACGTCTACTTCGTCTCCTTGCATCTGGAACTGTTGTTCAGCCTCTGTCTTTCTTCATCTTAACATTTTGAAAAGTACAGGCCACTTACTCTGTAGATGTCTCTTCATTGGGGGTTGCTGAGGTTTCCTCCTGACTAGATTCCGGTTCTGCACTAGGGCAGGTTCTGCACTAGGGCAGGAATTAGACAGAAATGCATCCTTCCCATTGCAGCACATGAGGAGGGCCAGGATGTCACTGTCCCGGTATTAGTGATGTTAACTTGGATCACTTATTTAAAATGAAATTCACCAGGTTTCTGAACTCTAAGGTTCTACTTTTCCATTTGTAATTAACAAGTAGTTTATGGGGACAAAACTTGAGACCTATTCCTCGTTTAACTTTCACCCACTACTTTTAGGATCTATTGCTAATTTTCTCATTCCATCACTGCTTTGATCCATCCAGAAATCATTTGTATTTCAACACCGCACTTTTCCATTTTAGAATTTCCATTTATTTTTACAACTTCTATTTCTCTGCTGAGATTCCTGGTCTGTCCACTTAGAATAACCACGTTTTCCCTTAAGTCCTTGAACATACTTATAAATGTTGTTTTAAAAGTCCTTGACTGCTAAATCCAACATCTAGATCAAATCAATGTCCATGTCTCTTGGCTCTGGGTAAAATCTTCTGGTTCCTGTGCATGTGTAATCATTTCTTATTAGACTACACACTGTGGATGCATACTCTAGAGACTTTGGATTCTGTTATGTTCTTCTAAAGCACATTAGTTTTTGCTCTAGCAGCCATTTAACTTGACTGAAAAACTCCAAACTGTCCTCCCTGCAGTAGGCAGGAGGGGACACTGCTGAGTCTCTAGCCTTGCAGCTGTTGCTTTTCGCAGGGAAATGTGGGGGCTTCCCCACGCACATGCAGTCCAGTGGTTACCCAGGGGCAGGAAAAAGTGCCTGCACAGATTTCTTTGCTATCCTTTCTGTACCCTTGATTCCGGAACTCCCCCTCCACTTTTGAGCTGCTATCAGCTTCAAACTATGCCCGGTGACTTCTCAAGCAGATAAGGGTACCAAGTTCTTCTTGAGTTCTACCCATGCACAGCATGGTAGAAAAACAAGGAGAAGAAATGCAAATGGTACCCAATGAATTCCCATCTTTCAAGGGTTGCCTCCCCAGTTGCTGCCTCCCTTTCATCATTCTCCAATGCTTTTGAACAGTTGGTTTTTATATCTTGTCCAGACTTTGTAATTGTTATCTGTGGGAAGGTTATTCTGGGGCAAGCTTCTCCACTATTATCAGAAGCAGAGCCTCTCTAATCATCTTTTTAAATCTAGAAATTCTCATGGTTTCTTAGAGCTTCAGGCTTCCTGTCAGTATTTTACATGACACTGTAAACTTTCCATCCACATTATTATTCTTTCTATGATATAGAATCCAGCCTTTATTCTTGAATTTCTTCTTACCACTTACCTGAGCGAAGCATCTCTGCATAAATTCTAAAAGCATATTTCCAGTGGTTCAAGCTGAAGTCATCTTCTTTAGCAAATGGGAAATCTAACAGGTATTGCAAATCACATAATTGGGGCTATGCAAACTTGGGTGTTAGAAAAAATGAACATCTCAGAAGGAAATCTCTCTCATCATATAACATATGCATATTCATATATATGTATAGATAATTTAGGAAAGCTGAGTTTATATAGCTGCAAGTCTATATGCCTAAGGAGAGTGTTAACTGAACTTTGTGCCAAAACTTTAAATATACCCAAGATACTTTTCCAAGTATCTCCACTCTATTCTGTCAAAGCCACACAAATTTTTAAATAACAGTCCAAATATGCACTGTCCTCTTTTTATGTTTTCCTCAAAGCGCAGTTCACTGCCCCAAACCTTCCTGGAGGCAGATGAGTGCATGCATTGGAAGTGTACCCCGACCTGCGTGTGCATTTCTTGCTTAGTGCTTCCATTTTGTCAAAAGTAACATGACTCCTGCGTCCTCTTCCTTCCCCAGATCATTTAGTCCTGGCTACTGAGAGAAAAAGCCAGCTCCACCTTCTATTGCTCCCCTACTGTTGGGTGAATAGTCCTCCAAATGCCGGCAGGAAGGGGACTGACTGCTAAGGAAGGAAATCTCAGGCACTTCCCATATCTGAAAGGAAGGCACAGGAAAAGCCTCAGGATGGAACCCAGACTGGATGAAACTGGGAAGATCTTGCTAGACAGAAATTAGAAATGCTCCTACAAAGAAACTGAAGTTCCATGAACACTGTTGCCACCCTGCAATTTAGTGTCATACTCTACTTGTAACTCTAACCTAACAATGTGTCATCTTTACTTTTTATGTTATTTATTTACAAGTGCATTTTCAGTATCAACCCCTTCATTCATTAATCCTAATGTGGCCTGTTCCAATGTCTACTTACCATTTTAAATACTTACTATAATTTACAGGGCTTTCTTGAACACATCCAAGGTATATTATATGAGGCTAGCTTAATGGAAAGTCTTGTATACCAAAGCAGGAAAAAAAAAACACATTTAATTTACGATGGCTTTGAATTTTGATCATAATTTACTCATGGAGACCTATTCATACAAAGCAATACCAATACAATTTTTCAGAAGCAATGAAAAAATAAAACAATAAATGCTGATCTTATTAGTTTTTTCCTGAAAGTTCAGACATATTCCATTCTGGGATTATGCAAATTATGCTTAATTGGAGAATACTTAGGTTATTATAATTTCTCTTGGGCTAATTCTATTAGCTTAACTTTTGGAAGCATTTTAGCTACTAGAATTTTCAAATTTATGTGTTTTTCTTTTCTCCTTAAAGAAATTATCAAGGGCTTGCCCCAGTTCGAGGTCTTAAAACACCAGAAGAGACAGATGTACATGGAATTAAGAAAAAATATCACTCCAAAAAATTATGAGCAAAGAAGAATGATGTTTTATAAATTCTTTCACGTCACCTCCGAATTTTAATCCACAAATTGGAGTCTGATTAAAAATAGGAGAAAACTCTTAATAAGGATTTTTGTAGAATACGTAATACATATAAAACGCCCCTCATGGAAGCCAGGCAGTCTTTCTTCCAACAAGATGAAATCAATCATTTTTTAGGGCTCACCATAGTAAAGCAAGTTCATACAGTAAGTGAAAGATACATACATTAAGAAGACAAGGTTCTTGACTCAATGGACTTGGAGTTGAAAGGAAGATGAGACTTTTTTTTTTTTTTTTTTTTTTTTTGAGACGGAGTCTCGCTCTGTCGCCCAGGCTGGAGTGCAGTGGCCGGATCTCAGCTCACTGCAAGCTCCGCCTCCCGGGTTTACGCCATTCTCTCGCCTCAGCCTCCCGAGTAGCTGGGACTACAGGCGCCCGCCACCACGCCCGGCTAGTTTTTTGTATTTTTTAGTAGAGACGGGGTTTCACAGTGTTAGCCAGGATGGTCTCGATCTCCTGACCTCGTGATCCGCCCGTCTCGGCCTCCCAAAGTGCTGGGATTACAGGCTTGAGCCACCGCGCCCGGCCGGAAGATGAGACTTCTAAGAAGACAAATCACTCCTGGGCAGCTAGAGGCTACAGCAAGTACCTCCAGGACACTCTACTCAGCGGGCAGGCTGGGGAAGCCCGGAGGAAAAAGAGTCTCCTCAGACACCAAGAAAGGCTTCTTGAAGGAGACTGTGTTTGAGCTGGGATTTGGTCAGGAGAATTGACTGTCCCAGAGTGAAGGACTCACATAAGCAAAGGACACAAAAGGGGAAACATTAAGGGACAGTCCCCAGGACCAGAGGGAGGCTGTATAAGGTGAAAGGTTTGGCACAGCTACAAGTAGATCAGGACGGGGAATATGGGGCCTAGTCAATACTTTGAAATGTTTGGGCTTCCTTTTGCAACCTGCGAGCATTCCTGGAAGGTAGAGGGTTGGCTGAGTGTGAGAGTAACATGATTTAGACATGGGCATTAGGCCATGCTATGGAGATAGCTGGGCCGCTGAGTGACCATCGCAGCCATGTGTGCCCTCCAGCAGCAAATGAGGGTCCAGATTAGTGCAGAACTCTGGGATATTAAAGCAGGGTGGGAAGGGTACATGAAGCCAGAACCAGCAGGGGTGGGAGGAAGGGGATGGCTAACAATGACAGCGGCTAACTAGATGGCTGGTGACACCATTCAACAGGAGCAGGGAAATCACAAAAAGGTGGAGGTGGAGGTTTGCCAGGCAAATGGAGTGCCTGGGGGTGCCAGCAGCTCTGAGGTTGACTAGGAGAAGCTCTATGCGCGGTCTGCAGGCAGATGATCACGAATCTGAAGGTAGTGAATAAAACACAAAAGGGAATGTAGAAGACATCATACGGCAGTCAAGAACAGATGCAGGGGAGTCCATTGTTCAAGAGGAAGAGCAGAGAACAAGGAGACAAAACAGCGAAAGCGGGGTCCCACAGACAGGGTCACAGTGCAGAGAGGGGTGCACACGCTCTGAGAGTCTGGGGGAACAGAATGCTACTGGCATAGTGCATGGCTTCTTAACAGTCTCACCGCATGGCTGCCACAGAGGCAGGGCAGAGTCCTCCCAACAGTGAACATGTGTCTGTGTGTGCCTGGGGCCTGCATGGGAACTTGAGACTTGGAGCTGGAACTAGGTAGCAGAACTCAGAAAACAGAGTCAGGCGTGAAGCTCACAGTAAGGACCAGACAATCCAAGGAGGACTGAGATCCAGAAAGAGAACCCAAGAGCAGGGATGCGCTTCATGAGCAAGCCTAATGAAGAGGCTCCGAAAGCCAGGGAGTGACGAAAAGGGAAGGGATGCAAGCCAGGTTCTTTCTGGCAACGTGCAGCCTCCAAACCCCGCTTCATGGAAGGACCAGCTTTACTGTCTGATGCACACTCTTCGAATTTAGCAATAACCTCTACGAACCAACCTCCGTTTCCAGGAATGATGCTGGCTGTTCCTTCAGAGGCGTCGAACCGATGTCCTGAACTCCTCTGCACTGACTGGGACACCGCAGGCCCCTCAGAGGGAAGGAATCCTGCCTTTTCATTCCAGATGCGGTGTATGCTGACAGCTCTCTTCACAAGTCCAAAGTTGAAATCACTTCTATGGGCTTGAAAAGTCTCCTTTTCTGGCCGGGCGCGGTGGCTCAAGCCTGTAATCCCAGCACTTTGGGAGGCCGAGATGGGCGGATCACGAGGTCAGGAGATCGAGACCATCCTGGCTAATACGGTGAAACCCCGTCTCTACTAAAAAAATACAAAAAACTAGCCGGGCGACGAGGCGGGCGCCTGTAGTCCCAGCTACTCGGGAGGCTGAGACAGGAGAATGGCGTGAACCCGGGAGGTGGAGCTTGCAGTGAGCTGAGATCCGGCCACTGCACTCCAGCCTGGGCGACAGAGTGAGACTCCATCTCAAAAAAAAAAAGAAAAAAAGAAAAGTCTCCTTTTCTATGACAGATTAAAGAAAAAATTTTCTTCCATCAAAAAAAAAAAAAAAATAGGGCTTACTCTCTATTTTAGGGGCAAAATAGCAGCAGCAGCTGAAAGTAAAAACCTTTGGACTCTCACAATCCCATAAATAAAGCAATAAGATTCTCTAATAAAGCGGGTTCATGGGATAAACTAGACCAAGTCTCTAAATACCGAAGACCCATGGAGGGAACAGGTTCGTTTAACTAAGACTCTAATCAGAGGCCACTGATTAATCTTAATCCTACAAATCATCCACTGCAACTCAGCCCATAAACTGTGGGATCTTTCATTCTCATGCCTCATAATAGGTGTGGGAGGAGCCCAACTAACATAAGAAGACTGTGGCATGACATCATAACAATCACCAAGTGGCATTGTTAAACACCCACACACGGTTATGATGCCACGCTGCTATGCTGAGCACAGCACGCACACGCAGGAGTGATTTCTCCACTGCTTCTCTGCTGCGTGAGTCACAAGGCTTTTCATTAGTTATCCAAGTCCTCGTCTAATGACCCTAATGACCCTCGTCTAATGACCCTTCAGTCAAAAACCAGGGCATGTGAGAGTTTATAGAGGAAACAGGACATCTAAACCTGGAATGAGGGAAGGGAGGAAAAGGAGGGAGGAGTGGGGAAGGTAAGACTCATCTTATTCATTTTGTTTTCTATCACCTGGTACTTCCCCTGGTCTTAGCGGGCCCACGTTGCGCTGGCACATGCTTCAGGCTGTAGCCCAAGGCTGGTTTAACCTACTACAGAGTTTAAGTTTTCAGAAAGAATTTTCAGCAGATGCACTAAATATGGTCAAATATTTCAGTGTTGTTCCTAATTATTTGAAGTTAACTATCTAAAATCCACTGACTACAGATTACCTTCACCCAGGTATTCAGCCCCAGCTGATTCATGGGGCTGTTTAGAATTAAAACCCAATTTTCCTTCCTTAATCCACAGACAACCCCAACCACACTTAAAGGACAGCTAAGAAGCCGCAATCCCTTCCCAGCAAATAGCGCTCATTATCTTACAGAGCAGGTTCACAACTTGTCACTTCACTTTGACCTCCTGGTTATCCTGCCTATTTTGTAAGAAAGGAAACTGGGGCCTACAAAGGTTGGGTCAATTGCCCTAGATCATGTGGAGGGCAGTTGGTGCAGCCAGAATTCAAACACCTTGGCTCTGTCTCTGGTCCTCATAGCTTCTCTACCAGAACTACAGGACAGAAAGAGCTAGAAAAACCATTCCAGAGCTCAACTGTAACGGAGCATAAACTCTGAGCTCATTAGAAAACTAGAAAATTACATCCTTTTGCTCTTGTTCACAACTTTTAAGTTATACTTATCCATAAAGAGGAATTACCATGTGCATAGATTGTTGTAACCTGATTTGCATATGATTATCAGGAAAATATACATGATTATGGTTGTTTTTCCCCCTCTAAGTCTAGTTGGCAGAGAGAAACTTCGTCCTTCCTTGGCACCCATCTCAACTGTCAGAGACAAAGCTGTCCCTCCGAGATGAGGTCTCTTTCCACCCCCCACACCCCACTGTCTTTTAGCAGCTGGAAGTTTGAGGCCTGTAGGAAATTGAGGATTAATTTTTAGTCTGTGTTTTTTTTCCTTTAAATCACCAACTCTGAGATTTCTAGGTGTTACTCTGCGCGTGTGTGCTTCACAATATCAACTTTCACAACTTGGGATCTGCTAGAAAATGGGCTTCCGAGCTCCCTTCCTGTCTCTCCACGCAGGTCTCAAGCCTCCTCTGTCTCTGCTCCCTCTGCATGTTTCTGCCTTTCCCTTGTCCACGGCCTTGGTGGGACCCGCCATTGTTTGCTCTTCTTTCTAGAGAATGAGTCTTGTTTCCAGCTAGATGGGAAAAACCTCTCAGGACAAGACCATTGGAACAGCACTCGGTTACTGAATTGTATGCTGTGCATATGTTCACTGTTCACATAATAACAGATATTTTATGAGTCATACTGTATGTCAAGCACAGCACAGACTGTCCTGGGCATTTACTCAACACCAGCACTGTGGAGCACCCATCATGAGTTTCTGTGGGCCGGGACTCACAACTCTGTGCATCTCTCTTCATCAGGCACCTTGTCAAAAGACATCCACAGTATGGGGGTAACGCAGCAAGTATCTGGTGAACCTGTGTGTATTAAGCACCACTGAATTTTCCCCTCACTGAACACCATTTACAAACAGACGAAGATCTGTGAAACTTCCCATGAGGCAGCACAGAAGCATCCAGAGGCCACTGCACGTGTCTCGTGGCCACTCTCCACCCTGTGATGGCGGTCTGCACAGGGCTTCTTCCTCGGGTGGCTCCCAAGTAACCTCCCTTCAGCTTTCCCCCTGCTGTTCCGTGGTGCTTGTCTTCCAGCAGAATCTCTCTCACTTTAACAATTAAATGGACAACCCAGGAAACCTACACTTGGAATTCAAAGAAATGTTAGACTCCTATGGAGTGTCTCATTAGGTTAAAGGAAAGTTACGGAAAGGTCTGATGGGAAAATAAGTTTCTACATTTCGCTTAGGGCCCAAAAAGAATCCCAGATTTTGTTTCCATTCAAGTGCATCTAGTAGTATTTATTTTGATTCAGGGAGATGCAGTTCGTTTTTAGCATTCACAAAAGCTTCTTGACATCAGATCCAAAGCCTGTGCCGTGGAGATATGGTTAAACATTCTCACGCAGCATCACTGAGCCGGAGAGCAACCTGAGAAACCTGAGAACTCTACGTGTGGGAAGATTCCATCCGGCTTCATAAAATACTACCTGGACCTGAGAACTCTATGTGCAGGAAGATTCCATCTGGCTTTATAAAATAATACCTGGATCTTCAAGGTTGGCAAAGAAGAGAAAAGCTCCTTGGGAACTTAGTTACTAGGTCTCACAGCACAAGTTCTGTGTCCTCAGAGTCGCCGCCATCAAGGAGCCCTCTCACTGGTCACTGCTGCGGCCCCTACGTGGACCAGCGTGTGTCCACAGCTCCTCCCTGATTCCCCATAGCACAACTGGGAACATTTAAACAAAACTCTGCAGGAAAGGGAGGGATACTCAAGGGGAATTTGCTGCAGAAGGAAGCACCTAGCACCGTGAGTTTATGGGTCTTTAACAGAAGTGTCACTGCAGAGCTATGGCCCTACAAAGCACTCTTTTGCCCCAATCTCCGGTGAGTGCGCTGTCTCTCAAACCCGCTTCTATGAAGTTGAAGATGAGACGTCAATCCAGAGCTCATTCCTTCTCAGTTCTGACCAAGACAACCTCTCAATTCCAGTTCCCAATCTGAGGAAGAGCTGCCCCTTTCAGAAAAGGTACTGGGCCCTCCCCTCGGGCATGACATCAGTAGACAGGCCAATGAGTCAATGATCTCTCCCCTACACAGAGAGCCTCTTAACACAGATGCAAGGATGCCTCCAAATGCTTTAAGCCTAGGTGCACCTGCAACAGCTACAAACTCAACGTACCCAGGCAAATTCAATACTGCACTCCTAGAAGAAAGTTTATTTTCCTTCATTACAGGACAGAAGCAAAAGTTGCAACAAATTTCACCACTCATGAACCATTTTCCAATGTGCCAGCAACAGACGCCGTTGATAGACACCCCATTTGCAGAGGTGATGGGGTGATCAATGGCTTCTGAAAAGGAAGTTTAGGACCCAGTCATATATCAGAAAGGTTAAAGTCCTAAGACAAAATTTCTGGAACATCTTCTCCTGTAGCACAGGGTTCCTCTTAGTGTTTCTGACTGTGAAGAGGAGATGGATGGGAGCAGGCAGGTAGCATCTCCTTCCTCCATTTTGATGTCCACCGCTGCTTCTTTATTTCCTTTTCCTTTTTCCACTTCTTTTTTTCTTTTTTACATTTTAAAAGTAATGGTCTTAAAGGTCTTCAGTCTTAAACAAATAATAGAAGGCTTTAAAAGTTGGTTTTGTGCATTTTGTATGTCATAGTTATAAGTGGATTTGAAGTCCTTATAATACTTTATACATTTCATCAATCAACATCCAGGTTAGTAGAATCTTAGATACATGATGATGGTTATGAATTCATACTAGGCCCGTGTGTGCTGGGTTTGTCTCCAGGCCTTGGGTGAAGGCTGCCATGGGGTGCGTGACATGACTCAGGAGGCACTGGGGAAATCAGGAGAGGCAATGGTAACACAGCACCTCAAACATCCCAGGGCAGCTGGTCTACACCAGGTATACACCCAGCTAGATGGGAAAAACCGCTCAGGGCAAGACCATCGGAACAGCACTCGGTTACTGATTTGTATGCTGTGCATATGTTCACTGTTCACATAATAACAGATATTTTATGAGTCATACTGTATGTCAAGCACAGCACAGACTGTCCTGGGCATTTACTCAACACCAGCACTGTGGGGCAGTGCAAAGATGGGAGAGGCAGGGGCCCTCACCTCAGGGAGCACATGGATACAGAGACCGTCCCTGTCCCCTCCATCCTCAAGTCTTGATTCCTTCCATCTTTCTCAGGTTGGAGGTTAACTTGCTGCTGAAGAGATTTCAACAGCATGGGAATTTACATATAATCTGAATAATCGAAAGTAAAAGAGTTCATCTTCTGGGTCCTACTTCTGCTGTTTTCATCCACTGCTTCCTACCCATGTGCTAAGCATTTTCATGCAGCCTCATCTGTCTTTTCAATAAGAAAGCCAGTTGATAACTAATTCACACTTAGGTGGGCTGTTAAACCATAAAATGTTGACGAGGAAAACAACACTTAATAATAAATCATATCATGGTAACGTTTCTGTAGCCAGTAGGAAAATGGTTTCAGGTGTGAATAATTCTCACTACTTCATGGATCACACAACATAGATACTGTTCATTAATGACTCTAAAGTCAATACAGGGCATGAAACTGTAAGGAATTCCTTCCTACTATGGTCCAGGCAGTGAAATGGGACTTTTTTTCGTTTTGGCCAGTGTTCACTAGTTCCACTACGTTTCTGATCAGATCTTCACATTTAATTTCTTCTTAGGTATTCATGCATCTGGGAGTTCTTATTTACTGGAAACTCAGTATCTCCTGTTTGCAGGCAGTGGCTGGGTGTTCAGTGAGTCCAGATATCTCTGGATGGATGCTGTGGATAAGCTTGGTATCCAGTGGAATCTGTCTCATGCACAGAGGACAAAAATCCGAAAGCTCACATGGGTTCCAGCACAACAGATAGCCTGTCCCACTAGAGTTGTGTTAGGCGAGGTGTGTACATTTGTATCATCTGTCACAACTATTGACCCCTCTCTTTTCTCAGTAACAGCAGATACACTTGCCTATCACCACATGACTTGGGGGAGCTGATCCACTACCAGGCTTGGTCTGTGGCTTGCTTTGCCCACAACAGCGTGAGCAGTGTGATGTGCAGCATATCTGAGCAGAAGCTTTAAAAGCAATTGTGTGGTTTGGTTCTTCCCCCTGTACTTCTCATCTTCCATGAAAAGGGCCTGTTCCCCCAGATCTCTGCTCCTTAGCCTGAGTCCTGGAATGAAAAGACACAGTGTCACAGTAGTGAGATATTTTAAACAAGAAAGAAATATTCGTTGTTATAAATCGCTGAGATTGGGGGGTTGTTGTCACTACAACACACCTACTACAACATGATATGGGCACTAGGACAAGGGAGATGCATTTCATCCCTTGTCACAATGATTTTAAAAATCCATTAGTATGCACAGGACTTGGCGTGATACAGGCATCAGGCAGACAGGATAACAAGTGCACTGGGATGCTTCCAAAGTTTTTAGGGATTTCAACAGTCCTTTCAGTTGAAGGAAGACTGATCCTCCACCCCATGCAAGAACATTATTAGTGTGAAACTCTCAAGTGCTGTATCCTAAACACACCCCCTTAATAACAGAAAGAAATCCTCCCTCCTCTGAATTAAATAAACCATACGTTATTCATCAGATTTCTATATAATATTGCTCCTACTTGTACGTGTAATCATAAAATAATTCATAAAGTTTCAGGTCAAGGAAAAAAAAGTAAATATTCCATTTTTAGTCCTGACATGGACACCCCTAATAAAATGTATTGACTAATAAGAATCTTGTTGATTGTATTTGCTACTTATTTTTAAGTGTCAGTGGATTAATACTATAACATGGTTTTTCTTGGCTGACCAGAAATGATACCTGTACATTCAGAGAAGTCATAACCGAAGAGCTAGAAGTGTCAGATTACGGCTATGGGTGGTCTTCTCTTTTGTACTGTTGAATGAAGAAGAGACAAAATGGTCAAACCTTCTTGAAGTAATGCGTTGCAAAGAACAGTTCAACCTGAGTGGTAGATTTGAGAACTAAAGGATAAAGCAGCTACAGACAACAACTAACAGACTGTGTTCTGCCTCCCTTCCAAAAACATGTCACTAAAATGAGAGTGTCTTTGCTGATTAAGGTTATTAGTAAAAAAAAAAAAAAAAAAAAAAAATGGACTTAAGTCTCTTGTACACTCGAAATTTACAGGTGATGGGTGAATTTCACTTATCACAGTAGAAATACTCGAGCCAATCAAAACAGAGGTGTACACAGCACAAGTAATTTATTAATTCACTGTTCTTTCCTGAAATGGGCTTGAGACAGTGCTATTGGCTCCATATTTTCTGGTTGCAAAGTTTAAAGAAAAGGGCACGAGAACCATGAGACGTCCCTGAGACCAGAGCCCCATCCCATCACCTTCTTGCTGTTTGCTCATAAGCAAAGTGACTTCTCCAAACCTCTTCATGCTACACAGGACATCCCGCTGGCCTCACAGTCTGGCTGGAAAGATGAGGGGTGTGGTGTGATCACATCTGGCACAGCCCTCACCCCAGGAAGGGTCACTGGGGCTGCCTCCCTCTTCAGGTCCCTTTAAATTAAATGTTTCTGTTCTATAGAAAGACATTCATCTCCTAATTCTATTTCCAAGGTGTTTCTCTTTCCACATGAATCAGTAAAGCCTCTTTTTACTCTTAAAGTTAAAAGGACAACCTCTCTAACTGATTTCTCTAGAACACTAAGAAAGCCACACCAAAGGCTCTGAGATTGCAGAGGTGCAGGGAGCAGCTGTTTTTGGTTGAACCCTCACCAGACATAATGACATATGTGTAAAACCTCTGGGAAGTCCTGTAGGAAAAAAGATTGATTAATTTGTGGGGTGGGGGGGATTTGCAAGAAAAGTGTAGCATTATTTTTAGTATAGCATTTTAATTTTCATAACTGATCTGATCTCACAGTAAAACTTATTGAGCTCAGTTAGTGAGAACTCAAGTTTTTTACTGAATTCTCAAGTCCTATTTTGATAAACTAAGGACAAAATATTTCTACATAACATATAGAGATATAATTTACATACTGTAAAATGTAGCCTCAAGTGTCCAATTCAGTGGTTTTTAATATACTCACAGAATTGTGAAACCATTACCATAACTAATTTTAGAATATTTTTATAACCCCATAAAGAAACGTCATGCCCATCAGCGGTCACTCCTTCCTCCCCATCCCTACAGACCCTGACAACCACCATCCTGTTTCTATGACTTTACCTATTCTGGAAATGTCAGATAAATTGAATCATACAACATGTGGTCTTTTGTGACTGGCTCTCACTAAGTATAATGTTTTCCAGTTCAGCATGTGTTGCAGCATGTGTCTGCCTTCACTCCTTTTTGTGGCTGACTAATATTCCACTCTACGGATTTATCATATTTTGATTATCTATTTATCACTTGGTGAACTTTTGGGTCATTTCCACCTTTTGACTATTAAGAGTAATGTCGCTCTGAACATTTGCATACAAGTATCTTTGTGGACATACGTTTTTACTTCTCTTGGGTATATCTCTGTGAGCAGAATGGCTATGTTGTTGGGTATATCTCTGTGAGCAGAATGGCCTATTTAATATTTTGAAGAGCTGTCAGTCTTTTTCAAAGTGTGCCAGCTCAGTTTCTTTTGATTAAAAAAAAAAAAAACTGGAGGTTAAATGTTCAGTCGATGCAAAGCCCTACCAAAGATGTTCAGTGACTCAGACGACACAGTCTTTGAGGTGCTCATTGAGTCAAATTCCTGTCTCCCTGCTTCCCCATATCCCTCTCCAGGATGCCCCCCTGTCTCAGGAATAAGGGGTCTCAGGCTCCCAAAGCACCCTATCAATGCCCACTGGCCTCTCTTACACAGTTGTTATGCTGACTTCTGGGCTGGTGGCCCTGCTGGGCGGGTGGCTTTGGCTGGACTGTTGGGGGTCAAGCCGGTCCCCAAGGAGTCCAGACTCTGGCTGTCCAGTTGTGAAGGCTCTGTGGTCTCTTTGTCTCAACCCCAATCACTGTCATATTGGTTTTCAAAGTGTAATCTGGGAGTCCCTGAGGTGTTTTCAGGGATCTAAAAGCTCCAAATTACTTGTATGATAATACTAAGACATTAGTATTATGTGCAGTAGGGTTTTCCAGAGCCTGCATGAGGTTAGGTATTTTGAAAGACTCAGTGCAGAAGCAGATAAGAAAACCCAGTTGCCTTCTATTAAGCTGGGCATTATAGAGGTTTGCAAAAATGTGAAATAGTCCCACTCGTCTCACAATTTTACTTTCTTTTTTTTTTTTTTTTTTTTTGAGACGGAGTCTCACTCTGTCGCCCAGGCTGGAGTGCAGTGGCCGGATCTCAGCTCACTGCAAGCTCCGCCTCCCGGGTTCACGCCATTCTCCTGCCTCAGCCTCCCGAGTAGCTGGGACTACAGGCGCCCGCCATCTCGCCGGCTAATTTTTTGTATTTTTTAAGTGGAGACGGGGTTTCACTGTGTTAGCCAGGATGGTCTCGACCTCCTGACCTCGTGATCCGCCCGCCTCGGCCTCCCAAAGTGCTGGGATTACAGGCTTGAGCCACCGCGCCCGGCCAATTTTACTTTCTTCTGGACATGGAGTTGAGCTGAACAAAGGCTTCTCCCACAGTCCTGCAGCCTTCCCCAAGCTACACATGGAAGTTGGGCAGCTAGTCCCAAAGTTACTGGGTATCTTACATTATTCTGACATTCCTGTCATGTTCCCCACCCTGACCCCACAGAGCTCCACGTGGCAGAAACACTAGGATGAAATCTTTCACTTTTCTGACCCTCCCTGATCACAGAGACCTTGCACACGCCACCTCCTCCGCTCCCTCCACTCCTCACTTGTGGCCACTGCAGATGTCCTGCCAGCCGGACTCATATCTCGTGGTGGGAGCCATAGGAGAGTCTGCAGCTCAGAATCATAGAGGGGAAAGATTTGGTTTCAGCGCCCCCCAAATACCGTCACTATGCACTTCGTTTATCAAGTACTTCCCAAATTCATACAACCTCCTTTCTTAAAAATAACCTGTTAATATCTTGGGGTTCCAGGTGTATGCAGAATGCTGTAGAAAGCATTGCCATTAGGAATTACACTTTTTCCTTAGTGACTACAGACTTTAGATATTTCTGGAAGTTCCTCATGGGACCTAAAGCTGGTTTTGGTTTTGTATTTGTTTTACTTAAGTTAGTCACATTTATAGGAAAACTGCTTCACGATCAACCCAAATAGAACAAAATAATCTCCAAATTCAGACTCTAGAGAAGTCCAGGTGTTTCCATGCACTTCACACATTATGAAATCCTAATTAGGAGAAGAATATTGTTCATGCTCTTAGGATTCCCGTTAAGAATGGCTCACTGGCTTCTAATTTTCCTGTGGAAGTACTTCTCTCTCACTACTAGCAGTGGTGGCATTTGTGGAATATCACAAATACCTGTGGATCCCCAGGCCAGCGGATCTCCAGGCAGGGCCCGAGGATCCTAAAACTGGAGGATCCTGGAATAAGGGCCCGGGAAAGCTCCCAATATTTCTTTCTGCTCCATCGTTTCCAACTCAGTTTTATTGTGTTAATGCCTGGATAACAGCCCCAAACAACTCCTTGGCTTCAAACGTAGGACAAGCATAGAAGTAAAGAAAGAATGGAGACCCAGTACTCCAGTGACTTTCTTTAGTCACTTACTCCTCAGCCCAGTGAGGAAGCGCCCAGGTTTCCACCCAAGCAAATGCCTCCTGATGGCCCTTTTGCAACATTAAAACATCATTTAATCAAGCAGTACAGATCTAAGTGTATTTTATTCAAACCTAATTATTTAAAAATCCTTACTCTCTCCAAATGATGCACAGAGTAGCTCTCTAATGATGTTGTATGTTGAAGACCACTTTGAATCTAAAAAAAGAGAGACAGAGACCCTGATTTCGTAGTGAAGATGCAACAACATATATTTCAACAATAATTAAATCCACCAATTCCACTTCTTTATAACTGGAATAAAGACTGTTGAAGCATTAAGAAGTCCCATCTTTCTCCTTTTCCTTCTTGACTTCTTCAAGGCTAGAGGCCTATTAGCTGGCAGACTATTAGAAAGCAAATATGATACAACCCAATTAGCTGCAGCTTTGAAACAGAAGGGTGGGTAAGTACCTGCTCTCTCTCAATGCAATACTCCAGCAGCAAGGCTAGTCCAGTTTCTCCCATCAGCAGTCAAGCCCTGACCCTAAGCTTGACTACTTTCAGCTCCATCCTACATTCTTCAATGGTGCCTAGCCCTATTTTACCAGTACATGGATGCTGGGATTGGGGGAAGGGAGCTGGAAGAACCAATCTAATTAAAACAACTTTTGCTTCATCTAGTTAACAGCAGGTAACACTGAGTTCTCTCCTTCCCACGTATAACATGAAAGAGGCATTGTCCTTCCCTGTGAACACAATCTGGAACCAGAGAGAGCCACCAGCCACAGAAAGGATAAGGCCCCATATTAACTATTTTCTTATTTGTTAGCTTAAGGAAATCATTTTCTTCCATTTTTCCACTTCTTGAAAGTATATGTACAAGTTTTTAGCCAAGAATTTTCGGATATAGTTGGTTTGGGGATCACATATTTAATTTGCTATGTGTTTATTTTTTTTTCTTTCTGAGAAAGAAGAATGCTAAATAAACCTCAACTTCAGGGCTCCTGTTATTCAAATGGCCATCACCTTGACTAGATTTATTTTCATTGATTTTGTTTATGGTCTTTCAGCCAATTATCAGTCAAGATGCTTTCATAAAAGACTGTGAAATTCAGAATAAAAGGCACAAAACTTATTGCTATGAATTGTAACCTCTGATAAACCAATGATATATGGCATGATTTGAGAAAAATTTTGTTGGCACATTGTCAAATGTATTTTTGACCACTAAAAAAAATCAGTCAGTGACGTATATGCTCAAATCACAGTGGAACACTGAAGTCATACTGGTCACAGATCTCTTTGATAATTCACTGGGCTTTTACTTATTGTATTTAAAAGCCGTGAGAAACCTGAGAAATGATCCAATCTGGCACCTCATGTTAATAGGGAACTCGGTTTCATAGAATTCTCTGTGAATCTGCTCTTAATTTACATTGATAGTTCAAATTCTACATGGCAGATCTGAAGAGTTGTTTTAGATGCATTACCTTTTCCCCAACTAATTTTATAACTCAATAAAAACCATAGTTCTGGTTTTACTTCTGAAACATGACCTTAAATATATAAACTTATTTATCTTAAACAAAATTAATTGTTTGAGAAAGAGTTAGCTGCTTGTAGCATGAAGCTTGAAAAGCCAGACACTGTAAATAGTAGCTGTAATTATTTCCTTTTTCAGTCTGAAAATGAACATCATATTCATGTTTGTTCACATTGCTGGTTCTCTTCCATGTGACAGTGTTGCTGAGGAATCCTAGTAGGATACAAGGGGTTTCTGAAGACTGGAAAAAGGCAAACAGCATATTTTGAAAGTAGGTAAACAATAACCTTAGCCGTCAAAAAAAAAAACGCTACATATTTCAAAAGTGGGTAAACAATAACCTTAGCAGTTAAAAAAAAAAATACTAGAACATTCATCAAGCAATCCATCTGTAGCCACCTAGGAGAGTGTGCATGCTGGGTAGCTATCAAATTACTTTGTAAAAAGGAAATTAGGCCAGAGGAAATTAAAATCCATCCGTGATAGAGCACGGGGCCACACAGATAGACAGAGTGAACCACGTATACTGCAGCGACCTCCTTCTATCTGAGGTCGCTCCATGAGACAGGATGAGCACTTCGTCAGCGAGAGCCTGCAAATCTCTAATCGCCTCTGAGAGCCAGTGACATGGGACCTTGTGATAGGTAAGCCATTTCATAATGAGTCCCTCCTGCTCTTTTAGTAAATAACTCTCTTGGGAAGAAGGCCAAGAAATCTCAGCCCTTCTTTGAGTTTATTTCTAGAGTGATTCCAGTTGTGCTTGGCTAATGTCTCTATGTATCAACAGATAGGTGTACAATAGGCTGGAAACGTTTTCAGAGGCTTATATTTAACTGGAAGGCACATTAATTTTATTTTTCTTTCCACAGGTAAAAAACTCCTTCTTTCTCCCACTGTAGGCTTTTTGTGTTTTCAACATACCCAGCCTCACTTGGAAAAATAAAAATAAAAATAAAGCACCCACTCACATGAGCAGCCAAGTTTCAGATACCAGCAGGCACGCGCTCTTCCAAACATCTCCTGCTGTGGAGATGTTCGCCGTCCTCAAATCAAAACTGAAACAAACAAGCAAATAAAAAAAATAAAAATCTTACTACCAAATATCCTAGGAATAAGACTTAAACTCTATTTGGAAACTGAATTTCTTCCATAGTCAATCAATATTTAATAAAGAGAGAAAAGGAGCTCATTACAAAGACCATCTTGTTTCTCCACAAGTCATCTATGTGAGATTCCAGAATTTCAGGGCGATAAGTTCTTAATTGGAACATTACATATTCTCTTTACAGCCAGTAAGCAGCCAGCAAGCACGCATCACTTCATGAGAAAGCACCGCGGCCAACATTTCTCCTGGTCTGCTCCGGGTTTCAGTGAAGGGCAGGCCTGGAAGCACCTTGGGAAACGAGGTACAGCCAAGCTAACCCCGGAGAGCCGCTGAGCTTACGGAGAGTTGAGTGATTACGCAGGCATAGTCTTGAGTTTTATTTTCAGTTTGAGTACTGCTAACTAGTCTGTGCAGTCACAGGCTTACTGGAGGGAGTGTATTCTACATCAGCTATATTCTGTCTTCCTTAGCAGCACTTAATGAGTCGACTAGAAAGCTGTTCCCAGCCAAGCCAATATCCTATGAGTTATAAATGACATTTCATGCTCATATGCAGATTTCCTGCACTGAAGTGAATTATTTACAAGATTGGGCTTATGGATTCCAACGATCAGCTGCCTGAGATTTACACCCACCCGTACTCTCTGCTCTCTTGCCGGGAGACTGTGATGTTTCCCCCTGCCCTTTAACATCTGAAGCTTTCACGGGAGCTGCCCTTCCTGAGGCAGGTGCTCCCTCGCTTGAGATGGCAACTGGAAAGGCCGTGCACCCCAGGAGCTGGAAGGTAAACTAAGGCTCTCCTAGATATGCTTCTCCCTGCCCTGGGAGGATGCTGTCTGCACGTAAATGCACAGGAGGAGCACCAGGAAGAATTTAAATTCTGGGGAGGCCTTCCTGCCCATTAACAGTGATTTTATTACCTTGGGTTTTAGCTAATTAGTTTAATAATTTCTTCCTGAATGTGTGAAAATCCAAATTTTCTCCTAAAGGAAGCTCTGTGTTCAGCAGTGTGCTCTGTCCTCTGTGGAACAGAAGAACCAGCATGTCGTTTCTGCCTCCCAGAAACTCCAGGGGTTGAAAAGCCTCCCAACTTACAGCAAGGATGATGAAAATAGAAGTAAGAGTTCGGCACCAGACAAATCCACCAATGGAACAAAAAAAGCAGCACAGAAACCAAGTTAGGTACACAAGGGTCTCTAATCTATGATAAAATCAGCATTTAAAATTAGTGAAAAGAATGGTTTCTTAAATATGTTGAATGAGAACAACTGACTACACACTGGAAAAAGTAAAATGAAGATCCCTACCTTATATCATCAACAAAAATAAATATATGTTAAATCAAAGACCTAAATGTAAAAATAAAAACCAAAAGAATACTGGAAGAAAACATGGAGGAACATTTCCGTAGCCTTGCAGTGAGAGTAAACAAAATGAAAGAAGGGACAAAATGACATATTTGGTTACCAAATTTTATAAACTTTTTCCCAGTAAAAACCAGACTAAACAAAATTAAAACATAAGTGACCAACAAGGGAGGGAAAACATTTACAACTGACTATTAATATCCCATATTCAGAGAAATCCAACTCATTGAAAGAAAATGACAGACCATACCCTAAAGGGATAAAGAATACGTATAAGCAAAAAAGAACTACGCATGGCAAATAAATCTGTGAAAAGATGCTCAACCTCAGTATTGATTAAAGGAATAAGGAAGTGAATAACAATAAAATAGTTTCTGCCAAATCTGACATATATTGTTAACATTGATTGCTGTCGAGGCTGTGAAAAAATAGGCAGCTTCATAATTGTTGGCAGGAACAACCAACGGCTACAAACATTTTGGGGGCAATTTGGAATTATCTAATGAAATATATTTGCATATCCTTTGGCCATGCCATTTCACTTTTATGGATCTAACAAAAAATCAAATAAAAACATTATAAAGGTATATGTACAGGAATTTTGATTGAGTACTGTAACAGTAAACATTGCCTGCAGCCTAATATCTACCAGTAAGAGATGCTTTCATGAATTATGATAAGTTCATAAAATGGAATGCCATCCTCTCATTAAAATCTGTAAACAACCAAATTTCCATCAATAGGGGAATGGTTAAATAAATTGTAGTGTCGCCATTAAGTTGAATGTTACATAGCTATTAAAGAGAATGAGACAGAGCTGTACGTAGATGAAAAGATGTCTTTGCTACCTCAAGTGAATAACGTTGTAGACAAATGATAGATACTATAGATGAATAAGCAGATGATTGATGGATGATTAGATGCATCCTATATAACTTTTAGTTCAGTCTGTGTGTATCTACGGAAGGAAAGGGCCCTCAGAGTTTTCAGTGGCGGTGATCTCTGAGTAAGGACGTTTGTTTCGTGTGCGGCTAGGAACTTCACTATCATCTCACATGTTATTCCGCCTGGTGGTGTGAGCACACTCCCAGGCAAGTCGGGATGCTCATCTTCCCCAGGACCGCAGATGTGGTCACATGTCAGGGCCGTCCATTCTGGCATCAGCAGAGACTCCCAGCAGCAGAGACCTCTCCCTCTGGCTGGGAAGCCAGTCACTGGATCAGGCACCCATCAGCCCCACTCCTGCTCTGCAAACTCTCAGCCATCTCCACACAGAGAACTCAGAGAATCGTTCTGCCACTGCTGCTCACTGCTTGGCTATGGGAAGCTCTGGGCAGCTGTTACATCCCCTCTGCCCTGAGATCCCTACATCCACTGTCACTGCGGGCTCTTGGTGCTTCCACGGAGCCTTACCTGGGAAAGGGGTCTCTCTATGCCCAGATTCCCCAATCCTTTCTGGTGTTTTTGTTAGCTCCTCATGAGGTGTTCATGGTGCAGGAGAAGGATGACACAGCTCAGTGTCTCTTCCGTTAGGGATCCACTAACAGAAGAGGGAGTATTTGTGCACTCCTCTCTCCCTATCTGACAGTCCCAGGGAATCTTGATCTTGTCAGGACTGGGTGCATGACTGTTAATGGTCAGCCATTCTTACAAACATATTTTGTAAACTGAATATTTTGTGTTCTCTGAATTCTAGGCTCTCAGAATTCAAACTTCACGATGAACTTTCCCCCCTTTTATGCTGGTGTCACTCATCCCTGAGCGAGGAACACAAAATACCAAAGCCAATTATGTGGTACGTTCAAAGGGTCCAAAACTACCCAGGGTGAAGCATCAGGCCACCACGTTTGTGTTCGCCAAATGCTCACTCTTTCCGATCCTCTTATTCTCTCTTCAAAAACAGACACAAAACAACAGTAAGAAACATCCTCCATTCTTACTGAGAGCTGAGAATTTGGATGATGTGGATGGGCTGGAGGAGGTTTTCCGTTCCTAACACATAGAAGGCCAATGAATACATTCTCCTCAGCCACTGTAGTTCTCCAGAAAGCCCCTGGGCCTCAGTGGTAATGCAGGGCTCTCTTCTCCTTGACCCATCTTTCCCCTCCCCGCAGTGCTCCTCCCTCTTCCTTCCTCTTCTGATGTGTGGAGTGGGTTCCTCTCAAGTAGGAACCCGGCAGGCACATTGAGGCATCTCTTCAGCAGTCAATGGGGCAGGGGTTATTTTTTATTCTTTAGGCAGTTCCAGTCCCTAGCACAGTGCCTGGCATGTAGTAAGTGCCCAATAAATAGAGGAGTAACTTTGCATTTACATGAAAATAGTTTTTGTGACCAAGGCATATTCTTTACATTTCCTTAGGGACAAAAAATTTTATTTTTCTCCTTTGATAATAAATTTTATTTCTATAATCAATAGTAACTTTAAACTCATCTTGGGAAACAACATGGATAGCCATGCTAGATAATGACTCTGTGTGTGTGTGTGGTGTGTGTGTGTGTGAGAGAGAGAGAGAGAGAGAGAGAGAGAGAAGCTCCTAGACATCATCATCCTAAGCAAGTACAAATCAGGAGTTTGTTTCTTTGCAAAATAAATAGTTGTTCTTTGTTTTTTCTTTTTGATATTGTTTTCTAAGGTAAATACTATGAAGGGCACAGCACCCATTTGAAAGCCTATATGTCATTTTTGATTAATTTATTAAACATATTTGAGGTGTCTACAATTTATTCATCCCTGTTCTAGGCAACGCAGATCACGTGTTGAAGTAGACAAGGTGTTTGCACTCATGAGACTTAGGAGAAGGAAGACATCCTAAGTCAAGCAAGGATGGCCTTTATACAGAGATCTTGAGACAAGAGGGACCAGTTGTATTCTAGAGACTGGGACATAGAACCTGTTTGGTCTGGCTGGAATGAAAATTGCAAGGTGGGGGAAGTAGAGAAGAGAGACAGGGGATGCTGAGAAATTGATTTGGAGGGAAGCAGATCATACCAGACCATGAATGGCCTTACGTGTCCTCTTTTATCCTGACAGCAATGGGAGTCATTAAAGGGTTTAAGTACAGGCATTGGATCTCTGCTCTGGAAAGGACAGTTCAGCAATAAAATGGGAGATCACTGAAGGAGGCAAGATTAGAGGCAGGATGATAATTACGTGTCTTCTCCAGACACAAGCCAGAGACCACTGGTTCAGGTAGGTAATTTCACAGGAGATGATCAGAAGAAAATAAAAGCAGACAAAATCAAAGACATTTAGAATTCACAGTGGAAAGGCCTGGAGATGGACTGGGTTAAGTGTGGAGACAGAAAGGTTGGCAAGTGAGCATCTGGCATGGGCTAGGACTCTGGAGGCTCAAATGGGGAGTAAAGGAAGCGTCTCTCGGGGGAAGACTGTTGGATTCCACCTTAGACTTTCTTCAGGAAGCATCCTTAGGATGACCAAGGGACACCCAGGTAGAGGGGCCCAGGAGCATCAGTGTGGAGGCCTGGAGCCTGGACCTCAGCAATTGCCAGCATGTTTTTGAGTGTCTTATAATCAGAACACAGGAAGTCCAAGAAGAGGAGAGGATGCATTTGTACCAAAAAGTTCACAGACAAAAGGCTATATAGAGACCCAAAGGTAAGATTGCAGTGGATTCAAATAAGAGTTCAGATTTGAATGAAAATACAGGCAAAGGGACATTCAAGGTACAACGAACAGCAATGAGACTGGGGGAGGCGAGGAGAATGAAAAACTGATACTGATCAGAGAAATCTATCAAGTCTTTTGCTAGGAGTGGGGGTTCTTTAAACGTATGGGTAGTCTTCCCGAGACTTGGCACTCAGAACCTGGCCTCTGGGACACACATGCAAACTGTCACTGTCATCAGGAGACTAGCTTTACTGTGACTCAAGGCACAGGGAGGCCAAGACATTTGGTCAACGTTTCATGTCAGAGCAACATGGAAGCCTGTGTGCCCAGTGCCCAGTCATGCTTCCAAACCTCATACCTCCCCAGATGATGGTCACCTCACTGAGATTGTTGCCCAATTCTCAGCAGCATCCAATGTCAGAATAGCATTCTTTCCACAACCGGGAAGATTCTTCCAGAAAAAGCAGCAGGCAGCAAAATATTCTTAGTACTTGGTGGAGGGATTCCCTTTCTTTCAAAACCTAATTAAGGACTGGCAAATAGAAATCTTGCTCAGCTTAGGTTTTATATAGCAATTGATTGTTTTATTTAAGGGTCTGCTTTAAATTCACCAGTATTTTCTTCCTTCCTTTCTTTCCTTCTTTCTTTATTTTTAACAAAGTTGCCCACACTCAACTATTGTGAAAATTCAGAAGACAGAGATTAAGAACCTTTCTAAACCTTGTTTGTTTTCACATGTACTTGCCCTCTCTTGGAGAATTTGGGCTTCATCTATTGAAGGCCAGAGGTCAGAACAGTGTTGATCCTGGAAGCTCAGGAAGTTTTGGGGGACATTTGGAAGTTTAGATATTCTGGGGTCCATGTTCTATGCCAAGAACTAGTCCCTCAGTGTGTAGCAGCAGAACAAGTGTAATGATTTGATCTCTTATAGCCACTGTCACCTTCATCTATATATTTGCTGGTGATTTATTAATATCTGTTCTACCTGTCTCAGCCTGCAGGAGACCTTGTATTGCTGCATGCCTTCTATAGAGTAGAGAGAAATGAAGGGAGCAGATGGGATTATGACTTATTTTCCAACGTTGAATTTATAAAAAGATCTTTTGTCAGACATTGCACAGCAGTTTGTGGGATGAAATTAATCCTATGAATAAAATTGCTAACCTCACCTAAAATAGGTGCTTTATTTAAAGAAGGATCGATGAGGCTTGCTAAATATTATTTTTAGTGTTGATAAAAGCTTTTCATAATCTCAGGCTGCAAACATGGGCTGAATTGGCAGTTCTGGATGCCATGCCAGTGCGCTGGAGCTGGCTAACGATGTCACCCACAATGTCAGTGAGGCCAAGCCACCCCGAGCTGTCTCTAGGCCTCTGTCCCTCCTCTGCAATCTCAGGGTAGGAGAAATGTTTTTCTCAATGCGTGTGAATCTAACTTTGGACACATCTCACAGTCTCATTTTCCAAGGATCATCATTCGTGAGTTAGACAGCAAAACGTTTAGCTGTGTCCACCATGTAACAAAAAACATTCCTGAGGCTGTCAGGCCAAACCCCTGAGCTCTTTGTTCATTGCCCAATGGTCTCATGGCTTCTGGATTTTCGGGGAATATTATGACTGGTCTACTATTTTGGTGCTGCTTCTTTTTGAAAAGGTTCACAAATAGAGTTTATTTCAGAGTTCACATATACTCAACTTCTATCTATCACCCTTTATACAAGGCTAGTAAGGGCTTTGAGAAGTCAGTGCATCCTACATTACTGTGCTTGTGGCTTTTGGTGTCTCATTCTCAGAGAATTATTCCAGGGTTCCTTGCTATTCTGAACTCAAAATTCCTGTTGCCATCAAACAGTACTTGCTCCGGTGAGTATAATCCTCAGCCTCAAAACACTCCAAAATCTTGGAGAAAAAAATTAAAATTTAACGTGTGTTCATTAGATAAAAACAAATGGTCGACTTTATTGTAATATTTTGATTATATCCATCAAAACAAAGAAAATGCTTTTCCCTCCTTTGTCTCTTGTAGCTTTCTCCATTTGAAGCCATCCAGGAACACAGCCGAAACACAATAAATGACACCACGTTTCTCTCTCATGGCCTTCACACCATGGAGTTCCCATTCTCAGGATAAAAAGAAATTAAGAGGAAATCAGATTGTGTAAAGATAGCAGATTAATGCTCACTTTTTAAAAGGAGCTCCACAGACAGAATGAAGAACGTGTAACTTTTTGCAATGATAATGCCTGCTTTGCTCTTGAGAGGCACTCTTCCTTTTTCTGCTCAGGAATATTCCGGAGGAGAGTTGCAGATGCCACCCAACCCTGCGAAATCTGCCCTGCAAGTCGAAACAGATCCAGCAGTGCAAAGAACTTCTTCATTAGGACATCAAGCCTGTAGTCATATTTTCAATTGCTGCTGGAACTTTTGCCTTGCAAGTGCTTTCACTTATTTCGGGACCACCTAAGGCTCTGTGTGGTACACAGCAACACAGTTTGAGATATTTCTGTGATGTTCTGTACATTATATAGTTGCTAACAACCTGTCAAAGTCATCCTGACACCAAACTGAGAAGCTGATGGTTGGGTAACGTATTAGAGGAGATGAAAAAAACGACAGTCCTCATTACTGTAATAAAACCAGCAGAGACACACTGAGAATCAATTACTGATTGTGACCTAATGAACTAACCCTCAGTCAAGTAGAAAACTGCACCAAGCCTCTTACATTATCAAATGATTTAGGATGGAGCACTGTCTGAAGACGGGCAACAAGTTGAGGCAGATGAGTTTTCTTATATTGTGGCTGACTTAATTACCTTGTTCCTGAGTGCAGAGATCAAATTGAGCAACTTGAGGTGCTAAAGCTCTGTGCCAGCTGGAAATGAAAAGGAAATAATTAACACCAACAAGAGCTACGTCTAAGGTTGTGGCACCTCCTGACAGAAGCAAGGAGACTCAAAGTTAAGGCGGCTCCAAAGTCCTTGACGAGGTGAGCCCTGCTCTGCCCACCTGGCTGGATTCGTCCAGGTTGCCTGTGGCAGCTGTGCACTGAAGAGTCCGACTGGGGAGCCAGGGATTCAGAACTCACAGCGCAGCCCGGCAACCGAAGGGCAAATCCACCTGAGGACCGGAGTGCAGATGGCTGGGCTCCCTGGAACAAAGTGGAGGAATGACAGAGGTGTAACTCATTCCACAACCTCCATCTGTGTGTTGCAGAGAAAAACACTATAATGGAGACTATTCTTACACAGACACAGACACACACACACACACACACACACACTGAGTTCTTGTCACCAATGGAACAGTCTGCCTTTGTCTTTCATCTCCCGCAATCATGTCCAGATTCCATTGCCCTGCATCACACATGGAGCCAGTGAGGTCAACAATGAATGGATGGTGTTCATAAAGAAACCTGCCTACGGAAGGGGACCTGTTACCATTCTTTGAATTAAGTTCTTGGAAGCCATTTTTCATCTCATTTGTCACTGTATTATTCTTCTCTTCACACATGCAGAGGTGGCAAGGCAACAAACCAAAACATGGCAGGCTCCTTCACTGCCAGGCTCCTACACTGCCAGTGTACTAAGGGGTACACTGGCCCCCAATGACATAGAAGCACAGGAGGACACGCCCAGGCTGCATCTGCACTACCTGCACTTCCCGACAGGCATTTGGAGAGGAGAGACTCAGCTCAGTCAACACAAAGCTCTGTGAAGCCAGCTTGAGTGCTTCCCACAAAGGGTTGAGTGGGATTAATCTCCCCACATCACTGATAAATCAGTCCCACCAGCACTGCATGTGGCATCATCAGACCACAAGGACACACTTCATGAAGGGGCTTCTCAGTACTGAGTCATCACTCGAAGACCTGACACACAAATGAGTCACAGCTGGGAGACTGTTTGGAGAAATGGGCATTTGAGAAACGGGCTGTGTAGGCTGTATCCCCTCCACAGGAAGGTGGCAAACCAGGGCGAGGCAAGGATGCCCCCACTACAGCCACACACTACAAATCAGAGGCAAGGATGCTTAACTCTGCCCAACTTTAGATGAGTTTTAAAAAGCAGCACTTCTCAGAAATCACCTAGTTAAATGCAGATTCTGATTCATAGTTCTGGGTGAGGCCAGAGATTGTGCAATTCTAACAAATCTGCGACAAAGCCGTTGGCCTTGCCTGTCTTTGAACTATCCTGGGAGCATCAAGGCCTTAAAGTTTCTGTTCCTTCCCTCAGGGTCCTTATCCTGTTAGGCAGACATACTAGACATTCTAACTACATCCTATCAGCACAATCGTAAGTCCTATGAGCAACTTACCACTCCAAAGGAGGTAGATGGAGCCAAGTACTCTAGTAAGTTTCTGGAGCACCAGGCCCTTTGGCCAGTCCAGTCTTCAAGGCCTACTTTTGGGAGCATGGCCTTCGGGGATCTCACACAAGCAAGCCAAGAGGTGGTAAGGAGCAGAGCAGAATTCCCCAGGGGCTGGAGGGTGGGTTCGGGCCTGTGTACCCTGCGCTGACCATAAGACTCCTGGAGTTAGTTGAGCCTGACCTGAGAGCAAGGTACAGTCACAGGGAGTAATTTTCAAATCAACGAATTGTATACAGACCATGAGGCAACTGCTTGTCCAGATGCCTTGCATAGTCCACTGATGGAAGCATTCACTAGGCTCCTTGCAGAACTGAGGACTGCAAAAAAGAATTACACAACATCCGGAAACTTGATAAAGAGTGAAGAGAGATTTGGCACAGGCATCTTCCTAACTAACCTGAGTCTTTGTTGAATGAGAATACGATGCCTGGTGCGGCCACTGCTGCCGCCAGGGACGCCAGGCCGAGCCATCATTCAGTGCTCCTCTGCAGCATGCTGCCCTGCCCTCCTGAAAGCTGCGTGATTCATTGGATTTAATATTGTCCTGAGTCTCACTCCAGGGAATTCTGCAGGAATGTTGTTCAAAAGAAAAAAGAAAAAAAAAAAAAAGCACAGCCATTTAAAACACAGTCTGTAGGCTCCATTCTATAAAATAGGTTATTAACTTACAGTGATGGCAGCCAATAGTTCAATTGCTATAAGGTCACAGGGTATTCAACGGGAAGGGCCACATTTTAGATTGTTTTACCCTGACTCCCCGCTGATATGCAGGCTTTACCAGGATTAGTGTTAAAATCCTCACTGTGAAATGCAAGGCCCAGAAAGAAAGCCGCATCCTGCTCGCCTCGCCTCTCGACCAATGCGGGACCTGTAAATACTCCTCCCCTTGGCTGCTCTCAAGTCCCTTTATGATGAGGCTGGCTTGTAGCTGTGAAGGAGTCGCGCGGGGACTCTCTCCACCTCCTCCAAAGACTATATAATAGCCCATGCAGACATTTCCTGATGTTTAAAATCTCTCCAATTTTCCTCCTCTGCTCCTGCATTTTTAATCTCTGGAATGCCTGTGACTGGACACATGTGCCCACTCCTCCCCACCCCCATCCACCAACATGAAAAGAAGATTCTGTCTGGGTTTGGGTCTGCTCTTTTCTGGATACCTACGAGAAGTTCATCGGGTGCTCTCTCCCACTTGCCAAGCTGAATTAGGCCCCCAGAGGGTTTCCCTCCCACATTGCCTTCCCGCATCATGAGGGAGGCTGCTGCTGTCTGAAACATAATAACCGTTTCTTAAAATTCCTTTCCGATCACATCTAAACTTTGACAAGTATTTGCAGCTTCTATCTCCTTTGAATTTAAGGAGGATGACAAATCTGAGCACAGAACGAACAATATCTCCACCTAATGACTTCAAGGACAATTTTCAGGACTTGACTTCCAAGGCCTTACTGACTTCCGGAACTTGACTTCCGCAGCCTGACTGACTTCCGGAGCCTGACTCAGAAGGCCTTGGTAATTTTGAACCAGAGCTTTGTCAGGAATCTGCAGGCTTGGTGTCTGAGCCCCTCACAGTCAAGCCCCATCCACACACTGGACATCAGAGCTCTGCCCCATAGACAGTGCAGATAATGTTTAATTGAAAACAAAAGTGTCTTTTTGGAAGGCCTGCCCCCCACGCCCCCGCCACCCCACACACCTGAAGGCTTCAGAGCCTGCAGGGCTGAGCCTCACTGCCTTCTCCCTCGGATGTTCCCTGAAGCCCCTCCAATCTCCTGACACAGGCACCTTCTCCATCCCTGCCGCCTGCTGCTCTCACTGAGGGAGGCTGCTGTCCCTGCACTCGGAGCTCAGCTTCGCGGTTGAGATTCACACTAACTCGCCTCAAAGAAGCTACCAGCAGGGAAACATCTCCTTAGGGCGTGTCTGCTCCCAAACAGACACCACTTGGAAAAGATCACTTTTGCTGTTTATCTTCTATTTGCCACAGTAGTATACGAAAATAGAGTATTTGCAAGAAATTAAGAAGAACAACGAAATTGAAGCTCCCTGATGATCCCACCCTTGAGATAAACAGATTAACATTTTGTAGGATTGCTTTTCAGTCTTCTCAGTCCCATTTCAAAAACAGCACAGCATACGGTATGATACCTCTTGAAAGTTGTCAACCATGAGCTTTACACCAAACTTGGAAATGAATATTCTGCCTTTTCTGCTTACGGCTTGGGTACATTTCCCACCTCTCCCTTTCCTCCCTTTCCTACCCCTCCGAGTGTTCTTGGAGGAAACTATGGTGTACCCACAAGGCCATTCTGGGGATATGTTTAAAACTCCTCCTTCACAGAAACAGCCAAAGCGTGAAAGTATAGATCAGCTGCCCAGTGTTCAAAAAAAATCAACCATGCAGGGTTCAGGCTGGCCTTCCCACCAGCCAAATGAGCAGAAGGGCTCAATGCTCTGCAGATTTGGGGACGTGCCCTGACATGTGAAAGACTTGTCATCTGAAAATCACTGAGGGCTATAGGGGCCTCCCCTAAGGTCCTCAGAGGCCTTCCTTCATCCACACACAGCTGGCCAACTCCAAAAGATGCTATGTCCTGGGCAACATGTGAGCTCCTCTTTTTGAGGGCTCAAAAAAGGCCATGTGCCCCTCAGAGCACCTGGCCTTCCCGTTCACAGCAGGTAGCTGACGTCGCTGTTGGTCTGTACTTGGAGGTTAGTTGATGCTTGTCTGTCTTCCCCCATGAGATTTTAAACTTCACAAGAATAGTGACTTTGCCACTTACGCTCAGAATTTTATTTCTAGTGCCTGAAACTGAGGTTCGCAACAAATATTTGGTGAGTAGATGAAGAAATAACAAGTGGGTGAGTAAAAAGGGTGGATTTTCCAAGGCTAACATGACCAATGGCCAGCCCAACCAAGGTCATTCCCCTCATAAGCTGTCACACCTCCTTTACTCCCAACCCTCCACCTCTACACCTTACCTACCATGTGTGACTCTGTTAATCACCCGCCAGGAAGGCAAAACTGAGACAACTAAAGTGAATATGAGTGCACACGTCTTCCTGTTAGAGTCCTGACAGTTTATGATGAAAAAAAAAAAAAGCAATGCTGGAAGCATCTAGCTAGGATCCCGATGATTTGAGAGAAACCACAAAATTTGGCTAATAAGGGATCATCTCCCTTTTATAAGCTCCAAATTTGATGGCCCTTCAAAGACACTTCCTAAATCTTACCTCACATTACCTATCATTCTTAGTCGAAGCTGTAATTCCCCACTTTCCACAAAGTAATACAGACTACCAGATAAGGAGTTTGTGGAATTTCCCTATCGCCACCCAACCTATCTTTGCACTTCTGTTAGAGAAAAAGATATGCCTCTACTTCTCCAAATCTGACCAGGCTACTTTTGACTCTTTCAGTCTCTCTCCCCACAACCTTTCCCCACACATGCACACACATAGATACACACATACACCTTTAATCTTTCCGTTTCATTTGTCTTCTTCCCTCCCATCTGTAAACATGCTCAAAACTCTTCTTAAAAATAAAACATAAGTGGCCGGGCGCGGTGGCTCAAGCCTGTAATCCCAGCACTTTGGGAGGCCGAGACGGGCGGATCACAAGGTCAGGAGATCGAGACCATCCTGGCTAGCATGGTGAAACCCCGTCTCTACTAAAAATACAAAAAACTAGCCGGGCGAGGTGGCGGGCGCCTGTAGTCCCAGCTACTCGGGAGGCTGAGGCAGGAGAATGGCGTGAACCCGGGAGGCGGAGCTTGCAGTGAGCCGAGATTGCGCCACTGCACTTCAGTCTGGGCGACAGAGCAAGACTCCGCCTCAAAAAAAAATAAATAAATAAAAATAAAACATAAGTGACCCAAATCATAAAACTACTTCTCTTCTCCAACTCTCTCTCAGGATAAGGACCATCTTTATTTCTCACTTGTAGAAAGAAAACTATATGCAAAGAAATGGAAAGCCATTTTCCCCTATCACAAGTCAATTTCTGCTAACACCACTGCTGAGATAGCTCTCTACTAAATAATCAGTAATTCCCTAGTTGCCAAATCCAAGGATATGCACGCTAAACAATCTGTTTATAGCATTTGATATTGCTAACAATCCCTTACTTCTTGAAGCATTTTTCCCTTAGCTTCCAGGATATCAGTATCTTCTGACTTTCTTCCAGTTTTTCTGAATATTTCACTTCAATCTCTTGGAGATGGATTCTCCTCATCCACCCACTCCTGAAATCTTGGCGTTTTACCATGAAATAAAGGGGGTCTATTCTGGTCTTTTGTTCTGAAGCTACATTCTTTCCTTGTGTTGACACATTAATTCCTTTGGCTTTAATTACTGTTTCTAGATTTTAATAACTTTGAAATATGTGTCTCTGGTTCTGACTTCATTTCAAAGTGTCAGAACCTTAGGTCCAGCTGCCTCTGGAGGCCTGCACTGAGTTTGGAGCTAGCATGAGCCAAAACTTGACATTGCTTTTCAAGCTCCTGTTCCTCCTCCTCTCTGAGAATGTGTCATCCTGTTTCCAAGCTTTGGATTTCCCTTAATTCCATGGTGTTCTGTCTTTGTGATTAGTTGATCACAAGTCACCTCAATTCTACTTTGGAAATGTCTCACAACCCTCACCATTTCTCCTTCACCCCTACTACAATTGTCTTAGATCACAATCCTTACCAATGTCTTCGTTTCATTTCATTTTTCTAACTGCAAACATAATTCATTTTCAACAGAAAAAAATCAATACATAGAAATTTCAAAGATGACAGCAAAAATTTCTCATAATCTTCAGAATTAACTAATATTAAAATGTAGATAAATACTAGAAGTTACTGTCAAACAAGCACACAGTTTTGTTAGCTATAGTGTTCCCAGGATGCTTTTTCAGATAATTTTATATTGTCCTACATCAGTTTTACTGGATACATGATGTACCATTTTCTAATTACAGTATTATTCAGTTAAACAATCCCTTAGCATTTGATATATATCAGTGAGGATCAAAACAGGAAAAAATAAAACCACTTTACTATTTAAAACACAGGAAATTTAATGTAAGGAATTGGTTACAAAGGTGAGTAAAGGACTGGGAAGACATTTGGGGGATGATGAAGCAATTTGGAAATAGTAACAGCGAGAAGACTCACCACCCTACTCATACGGTTAAGCATAGGTGTACCATGTTGTCTGTTTTATTATTTCTATTGCCCATCTCTTCTGGTGCCTCTGTTCCTCCTTCTTTTCCTTGTGTTGGGTTAATAAAATATTTTTAGTATTGCATTTTAATCTTTCCATGGGCGTTTTAGCTATCCCTCTTGCATTATTTTTTAGAGGTTGCTCCAGGGATTACAAGGGCACCTTTAACTTATTACCATCTAAGTAGAGGTGACGTTGTACTGCTGCAAGTAAAACATTGGAAGCTCACAGCAATATAATTACATTTATTGCCTGTTCATCCTTTGTGCTATTGTTTCCACAAATATCCATCAGTCTGTATTGTAAGTACCACAATACAATGGTAGAATTTTTACTTTAAGTACCATATGCCTTACAGAAATTAAGAAATGTGTATATATAGCATATATGTGTACATATATGTACATGTATGTATCTTAAATGTGCATTGCATATATTTTACCCACACTTACCATTTCTTACACTCTTCCTTTCTTCCCGAAAATCTGAGTTCTCATCTTTTGCCATTTACTTCAGCATAAAGAATGATCTTCCTTGTAATGGAAATCTGTTGATAGTAAATTCTCTTAGTTTTCATTTATCTGAAATATCTTCATTTCATCTTCATCTTGACAGGTAGCTTTGCTAGATATACCATTCTGGTTAGCAGATTTTTTTTTCTACCAATGTTAAGAAGTCATTCTATTGTCCTCTAGCCTCCTTGCTTCTAATGAACAGTCAGCTGCCATTCGGATCATTGTTCCCCAGTATGTAACACCTCATTTTTCTCTGGATGCTTTCCACATTTCCCCTTTAACTTTATGTTTCAGGAGTTTGCCTGTTGCGTGGCTGTATAATTTCATGCCTGTCTGCTTCTGCTTCTGCTGGGATTTCTACTAGAAATGACCTGTCTCTCAACCCATTATCAACTTACCAATATCCTACCCGGGCACTAAAGACCAGTTCAAAGGTCTCCTTCTCTGTGATATCTCCCCACAAAACCCCTGACAGTGTAATAGTTACTTCTCTCCTCCCCCAACACTTTGCCTTTTCTCTTTATTATAGTACATGAAACATATCATTGTAATTATATTTTTGCATATTGCCTTCCATTTGACTTTTCTCAGTGACAAGGGTTCTCTCTTATTCTCTTTGCAGTCCTTGTACCTATCACAATGCCAAGGGCATCATAGATGTTCAATGAATGTTTACAGGCTGATTGGGTGAATAAATAAAAAATTGAATCCATCAAAGACAATAAGCTAGTGTTTCTAGGGCCCTTTGTAAAGAGAAATCAAATGATATTTACCCTCAAGTTTAACCTGATGATGAGTAACACTGTTTAGGTTTTGATTGAGGACATATAGTTTCCTGAGAAACCTTCGGGGAAAAGCTCTCAGGTTTTTGAATGGAGGCCAAGAATGAGTTTTAAATCTGAGACAAGTGAATAAAAGTAAAAGCAGTCCTTTTTTATTAGATGTTACCTTCCCAGTCATTATGAAATCATTTTGTATTCATTGTGATAACACCAATTATTAACGCACTCATTTGGCATTCATATGACTCTCTTATGCATTTCCATAGGAATTCTCTTGTAATTAACTGTTAGTTTATGTTAATAGTAATAGGTATTTAAAATAATATGCTACCAAATAGGGTCACCAACAGAAAAGGGATCAATGTATTCAAACATGAGAGACTTGAAGGGAATCCCTTTCAGTGTGAAAAGTTCTTGAGATGCTACAGTGGAATTTGAGAAACTGTAGAAACTCAACTTAGCCCAAGATGGGACCCTAGGAGTCTTGACTATCTCTCTTTTCAAGAATGTGATTTGAATTTAAAACAAAACTGTGACAACCTGGCATTTGATTCAGCATTTTTCTTTCAGTTTATAGGCAGATCAACTATGTCCTAAATTATCTGTCTCTTATTTGCTTCATTTACAACCTGTATTTTTCTATTAGATACCAAATCTTGTTTTCCTAAATGACTGTTCTAGAAAAGAGATTTGGAGGCAATATCAAGATAAAATGTACATTCATCCTCAGATCAAAGAAATGCTGGGCCTACGAAGAACAGTAGCTTGTGAAAGATGAGTTACTAAGCTTCACCTTTAAACAGAGCCATTCGAAATACAAAATGAAGATCATAATCTGAGCTCATGGGTTCATTAGGCTTGGGCGCACTTTGTGAGTTGCTAAGAGCGGTGGGGCTTGTGTCCCCCAGCATATGCACAGCTTCCTTTCCAAGTGTGGCCCTTGTCATTATAAACACTGAAATCACAGGCTTTGGTCTAACAGATGCCAGCTTTAAATCATCTGCCTTAAGCCCCAGCTTTGGTACCTGAGGTTCTCGAATGTGATGTCCTCCTTTCATGAACACCAAGAGGAAGAAATCCCCAGTTAAAGGAATTCTGGGATCATGTGGCCACCTGAGTCATAGGGGCCATTGGGAGTTTCAACCACTGAGGCCTTGGTGGTTTCTTTAGAGCATCCTGGACTTTGTGCCCTACAAACCCCCACGGACTTTGGAATAAAGTTAGATACATAGTCCCCATGTCTCTCCTAAGACCACTAGAGCCACCCCATCCCTAAAAAATGCCTCCTGTCAGCATAAGGATGCCTTCTAAGTGTACAGGCAGTGACATTAGTTCCTTAAAAACTGCTTCACCTTGCAGCCCACAGTCAGATGTGAAAGGGAGATACGTACAGCGGAGGGAATACATTGATCCCCACATCACAGGATTGGACAACCCATTGATTTCTGGGCCTGAGAGAGTTGTGTCCGTTTGGTGTGGAAGAGGTGAAGAAACATTTGAACACTACATGGGAGAGGGAGAGAATAGCCCCCGATAGGTCAAGAGCAAAAGAAGCCCAAAGTGTCACACCAAGGGCAGACCTTGACCTGCTCAAATGCTGCTTTGTGCAGCTGGGATCTCCTCGCTGCCCCTTCTCCAGGGTGACAGCTGTCAGGACAGCTGTGGCAGGTGGAGGGCACCCTGATGGCTCTGCAATGAGGAGTTGCTGCCAAAGGGGGGTAGCAGCAACTGTGGCAGATTTCCCAGGCAGGAAGCACAGGCACAGCACCATATTTCTAGGAAAATGAGTGTGGCCTGTGTCTGACAAGGGCAGGTGGGCTTGTGATGAACAGAACTGGATTGAAGGAATTGGGGCTGTCGATGCTTGTGCAACCTCAACACACAGTCACTGCTGGCTCACTCCCAATGTCTCCCTTTCCACCTTAGAGGTAAACCTGCATCTCTCCCCTTTCAGAGTCCTCCTCCTGGATGGAATCTACTGGTCAGCGTGAATCCACATCAGCACCTAAAATCCTAGAATGTCAAAGCTAGACAGGCCCTCACAATGGTCTCATCCAACCATTGGATTTTACTGATGCAAAAACTAAGCTACCGAGAGAGAAATACAGGTGGCTGGGGCCACGCTCACCGACACTTACCCAGTCTGGCTCTGTAGGCAGCATTCAACGTGCATCCTCTCCCCAGCGAAGCTGCTATGCCTCGAGTCCCAGGCATTTTCCAAATGGTTAAATGAGAAGACTATTGCCTGTCATACTTATCCTGAGACAAGGAGGCAGTGAGCTTTGGAAAGCACTTCAGGGCTGTAGCATGCCCACCAGGAAAGGATGATTCCATCTTACCCCCACCCCGCCTGGCACCTTGCTCCATCCTCATGTGCATTACAAGATGCCATCCATGAACCTCAAATCATCTTTATTTCCCACTTACTCTATAATCCAGCCACTGTTCAGAGCTCCTCTCCATGGTCTCCTTCCTGTAAGCAGGAGAGAGTACTGGGTCCACTCTGACCATGGACACCAAAACCATCACTGCAGCAGCAGCAGCAGCAAAAGGGATGGAATGGAATTCTACCCAGTGTTTGCCCCTTTAAAATCCAGGCAGCAAAAAAGCTCCACACACTCTCTACCTTAATCATTAAAGAGCTTCATCTTGCCTCTACCGTACCATGTCTATAAAAACCATAAAGTAGAAATCTTTAATTACTCAGAAAGGTCAGGCTTCAAATTGTATATTTAATCTGGATTTAAAGAAATATATTCTGTGAAGAGTGATGCTGTGGTGTCTAAACACCTGCTGCTTCCATGTTTCAAGACACACACAGGCACTCACAGGCACAGACACAAATAAACCAACTATGCTTAGCACCGGCTACCTTTCTACTGAGAACCTTCTTTTAGAAATTAAGTATTTCAGCACCTGTCATAAGACAGGTGATTCTTCCACATTAGAGAGAAATAACAGTAGCATAAAAGAGGCTATTTTCACTTACCTTGATTACTAATTTGGGAAATGGGGGCTATTGAGGTTAAAATTTCTCAGGACACCTACCTCCTTGTCTTTCTTCTTTTCTTCTCTCTCTCTCTACTCCAACCTCTCTCTTCCTTTACTTTCAGACAGGAGCCTTTCTGGCTCAGGAGGTGGAAGGCAGTGGCCAGCAGCAGTGGATGCCCCCTGCGAGAATGGCAGGTGGGTGAAGAAGCAGTAGACAGGGTGGGAGACTAGCCCCATGCAGAAGAGTAAGTACAGATGTCAACGTTTCTTGTGTGTGTAAACATCATAGAAGCCTGTGTTCTGACTGTTGGAGAAAGAAGGTACAGACATGAAAAAAGAGAGAGCTATAAGAGACCTGTGTTGTTAGATTCAAATTAGAGTTATTGATGTACATTCATGATTGATTGATAGATAGATAGATAGATAGATAGATAGGCCAATGGTGGATGAAGAGGGGGGAGAGAGAGAGAGAGAGGAAGGGAGGGGACAGGTGGATGGATGGATAGGTAGATATAAGATATATAGGTAGATATAGGAAGAAATAGAAATGTAAGTATGTATACAGCTATATTGTACATATGCATATTTATTCATACTTATAGACAGACATTTTCTAGCCTTAAAGGTCTGAGCAGCAACACTACAAGTACCAATGAGCACATCTGCCACCCAGTTCTTGATTTCTCAATATGACTTTCTGCTAAAACAACAAAGATTCCTTGAAGCAATGGCTAATATCAAACCAGGGTAGGAAAACGTAAGATAAGCTTAGAACTGATTTTTGTGGAAGGAAGAAATAAATTGACCAAAGAATGATAAGGACATGCCAAAGAGATGTAGCAGTAAGCTTGAAGTGTTACTGCTTGGCCAAGGCTGGGACAATTTGAGAGTCAAAATAAATAATGATAGTAAGCAGACTGTAACCCAGTAGATAAAATAGTCATCATGGTGTTGATAAGGATATAAATACATGAATGAATAAGTGGAGAAGAGATAAATCTCTTCCTAGTAATGAAAAACCAACTAATAAATGTAGTAATAATGATGTAATTTTTAAATTGTCATTTGGCAGCCATCACAATGATAATCAATTCAGGTGAGAACCATTCTGGATGCTAAAACTGGGATGTGGAGGTTGGTCAAAGAAAAGCTTTTGCAGGCTCTCAAAGCATCTCCCCACAAAACACTTGGCAATTTTTTGAGGAAGACAAAGTTACTTTTCAGTGGAAAAACTTGGCAAATGTGACTTTACCAGCAGTGGGACAAATCTGCAGCCTGTCCACCTGAGAGGATACACTCAAAGACACAGCACCCCCTTCCCTGACATTCCAGCCAAAGGTGCACAGACTGGGTCTGCTTCTGTGGAAACATCAGACACATCCAAATTGAGGGACAATCTACAAAAATAGCAGGCCTACCCTGTTCCAAAGTATCAAAGTCATGAACATTGAGGAAACCATTACAGATTGCAGGACACTAGAGACAGAATGACTGGGTGCAGCCTGGGACCCTGGCCTGGGTCCATTGGGCATCAGTGGGACAGTTGGTAAATTTGGAAGGAGTGTCTGAGAAATGGGTCCAGGGATGTTGTTTGTACTATTCCTGCAACTTTTCTGTAAGTTTAAATTGTCAAAAAATAATAATAATGAACAATTCCTGCCACACTGGCTGAAGAATCTAGGAAGAAACTAGTGCAGCAAGAATTGTCCCAATAGCTATGCCCTTTCCCAGTGAGCTTAGTTCTGCGGTAATGAATTCCCACAAGTATTTTGCTGTGAAAGAAAATATAATGAAGGGTACTTGGAATTGATGCACTAATATCTAGGCCAACCATTCTTCCTTTTACTAACAAAAAGGAGCTGAAATAGCAGTTTGAGGCTGACAATAAGTATGTAATTTTTGCTTTGCTGCTGACTTCCCATTTGTCACTAGACACAAAGGAAGGCATTCTCCTTCTCAACAAACATCAATGGCTCCCATTTGCCTATAGAATAAAGTCCAAACTGTCTAACCCAGAATTTGAGGCCCTTGACCTTCCATTATAGGTCAAACTCCTGCCACAATTTATATACAGTATATTTTTACAAAATTCTGGTCCCCCAGTTCCTTCTTCAAAGCTTTCTCCAGTATTGTTATTATTACTATTGGCATTCCATCTCTTCCCCTCACCCACAACACATTGCCTCCATTTCTATTACAGCATCTACTTGATTCTTTCCTTTCATATAGCTAGTTGTTTACTTGTCTGTCCCACTCACTGGATTTCATGCCCTGAAGGATTTGTTATTTAGGAAATGATTTCATGGGCCCATGTCCTCTTAATCGACATGAAAAGATATATTCAGTAGCAATTTATTGAGTATCCACTATATCCTGAGAAACACCCAATATCATTCTCAAGATATAGTAGATATTCAAATTATAGCTGAATGCATCTTTCCATATCGAATAGCTTCCAGATAAAACTACCTTGGTCAAATGCTCAAGAAGTTGTTTACTTTTGAAACAGAGGGAGGTTTTCTGACACACACACACACACACGCTGAGTGAGGGTCACACAAACTACTTTTATATATAGATGAACTTTTCACTTGAGTAGACAAATAGATGGAAATAGACAAATAAATGGTCAAATGACTAATAGCATCCATCACTGGTTTTAATGTTTATGGAGCACAAAATATTGAGAAAAGTATCCATTCCCATATACTCTAATGTAGTTATTTCTGTGTACTTTCCAGACTTACTGCTAGGAACAAAGGAAGAGGGAGTTAAGAGAAGTGAACTTGGCCTTCTGTCCAAACTGAATCACTGATCACATCTGGCCTCACTAGAACACCTTTATTGGTTTCAATTCAATACTCCAATATGTAATGTACAATGAAGACAGAGTAGTCCAAGAATAACTGACTCGAAGTGTGTTTACACGTATTTTGGTAGCTGATGGAGGGATAAAGTCATCCAAAGAAAGAATTTTAGCTTTTCTCCTTTTTCTTTGAAAATAAATACAGTATTTGAAAATGCCAGTACAGTACCATGAGATATTTCAGTTAAAACAGCCTTGGAAATACAGAACCTACTCATCCAAGAAGAAAAACATTCCTTTTACTGTGCAAGTAGAATGCATTCCTCTTCTCCTCCATTTCACAACTTACATGAGAAGAGGGGAGAGCCTTCTGCGTTGGTTGAGAAATGTCTTATCCTCAGGCCCCTCCAGGGCAATGACTGCTGAGGTGGGTGTGTCCTCTCCGAAAGGGTTGGCTCCTTCAGGAACTAAAGATCAGTGACAGGAACACAGAACACTCAAGCGTGGTCTTAAACCTCATTCTATGGCAGATGGCATCTTTTAAAAATACAGGTTTTCTAAAAGGTTTGTTTTGGATTGGGATAGAGTTTACATCAGCATTATCTATGCAAAATGGATTTCCTACCCAAATAAACAGCATAAGTAGTATTTATTTAAAGGGGGTTTCACTAATTAAGATTTTTGGGTTTTTTTCGAGATGGAGTCTCACTCTGTCACCCAGGCTGGAGTGCAGTGGCGCACTCTCCGCTCACTGCAGCCTCCGCCTCCCAGGTTCAAGGGATTCCTGCCTCAGCTTCCTGAGTAGCTGGGATTACAGGCGCACTCCACCACGTCTGGCTAATTTTTGCACATTTACTAGAGACAGGGTTTCACCATGTTGACCAGGTTAGTCTCGAACTCCTGACCTCAAGTGATCTGCCTGCCTCGGCCTCCCAAAAGTGCTGGGATTACAGGCATGAGCCACAGTGCCCGGTCAATTCAGATGTTTTTTAAAACTATTTTAAGCATTCAGAAATAATGATTTTTCATGCAGCAAATTCTGAAATTGAGCATTAGGGAAAGCAAGCAAATGAATTCTCTGTGAAATCTCAGCGCTGCACAGGCAAGGCTCCCCAGGTCACACGGCAGCAGCCTCCTTCAAGGTGTACTCTCAAAGGTAACAAACCTGTGTTTCCTCTAAGACCTTGCTACTCAGAGGTGGTCTGCAGATCAGCACCAGTAGCATCGCCTGGGAGTTGGTTGAAACAGGAAACCCCGGACCCACTAATCATGTAATTGATGAGCACTTGAAAGTTTGAGAGGCATTGCTGTCTTCTGAGTGAGAGGGGTTTTTGCTCCACTCATTTTTAAATAAGAAAAGTTTGTGATCTATACATGATTTAAAAGGTTCTTCCCAGGATAATTGAACACAATTTAGAAGGGCAGGAAATCTCATCTTGTCCCATCACAAATTCTCTTGGACCAATTAAAGATTCATTAAACTCCTTGATCATTCTTACTGCTTCCACAAATGGATTTTGAGAGCCTGCTCAAATATTCGAGAGGGTTTGGCCCCCAGCACACCTCTGCTCCTTTCCTGTGGAAGATGTTGTTCTTCAGAAGAGCCAGCTAATACTCATGTGGAAAGACAGGGAAGGGAAGCTCCCTGTGCAGTCAGGATGGCCAAATTGACCCAAGCAATCAACAGGTGCCAACTCACTCTCACACCCCAGTTCAGGTTTGCTCAGTAGTTGACATCGTCAAAGAATCTCGACATAAAACCATTAGTATACAATCGCCTTGGTCACATTGCAACAGTCTTTTTTTTTTTTTTTTTTTTTTGAGACGGAGTCTCGCTCTGTTGCCCGGACTGGAGTGCAGTGGCGCGATCTCGGCTCACTGCAAGCTCCACCTCCCGGATTCCCACCGTTCTCCTGCCTCAGCCTCCCGAGTAGCTGGGACTACAGGCGCCCGCCACCTCGCCCGGCTAGTTTTTTGTATTTTTAGTAGAGACGGGTTTCACCATGTTAGCCAGGATGGTCTCCATCTCCTGACCTCGTGATCCGCCCGCCTCGGCCTCCCAAAGTGCTGGGATTACAGGCGTGAGCCACTGCGCGCGGCCGCAACAATCTCTGTATGTGACACTACCTGCTTTACCCACAATCCACTCTGAAAATTAATCTTCAGCATGATTCCTTGAGTAGCGTCTTCCTATTTTGATGCAGGGAAGGAGAGAGTAGTTAGCTTTCCTTCCTACAAATTCCTCACATTCATTAAGAGGGCCTCTCACCACCAGCTATTTAATTATAATAATTGAGATTTTTTTAATTCACAATGCACTTCCTCTGAAATCATGAGCTTTTCAATACAGAAGCCCAAAAATAGGCTGATGAATGTATTCACTGGATGAGAATGCCCAAATAAAACAATTGACAAAAGAAAAGTGAGAAGAAAACAGGTAAGTGGGATGGCTTTGCAACAGAGAGGTCTGTGTTATTTATTTCTAAAAATCACAGGGACAAATTATTTGGAAAACTACGAATGACAGTTCTGTTTCTTCATCACGGGTAAACTTGACATTTCTATGGTTATATCTAAATGGAATATCAGATGTGAGCAATTAGAGCCTGTGTTACATTAACTGCATTATTCAGTTAATATCAGATAGCACCAAGACCCAAACCATTTCTAGTCCAAGTATTTCCAAAGGAGAGAGAGAGAGAAAAGGCCCTGGTGCTATTTGAACTTACCCTCACACTAGCAAAGGTGGCTCACGGGGCATCTGCTAATCACGACTTTGAGCCAGATCCATGTGACTAGCAGCTTTAGACATTCCAGCAGATTCCAGAGGTAAGTGTTCAGGAACACCATGGACATGGACGTAGGGAAAGACTTCTGCTTTTCATCAAGATCTGTATTTATAACCCCGTATAAGATTCAAGCCACATCTCAGGCTCATAAATCTCCAACGTTAGCCGACGCTGTTTTCTTCTCGTATTTAGCTGCTTTGCCTTTGGAATTCATTTGTTTTGTTTGTTTAAGGTGCCTCCCTTCTGAATGGCTTTTGCGATGATTGCTTTCTCAAAGCGTCTGTTGATTGGCAAAGATCACCGGGGTGAAGAGCGACCTCAAATGTTCCATCTTCCAACCCTAGTTCTGGCCCCTTCCTTTAAGCACCAGCCACAGACTGCAGGCAAATGCAGTCCAATGGACCTCAGACCCCTTCCTTCCAGGTGTGACTGCATAAGATCCAGATTCTGGAAGCTGTCACCTTCCGACTGATGTTTTTTTCCAGTTTAAAATACATGCAAGTATCTAGGGGTTGCATCCTGGAGCTAGCTAACAGCAGTAGCATCTCAGTAGGTCAAGATGATATCAAGGACGCAGGATTTGCGGCAGTGTCCTTGGTGACCCCTCCCCCCACCTGGAGAGTCATTGTTGGATGGGATGGCAGGCTGGAGCCCCTGGCGGGCACACGGCCACTGCAGAGCTGCAGGCATGCTCGGCGCTCAGCAGGAACGGCTGCAGTAGTCAGGGGAGGTCTTCCGGGGACCACGCTGGGGGAGAGGCAAGGAGGGTGCCATTGTCACTCCAGGGAAGGGTGCGTGCCTTCACCTGCCACACTGGCTGAGATATCACGTAACCGCAGCAGCTGTCCAGGGGCAGCAGATACGAGCACAGCGCACCTGTGTGCAGCATGCTTCATTATCATCAATATCCGTGCAGCCATGAGAGGGAGAGCATTGCTAGGATACAGCTGCACAGGGGGAGCATCCCTCCCTTGACGTTGGGAGTCTTACATTCATGTGGGGTTATTAGAAACTAGTGGTTGACACAGGGGCTTCCCAAAGTTCTTAACTATCTCATGCAGTCAGACCTTCCCGTTCTTTCTGAGCTCATTTGATCTAACAATATTTTGTTTTCTAATCTCATCTTTTCCCATGGTTGTTTGGAAAGCTGGGCCCGTTGGTCAGTTGGTTGGCTAACGGGCTTGCATTTATTTAATTGTTCTTTCTCTCTACATGATCCCCTCTCTGAGGAGAAGATCCAAGGCAAGGTGAGCTGGACAAGTTGCCAGGAAGGCTCGTGGTTGGGAAATGGTTGCGTTTCCAGTGTCTGACATGGCATCACAACTCCTATGCACCTGGCTGCCTCGCCTGTGCCCCCTTGGGTATGGCAGCATGGCACAGGGTCACAAGGCAGTGCCAGCCAGCCAGCTCCTCCAACCCAGGGACGTTTGTCAGCCCGAACGCAGAAGGCTCGATGTGGCAGTTCCAGGATTTCTGTGAGCATGCTTGGTGCAAAGACAAGAAAGAACGACACACAAAGTGGTTATCAGCTGGACCACAGTTCATTTATCAGTGATGGCAAGGCACGCTGGGACAAGCAGGGAGACGGATGAAGGGAAGATGCCCGCCCACATTATGAGGGAGCCCAGCCCACAGCGACCCTCCTGTTCAGAGGCAAACTCCAAGGCGTACAGCCATGAAAGAGCTGGAGCCACCACCAAATGCCAACCTGGAGAGCCAGGGACTTTTCCCTTTCAGGAACAGGAATCATCCCAGGCGGCCCTGCTCTCCTGCTCCCCCTCCAAACGCGTTCCTCCCTCTTTCTCTGAAACGTGAATCCAGAGCAGGAACTGGAGGACCCAGGGTGAACGGGAGTAGGTCCTGTCCTCACATTCACGACACTAAATGACATGAAGGCATCGCTGTGGATCCTCCACCTTGGGAAAAACCCCGGTGGTGACTGGATGCAGTCAGTCTGTACAAAAGGCAAAAAAAAACTGCTGAAGCCAAAGACCAGGCAACAGGGTGGGAAAGGGGTTTTCAGTGGCAAAAATAGACCTCACTGGCAAATTGTTTAAATGATTGATTTAAACTTCCCCCTTCTTTGTAGCAAGAGGGAAGGTCTGTGAAATTCCCAGTCAAAATGGCTCATGAATGGGTAATCACAACAACCCTAACAGCCTTTTGATTTCCTGACAGATCCATGGTGCGCGTGAATTTTGTGTGATTGATGGCTGTTGACTGACAATGGGTTTTATGGAATAACGAGCGGAGTCCCAGAAGACAAACGGCTGAACGCACAAAGGCAACACCCTACCTGAGAGGTGTACACAAGCCGTGATTCAAGAGCTTCGCTTTCCAAGTGACCCCCAACAGCTCCACAACTGGAATCAGAGAGGATGGGCAATTCCGTGAGCCACCCAGCTGCAGAGGACATTTTTCCATCTTCCTTGTCCTCTTGTAACAGCCCCCTTTGCGGCCCCAAGTAGGAACATTGTGGACCTTGTCTCTGGTGATTTTGCCACAGGAAGGGAGGGCTCTTGGCATGGTAGCTGCAGTGACGTCCAGGAAATCCAGCACGAAACTCAAATCACACTAAATTATGTGCTCAGGAAAGTATTCCGGTCCATCAATAACCCCAGTGAAAACTAAGACCCTGTGTGCTTCTAAGCCCACAAGTTAGAGAAGAAAGTGAGTGCTGTGGAAGGAAGCTGGACTCCATGTTCCCGAGAAAAGAGGAGTGGCTGGGAGTCTGGCGTTCTCAATGCAGAGGTCACTTGTAAGTCACACTTGATTTAGTTTACATACAGTGTTGTTTCTGTAACATTTGGGCACTTAGCTAAGCACAGGCCGGGTCAGAGGATGGAGTCCACTCAGAACTGGGCTCCCCTATGGGTCTGGAGCAGGTACTCAGGGGAACATCCCAGGTGCAGAGGTGAAGGTGCATTCTGCTGGCAAAGGGTAGGACCACCTATAACTGAGCAATGAGGACACTGTCACTCTCTGCTATGGAGTAGACCAGAAGGGCCCTCATCCAAGAACAGGGTCCCTGGACTGTGAGCAGGGGACGTTGATAGGGAATCCCACAGAGAGCAGGGTTCTGAGATTTCAGCAGGCAGAATAGCATCTGACACAATGGCAGTAGCTATGATAGCATCTGAGCTCTTCCTATGCACCAGAGGAAGGCAAAGTGCTTTAAATACACTCCCAACGGTGGTCTGAGCAGCCTTTACCATTGTTGTTGCTGTTCTTATAATCATTAGAAAGATGGGTAGCAGGAGCCTCGAGATCAGAAGCTACTTGCCTAAGGCTCAAACCCAGTTCTGCTCGGACCTAGGGCCTTTCCACAAGAGAGCATCTCTCAAGCCAACAGCAGGCCTCGGGAACAGTGGTGGAGCCTGACACCTATTTCTAGAGACAGAGGAGGCTGCGGATGACCCCCAGCACCTGGCACACACACACGTCTCTAAGGCAGCGTTTCCCAGACTGTGTTCTGCAGAACATGAGAGCCATGGGGCATCAGACTGTGTTATGCAAAACACAGGGATTTGTGCCCAAAATGGTGGAAAGCACTGAGATAAGGTAAAGCAAGACTCTTTATTGCAGAACTTCTCAGAGCCTTTAACCTCCATGACTGCGAGCCTGGCCAGAGCCTATCTCTTCCCTCCCCTACATTGTCACAGAGGCCTCCACCAGCTCTCCCAGCACCCACTCAGCCCTTACAGTCAAGTCACACCACTATTCTGCCCAAACCTTCAGAGGCTCCGGGCCTCACTGAGAAGAAGAGCTGGAGTCCTTGTGGCAGCTCACGAGGTCCTTCGCTCCCCATGATGCAGCCTCATTGACTCCCCGACCTCCCCTCCAGCTCCGTTCCCTTTGCACACCTGGTCCAGGAACTCAGGTAAGCCACATCCAGGGCTCTTATCTATCTGCCCTGTCTGGACAGTCCTTCCCTCAGGTGTCCCGTCAGCACTCCTCCTTCCTGTGTTGGTCAACAGCCACTTCTCCACCAGGATGTTCTTTTCAACATGGTGACAAGCCCTCTGCTCTTCCTGGCACAGCCCATTCACCTGACCCTGTTCACCTTTGCTTTTTCATTATATTTGTCACCTTTTCCTATGCTGCTTGATACACTGAGTTACTCTGTTTTCGGTGTCTGTTTCCCCTCCCTTGAAGGTAGTCTCCTTCAGAGCAGAGATCATTGCCTAGAACAGTGATTGAGACGTAGTAGATACTCAGTAAACATGCTGAAAGAATGATGAACGAATGAATGCAATATTTAATATGCACCATTCCCCCTTCAGTTACTGGGAAAGTCATCACTTAGCAAATATGTATTGAGTTTCTACCATGTGTCAGATACTGCAAGATGTAGAAAGGGGACTCATCTCTCACCGATCACCACAAATCACTCTGTAAAAATTGCCACCACAGAAAAACACTCCGAGTAGAAGGAGGATCATTAGTCCAGTGTTTGGCCTCCTTGCTCTTTGGGGCATGGATTAAGAGAGAGGGGCTATAAGACTCTAGAAGTTTCCAGGGGCCATAGATGATGAGCACCTTATCCAAGATCTCAGCACCTGAAACTACAGGACAGACGGAAATCCTGGAGCTAGGCTCCAAACTGGACTGACGGCCAGAAAAAAGGTGGGATGCTGTCAGGAGTCAGGATAAAGTCAAGACAGAAGTCAGGGGTGCACAGAGAGGACAGAATGGGGCACACATACAGGTGGTGACTCATAAAGGACTGTGATGGGATAGGGCAGCAAAGACACCATGGAACCCAAAAAAGAGTGAGTAAAAGAGAATCCTCAGAACAGCTCCAGACCAACACCCAAGGGAGGAACTTGGGAATAGGGCAGCAGATCCAGTCTTTGGAAGGTAAGAGTTTTTTCATGTGGCGCAAGGAGCACTGGGGGATAGAGAAGGTGTGAGCCCAAGCACACGTAGTGACCTTCTAAAAGAAATGTTTTGAGGATTAGTAAAATAGCAAGTCCATTGTATGCTGAACTGTATTTAATCAATATTTATTCCAGTATTATTAGCTGTAAGAACAATAAGAGAAAAAAAGTGCCATGTAAATATAAAGTCTTATTATAGCTAGCAAATTGGATTTATAAGCTGATTAATTTAAAATCTGTTTGGATATCCTTTGGATTACGTTGCCAAGTTTCTGGTGTTCAGTTTGAACTGGTGACTTTCAAAATTGATGCTGAGGGCAAGAGACAGTGCTAATTAGTGCGTGAGCTTTTCACATCTGAAAATCTGGGAAGGAGTCCTTCTTGGGTCAAAAGTGAAAATGAGCTTGGTTCTCTCACTCTGATCCCTGTTGACATTGTCGTCATCACAAAACTATCATATTATTTGGCATTGCCACCAGGCCGTGTCAAGAGAGTCTCCAACCCAATGCTGTAGGGCATGGTGGCAGATCCAGGCCACGCTTTAGCAGGGAAGGGAATTTCCAGGAAGCAACCTGCACACTATGCAAGTGCCACAAACCAGTGGCTTTAGCCCTCTGAGTTCATGTGCAGGAAATTCATACGGGCCAATTTTAAAGGGGGAAAAAAAAAGAATGGAATTAATGACGCATATCCAATCTAAAAGACAGTGTTATCTCCTTTATTTCACTACTTGTGTTTCATTTCATTGATTGTGCCCTATAATCTTAAGTCACATAAGCATATAAAATAATGCAATACAGCAGAACATAAGCCTTTACACCATAAAGTGCCACGCCGCACAGCCCATCGCCTCTCTACTGGCGAACGTGCTCATGCAAGCACAGAGATGATTGAAAGATCTAGCAGCTCCTTCCCTATTCCCTGCAGTCACATACAGCTTTCCTGAGTGCAGAATTCTGGTGCCAAGAGGGGTTTAAGACTGGTCGAGGACAGGTCATAAGGGACTGCTACTGGTTCTCATATTCATTCATTCATTCACCCATTCATCAACACTTCCTAGTAAACCAACAGAACTCCAATATGCTAAGCAGGTGTTTCCTGTGGGCTGGAATCAATGCAAACAGACTAAGCTTCCAACAGCCCCATAAAGACAATGAGGTCTGAGCAAGGTGGGCTGCAGGCAGCAATTACACCAGAAGGGAAGGATGCAAACCCCTTCGTGGCTGGAAGGGTAGACAGAGAAACCAGGCTGTCCAAGTCTGAGCCCAAAAAGCCTCAGGACTTTTTCACAATCTGTGGGGAACCCTATGGCCATGGCATAAACCATCCTTTGGCTTACGGCAACAAACAATGTAGCACAAGCCAACAGCTAGAGTTTACATCTGGATTGAGCTGAAAAGTAGAACCAGAGAAATGCTAGAATTTTCTTCTTTAGATTTTCTAACTTCTGAGAAAATTACCAGATATCAGGAACGTAAGTCAGACAAAAAGTTCAAACATTCACAGTCTCAAATACAGGGCATGGGGACCAAAGAAAATGTGTATTTATAGCTGGTGCATGCAAACAGACTACGCAAGAAAGGAAGCGGTGTCGAGAGCCAGGCAGGGCAATACAGACCCTATATTTGACCACATATCGAAGTTTTATTTTTTCAGTGAATATTTGTGGGGTGTCTACTCTCAGGCACTGAGGTGCAGCGTGAACGCCTTCCACTGTGCCGGTCTGTTTCTGGGATCGTGCTTCACTGATTCCAAATGCCCTGGCAATTGGATGCACTGTTAAAATTCACCTCTGGTTCTGCCTTTGTTATAATCACATAAGCCTGGGTTCCTGGAACTCCAGGACCACTTCTCCAGGTCAGCAATCAGTGGAAGCCTCTCATTGTCCTCTCCCAGGCCACCCTCTGATCACCAACATCCCTGAGAATCATCAATTGGCTTTCTGGGCTGCGTAACAACTTCATCAATAACATTCACCACTCTGGAAGGTCACTGGAGGAAGGGAGGCCATAGGAAGTGCCTTGCAAAGAAGGTGCTGTGTGGGCCACTCCCAGGGTTCACGACTCTGTTCTCCAGGCCTGTAATCAGCATGCTGGGATGGGTGCATTGTTGACAGGAGGACAGGTCGTCGCACTGTCTGTGAGTGAGTATGGCCACAGCTAACGTCCTCAAAGCAATAATTCCATTTTATGTCTTTCACATTTAATAGCAAATTTGCCATTTAATCTTTAAGACAGAAGTTACTTATTCTCAATCTACCTCTCCTCGCACTGCTATAATCTCATGCCACTCACAGGGGCCGGTGGCACGAAGCCCATCACGCTCCCAGATCAGGCCCATCTTTTCATTAGTTCACACCCTTCCCGAGGTGGCCTCCTTTACAGATGGCTGATCCGCAATCAACACCAGTTTGTTTCAATCAGAGCGGCTCCCGTTACTTCTCATTTGAAAACTGTTCCTCCAGAAGCACATTAGCAGGAGGCATCTAGAGCAACGGTGATTTTAACAATGGATTTTTCTTTTCCATAAGAAGAAATATGGCTGAAATCCACAGCAAAGAAAGAAAAGAAAAACTCTGTATATTTGCATAGTTGTCCATAGAACATAAAGAAGATTTAAGCCTGTTCTACTCATTAATGTGTATAATGTCCCCTTTGAGCTAACAGGGAAATTTATCAATCCCATTTTCAATCACAGAAATTGAGACGAGAGGATAAATACCATACCCTGACCCATGGACCCAGGAACTACCATTCAAAACAAACACAGGAATCTATGCAAAGTCTGAATATTAGACCTTCGTTTCTCTACTTTTAGTGCTGGGGAGAGTTTTTGCTAAAGGAATAATGGAGTCTTCTGACATCATTCACTCCTAGAAAGAGGAGCAGGAGAGAGAAGAGAAAAGCCCTAGCCTGGGAGATGAGGGCACATGCCCCCACCCATCGCCTGCAGCCACTCTCTTCCTCCACGGGTTTTTGTGAGCCAGCTGGGGTCTTACGCGTGACCCTGTGGTACTGAGATTAAGCATGAACACTTTTTCAAAGGCTGGATCACCCAGGCTGGGAACTGCTGACTTTAATAACAGGAGACTGTAAAATGATTTTCTTATCTTGCTCATCCTGCTTTTATTTCACTTGGGTAACTGCAACATGGCCCCACACACACTCAGGAATCACATTTGTCACCAGGTGAAGGGGACAACTTAACATTCGATCTCTGGTGAATAAATGCGATTGTTTATTGCAGGAGGTTTTGAAAATCTATCGTTGCATTCACAAAGTGTGGGCTTCTGAAATTTGACATTGGGATCTTTGTTTATTTATGATTTATACAACCGGAATTGGTAATGTTTAAAGGAATAATTCTATTCCTCTAAAAAAGTCACAAGTTGTTTTGAATATGTCATAATTCTTTCAAAAAGATACTAAGAGCCATACCACTAAGTGACCATTGCTTCCTTCCAAGCAGGCATGTGGACATGTTCCAACAATGCGGTCTCTTCTCAAAATATAATTGGAGTTCCTCTGCCCCGTCAGCCTTCAAGGTTCACTGCGACATCCAGCTGCAACATTGCTGGTGTGAGCCTTTGGCCGAACTCTCTGCTTCTCCTCTCACTGCACCATTACATCCTTACCCAGGTGTCACTCAGTGGTGGTGACCCATCTTGTAGACCATGACCTGATGCAGGGTAGCAACTCTTTTCTTATTCTCCTCTTTGAAGAATTTTAGGCAGAGATGTGACAAGATCGTTTTCCTTCCTCTCAAAATCTGGGAAAGATGAGAGTAAGCTCATTCAATGTGTCACTCATTTAACCCATTGAGCAAATATTTATTGAGACTCTACTATGTCCAGGGCATGATACTGAGGACAGGGATGCAATGGTGGGTGAAACAGGAGGACTCCCTTCTCTGAGTGAATTCATTAACTAGTCAAAGAAAGAACAGGCAAAGAATCACTCAAACACCTCCAAAGTGTGTGGCTTCTGCCCATTCCAATAAGGTAGATGAATGTGAACTAAAGATTTCTTAACAGTTCATTGAGTATCACCTGTGTAGAAGGGATTATATTGGACATGGGCACTTAGCTTTAGCAGAGCCCATTTTGACAACACATCACTGCTGTAAACCCCACGGGAGGCAGACATGACAACTCGCTACCTGCCATGCAGTTTCTAAGACAGCAACATCTCATTACAGGAAAAAAATCTGGACAATTCTCTGGCTATTGTCTGCATTGACATTTCTCCTGGACTGGCAGTCTTTAAGGAAGAATTTTGGAAGGAAATGAATACGGAAATGAAGCAGGACCTTCTCCTAGCCTGAACTGGGTTCAGGTCTAAAACTGGACATAATCTCTCACCACCTCAGGCTTGGTATCTTTTCTAGGACTGCCCAAACACCCACAAACCAATGTGAAAAAAATTTCATGGCCATCAAAACTCATCAGGAACCATTTACTAATTTTAAAATTAACCATTTGTTTGACTGACATGAGTTACAAAGCATTTGTGCATGTGTAAAAGTGATTTTGTGTGTAAGTACAGCCTAAATAAGCATGTGAAAAAGAAACAGAATTACGCAGCCACACTAAGGCACTTTTTACATTTTTCTTTATTTTCTAGAAGTAAAATTCCGAATGAAACAAACGGAAAGTCCTTTAGAAGGAGTTTTGAAATTGAATAATTGTTATGCCTCTCAGGAGAAAGGAGCAGGAGAGATGTGGTCCACGGAGCAGAATCTGGGGACTCAGTCTAATTCTGGCCCTGACGCCTCCATGCAGTTTGACCTTTAGTAAATCATCTACTCACATGAGCCTTACTTTCATCCAATCTGTAAATTTGAGCTTAGCAATGACCCTACTTACCTCATGGGTATGCTGTGGAAAGAAAAGAGATAACACTTCTGAACTTATGGGGAAACCTGGAGAGAACGCAGAAGAGTGACAAAAATGATTAAGAAGAAGCTAGATTCCTTGAACAAAGGTTAAAAGACACTTGAGATAATTTAGACTAAAAAAGAGAACACCAAAAAGTGACTTAATTATTGTCTTCAATTTATGACATTTCTGTGTCGCTCTCTCTTTCCTCTCTTTCTCTTTCACACCCTGCCTCTCTCTCTCTCTCTCCCTCGCCCCCAGCGTTGACCAACAAGAAGAAACTCTGTCCTTACCTATCACTCAACCCCTCTCAGCTCAACCAGACTATTAGCCTCATGACTTTGTTGGACCCTAAATTGAGGTTACCTACTTGAAAGCTGCCTCCTCTACCACCTTAAACTCCCTTCAGCCACTTGCATGTCTACTGACATTGATCTGAAAATCCCCAACCTTGTATCCAATTTCCTGGCTCTTGGGCCACCTAGAATTGCTAAAATAAAATAAAAAGTCAAGTACAAACTTGTCATACGACAAAATTCACGTTGACCTGAAAGCAATCCTTATGTATTCCTCTTTATCCATTACTGTAGTAGCTCCTTCAGCAATGTCCTGACCTAAAACTTGACCTAAAATATTTGGATCATCAAGTCCACAGATCTCCCTGAGAGAGGGCTCCAGAGAGAGTGTCTGGGGAAACAACAGTGACACATTGGTGCAGTCATTACCGGACTCATTCCAAAGCAGAGGAAAGATGAGACGCTGGACCCAGAGCCTGTGCCAAAACCTTACAATTCACATCCAACTCCTTGAGCTCTGCAAAAAACACTAGAAGCCCACCACCAACAAAAGAGAGGGGAGAAAATGTAGAAACTGTAGTCGAAAAAAATGTTAGAACTTAGATTAGCATCCAATTGTTTAAAGAATGCAATAATGAAGAAATTGATCTACTCTCAGGGAACAAAAAATATTCTCCTTCCCTATCACTCAACACCGACCAAATCAATTGGAACAGTAAATAGGCAGATAGACAAAGAGAAAGACTTGACCACTTCACATTTCATGTAATGAAAACCAGCAGTCAGACAGGGGAGGCTTCCATCTCTTTATTATCCCTATACTTGCCAGCCAAGCAAAGCAAGCCATTACTTCCAATCTCTGTCATTCAATCACTCATCAATTATTATTATAAGCCCCGGAAAAGCTGACTGGCACCTGAATTGACATTAAAACTTGGCCCTCTGCTACTTACTTATCAGCGATGTCAAGGATGGAACTTAGCAGTTTTAGCAGGAAGGAATTAGTGAGTGAAGTCTTTGATTAGGAATCGTAAAGCCAGCTTCTTCAAATCAGAACCTTTGCACACAATAAATTGATGCTTCTGCAACTTCAGCATGCTCAAGAATGACATTTACTTTTTAAAATGTGTATATTCCTAGTATTCTCCACTTCCAGACCTACTGAATCATGTATCTGGATTATTAACTAGCAACCAGGTGATCCCAAGTCATTGAGCCATGTTGTAGTGAATGCTGACTCTGCTGAGAAGCTCTTCAGTGTCTTCTTTGAGAATATCTGTGAATTCTTACATGCATGAGAAAGCTAAGTTGAGGGTTGAGGAACAGATACTGGTTCAGTAACACACGCCCCAAAACTCTATTTTTCTATGGAATAGGCAGCAGCAACTGTTACACTGACTCAGAAAGTTGCCTCTATTCCCCATCCCTTTCACCTGTCACCTTCGTGGGTATTTCCAGCATGATTGTCCATATCACTGTTGCAATGCTTATATGCCTTATGAGTTATCCTTTTAATAAGTCCAGACTGAGAGAGCACTTTGAGACCATCAAATAAAAGCTGATCTGAGTGACAGTCGCATCGCGTAGTCCATAAGATCAGTACAGTTCAATTTTCACAGATCCTAAAGAAACGTGACTGTCAACTGGGAATCTAAGCCAACAAGAATTCCATCCCACAGCAAAGTCTGGAGTTAACATGTAACTCTACCTGGGTGCAGTCATTGTTAAAGGACATGTGGAAGGCTACCCTTTCAAGAATATTTTTGGCAGGAATGGGTTAATCTTGTAATCTTTCCGCTTTTTGTTCATCTCTGGGCTGTCTATGGGGTAGGTAAATGTGGTATTGTCCAGTTTTTTTCACTGTGTGTCAGGATAGTGGGCCAATTTCATATCATTTGCCGCTTTCATTACTGTCTCAAGGTTGTCACAAGAATTGATAAATTTCAGACTGTTTTTCTTGTCCTCATTACAATCTTAAGGTTGTCATGAGAATAAATTGATTTTGTGCCATTTTTTGGTCCTCATTACCGTCTCTGTCATGAGAATGGCTTCATTTGGAGCCATTTCTGTTCCTGTAGCCATTTTTGTCATGAGAGAAGAGATTCATCAATGGAAAGAAACAGGCCCCATCTTGGAGCTGATCTTTGGAGCAGCGAGCTCTCGAGCAGAGAGACCCAGCGAGGGCCGGGGCGGGACAAACCATGGCCCTTCCTGTGCAGAGTTCACCATTCTGACTTTTGTGACCCTGGTGCGATCACAGAAAACAGACAACAAACAAAGTTCCCATCTTCAGTTACTGCTCCTGGCCCGATTTCCTCCTGAAGGACGGAGAATCCTCTAGGTTGGCTCTCGAGGACGTTGAGAGAGAGTGACCTGATGATCCAAAAGGAAACCTGGAGAGAAGGAAGCCATGTCAGTCGGACGTGGAAGGCAGCAGCTCACATGGAGCAGCTTTGGCAGACTCATGTCTCAAAGCTACACGTTAACATCCTTGGTTCCAGCAACTTCCTACTTATGAGAAGTGAGAAGACACAAATGTTTTCCCAAAATTCAACTCTCCAAGATGCTCTAACTACTCCAAAATACGTTTTATTTCATTTAGTGCAAAAATATTCAGATCCTAATGAACTCAAACTAGATGCAAGCAAACAGAGCAGCCTTCCTTAGAGCCCGAATGGGGACTCAGTGTCAGAGGCAGAGCAGAGGCCAGTCTTCAATAACGTCACAGGCTCAGAATTAGCAAGAAGATCCTCGGCTAAAGATTTCATCAGCTTGCTATATTAGAGAGACGTTTGCAGTCAGCATTTAAGAGAAAGGTCCAGGTGGTCAGTGAGCAAAGATGTACAAATCAGGGAGCAGAAGTAATTTTAGGGTTGTGCTGTCCAGGAATAGGTTGCGTCAATTATTTTTGTTCATCTCTTTGACCAAATTTAAATCAAGCAATCAGTTTTATCTCCTGGCTTTTTTATACAAAATACATAGTTGGTTGACTTAATTAATTATAGACCACAAGCTGGAGAGGCAGTAGGAGGATGGTCTGAAGGAAATGAGGACCAGAAAAGATGAGGTATTAAATACATATGTGCTTGAGTACCTCCAGGCTTCCTGGAAGTAGACAAGCTGTATGGCCTGTAAAAGAGAAAGGATTTATAAAAATAGACTTATCCAAGTAGGCACTTGAGTAAAATTAGGGCTGAAAGTGGAAACAGCCTAAAAGGCCATCAACTGGTAATGGATAAATAAAATGTGCTGTATCCATGCAATGGAATACTATTCAGCTGTGAAAAAGAATGAAGTACCGATACAAGCTACAACATGGATATACCTCAAAAAACATTGTTAGGTGAAACAAGTCAGACACACAAAAACCACATATCGTTTGATTCTGTTTACTTGAAATGTCCAGAATAGGCAAACCAATTAAGACAGAAATTACAGTAGTGGTTGGCTAGGGCTGGGTAGGCAAAGTGAGGAATGACTACTTATGAGTATGGAGTTTCTTTGTGGGGGTTGATGGAAATGTTCTAAAGTTAGATTATGGTGATGGTTGCACAATTACGTAAATTTCCTATAATTCATTGGGTTGTGCAGTGAAAACAGGTAACTATTTGATGGAATGTAAATTATACATCAATAAAGTTGGGTTTAGTTTTGAAGTAGCTTGGAGGTTTTTGAATATTTGCCCTAGTAGACCATAGACTTGGCTAAGGTAAAGTGGACTTTAGGGAGGGTGGCAGAAAGATTCACAGAAATCAGTGGATCAGTTTCATTTTTTAAGTGAAGAAGAAAAATGACAATCTTGTAAACATTTGCCTTGTGAAGACACCAAAATAAGGAAGTTGGGTCCTCAATGAAATTGAGGAGGACTTAATTAATGACCAGTTAATAGGCTGTGAGTGAACAGGAAGAGATATGAGAAAGAAACATGATTCGTAGGAGAGCCGTTACAGGAAGGAAACACCAAAACTGCTACCGTTGAATCCAATGGCATTTTCTAGTAATTGAAAGAGGAGCATTTTATTTTATCTCCCAGTAAAGCAAACCCATTCTATTTAAGTTGACCTTGACACGCTTGTATTGGGCACCAAAGAATTGGGTAGGGATGCTTGGAGATGCTGTGATTTTGAGGTGCTTAAGGTCACCTAAATGAAGAGAAAGGTACATCATTGCTTTCCAACAGCACCAGGGGTGAGTGTGGGAAGAAGTTGAATGAATCACAAGGATAGAGCAAGCAAACCCCCTTCCAGAAATCCCAGACAAGAAGAGGAAGCCCAAGTTAAGCTTTGCTGACTTGGGAAAGAATGATAGAAAAAAGTAATTAGGGAAAAGAAATAGAGGAAAAGAGAGGGGGTGGTAAGAGATTTCTGGGAATGTGGCTAATGATTTGGGCATTGCTGCTATCAAATTGTGGTAATGGAACCAGGGACCCGTATTTCCATGTTGTTTGACAGTGTTACAGGGTTAATGTCCTTGGGCCCAGCCTAATAAACTGGGGTCCTTACAGGTTAAACTCAATAGAACTCCTGGACTATTCTTACAGAGCAAGGAGCTGTCAATTGGGCGTGTACACTTCCAAGTGGGCAGGGGTGTGTTGAATAATGGTCAGTGAAGGGCTGGCCAATAAAGGAAACGTGTCAGATAAGAAACCTGGCCCGATGGCATGCCCCTTCCCCAATTCATGCTCAGTGTGGCCTGAGGAGGTGGATCATCACTGCCTTTTCCTCTTCAGCCTGCCCCAGAGTGGAAGGCCCCTTGGTGAGGCCCTCAGTGGGGCAGTTAGTCCCCGCTTGAAGTCAGAAGGCCCAGAGCACTGCACCCTGACGACACCATGGATCTGACTCCCTGAGTTTAGTGACCTCACGGTGCCTTATTGCTTTTCACTAATTTCTCTGCAATTGTACACTTTTAGGCATCTCATTTAACAAATTGTTAAGCTCTTTATGCTATCAGAGGGGTCATGTGATGTCAGAAGGATTCCAAGACACATTCTCTCATTCACAATTCTCCTGCTAATATGAGAGGCATTAGGAGGAGTGTGAAGAGCCAGCACATCTTCCCTCTCCTCCCTGCCCGGGTGACCTCCAGAGGGCCATCTGCTCCCCAGAAGGCAGGGCCCCCACCCTCTGAGCTCGGCCTGTGAGCTGGCGATGCAAGTCAGTCTGCAGCTCAGGGGGAGATACGCTCATATCAATGATAGATAAATCCCAGCTAGAAATACAGGTCCGTGACAACCTAATCACTGAAACCCTGTCAAGTAACCCCTAATTTTGAAGTGAGTGGTTAATTCCCAGCAAATTGATTTATGCACTGTTTGAGGTTTGGCGAGTTGTGTTGTTCATCTGTTATTACCAGGAACTCGGCTCTGCCTATTCATTTAGAGCATTGACACAACCCAGTGCATCTCCCAAGAAAATCTCCTTTGTCAGCACATCTAGAATTTGCTAATTAAATCAACGATGACATTATTCACTTTCTCAAGAAAAGAAAAAAAAAAAAAACCACACAATCCCTCCCCCCAACCACCAGGCTTTTTTCTTTCTCCCACTTTCATCCTTTTCTCTCTCTCATTCTCTTCCTTCCAAGTCTGAGTTTGGTAAGCCGCAAGAATCTCAAAGTTTAACTGGTCTGTACTGGGTTTTATTTTGTCTGCAAACAGCAAACTGATGGTAACACCCCACCATTCAATTAGGAATAAACACGCACGCACACAGCTGCCCACGAGTGCGCACGCATCAGCACGCCCACATGAGCATGTGCACACAGCACCAGTCCACATGCAGGACACAGCTACATAGTTGCCTTTAGGAAAAATATGATGATTCTGAGCATCTTTGAGTTTTGCTTTTTCATTTTTATACCAGAAGTGTGGATTTCATTAAAATGAAAGAGTTGGCCAGGGCTACATTCATTGTCTGTATTATTGCAGCTGAAGTGAACTCGAATGCGAGGAAGGACGGGCTGTCCCCAGGGCTCAATAATTACAGGGCCGTAGCATCGCTGTTTCTCTTTGCACTCCAAGTTGTAAGAATTTACAGAAGGGCTGGAATGAACTATTTTACACATTTTGGACGTTTTAAGTCACGTTTCTTCCTAAATTGGAATTTTGTTTTCAACTCATGGAAATTAAAAGGTAAAACAAGGGAAAGAAGATCTAGATACTGTTTTGTTGTTTTAATGATGATCTAGAAACTTCTCCCCTGCTGTACATAGGCAAAATGAGAGCTAAAATCAGAAGCAGAATAATTACTTTTCAAAACAATATTATTTATGTAGTCTCTTTTTTAACAATAGCCTTAGAGTTTTTCATCCTTAGCAAGAAATTGGGTTTTTTTAAAAATGTGTTTAATTCACTAAGAAGACCACAGTCAATTCATGTGAGATGCCAAGGGCACGGTCCTGTGGTATTTGAAAGGTCAGTGTGGTTTATAAGTGGAATTCTTGGGCACCCAAATGACCAGGATGAAGCTGCTGGGGCCAGGGCTGAGAAGTGTTTTTCCTGGAATACATCTGTTCCATGGGCTTATCTGAAAACAGAACAGACATGATCTGTTACATTTGTTCCTTTGGGTCAAAGTTTTAGCCTGCAAAAAAAGAAACGTACCTGAAAGAAGTAATATATTTATAAATAAGCAAAGCTTTAAGATAATAGACTCTGCATCAGGCATGACCCAACCAGGAATTAAGTGCAGAGAATCAGCCAGGTAGGTAATGGAGTTGCTTAAGAGCCAAATAGGGAACATTGAGGCAGCCTCTTAATTTGTAAGAGCAGAAAGTCACCATAGCTGGAGGCTGGAGGGACAAAGGAAGGCCAGAGCAGGATCACCCACAGAGAAGACGCAGCTCCGCAGCCAAAGGCGGAAGCACACCCAGGCCTCTCCGTCTGGCTCCTCCATCTCTCACCCATGCCCCCAAAGGGCCAGACCTAGCCAATGGCCACCGACTCCTAAGCCCAGGAAATGCAGCCTTCAGACACACAGAGGGCAGGGGAGGGTGAGCAGGCTCCACATGAGCCTTCAGCAGCAGAGAGAGGGAAGATTGGCCGTAACAGTTATTCATCACTTACGACAAGTGAGAGTTCTGCCAGGTGCCACAAAGAATTCAAAAGGAACCAACCAGGGATGTGTGTTTGAGAAGAGAGAATGTGAATTTCGGGAAATCCCCATGGACAACTTATTCTACCTCTCAGACCCTTAACTTCATTTTGTATAAAATGAGATAACAGAGTCCACCTCACTAGAAGCATAGTTAAAATCAATAATCACTTGTAGGTTTCCTTTTATTTCCTCCTCCCCAAGGAATTAACAATTTAGAATATAATATACAGATGTCCTAAAAGTAGAAAATGTAGCACACTGTTTTCTCTGCCTGTGATTTGTCCATCCCAACCCCTCCAAGGAACTCCAAGTGCCTTGCCATCTCTATATAAATTAAGTCCATAAATCTCACATTCACATTTGCCTCTTACCTATCACCCACACCCCACCCCCGCCAACAAGCCTACTCTGCTCCAATCACAGACACATCCACAAAGATCCCTTCTTTCTGCCATTTTACTCTTTAAATCAGGGCTCTGAAAATAACTGTCTGCAAGCCAACTCCACTGTCCTCCTGCTTTTGGAAATAAAGTTTTATTGGCACACAACCACACCCTCTTTGTTTGCATATGGTTTACAGCTGTTTGCATGCTACAATGGCAAAGCTGAGTCATTTTGACAGAGACTGTGTGGTCCAAAAATCCTAAAACATGTACTGTCTGCCTCTTCATAGAATAAACTCGATGATCCCTGTTTTAAATGATGGCTCTAAATGCATCTGCTCCCTTGAGAATGAATAACTACTATTAATCAGTCTCTGCCCTTCTTTAACCACATTTGAAATTCCATCACCACCGTGATTTCTCAGGCTCGTCCAGGTAAAGCCAATGCCTTCTCCACACCTGCCTGGGCCAGGTGTGGACTTAAGTCTTCATTTCTGAACCTAAAGGAGAGTTTTCCCCTGGTACAGAGGCTTCACATTCCAGGGCCTTGGGGTCTTGCTCAGCATCGGACCAACTGGCTGCACCAGCCCTAGCAGGAAGTCCTTACTTAGGAAGAGGTCAGAAGGTAAGTGGGAAAGAAATCCACCCAACCTGATATCTGGTTTGGTAAAGGGAGACAGAAGAGGTAGGTGCCTTGGTGAGGTGAAGTGTAGAGACACTTGTCAGACCCCATTAGCAGGCTCTAAGACTGGGAACCACAGAGGAACGTAGGGAGGAGTAGAATCCAAGAATAGAGCACTGAATACTTGGAGGATGGCACAGGCAGAATCTGGACCACAGACATTTGTGGGAAACAAGCCTTCTCCCCCGCAGCCAGAGGACACCCGAGATGCAGACAGGTGCAACCACGAGCTGTGACTATTTGCGCAGTTTCATGGCAGTCGCACTGTATTAGTAAAGTGCGCTTCTACTCCCTATGCTTTGTTTATAAAAATAGGGAAAGAAAGGTTTGGACTCCAATGGCTAATTTTAAGTTTCAACTTGACTGGGGTAAGATATGCCCAGATAGCTGGTAAAATATGATTTCTGGGTGTGTCTGTGAGGGTGTTTTGGGAAAAAATTGGCATTTGAGTCAGTAGACTCAGTGGCGATCACTCTCCCCAGTGTGGGTGGGCATTGAGGGCCTGTTTAGAACAAAGAGGTGGAAGGAAGAGAAAATATGTTCTCTCTGCTTGAGCTGGGACATCCCTCTTTTCCTGCCCTTGGACATCAGCACTCCTGGTTCTCAGGCCTTCATACGTGAACTGAATTACACCACCAGGCTTTCTGGATCTGTAGCCTGCAGATGGCAGGTTATGGGACTTCTCAACCTCCATAACCACTGGAGCAAATGCCCACTGTATATGCATTTCATCCTATTGGTTCTATTTCTCTGGAGAACCCTGACTAAGACATAGACTATATCTGCATTATCTTTCCTTTATCAGAAGGTGGCTTTAGACACACGTTATGTCTATATGAAGCCAAACAAGAGGACAGTACAGGAGAGCACTCAGTCCATGGGCAGGTGGTTTGGTCTCCATGGGCGAGACCAGTTGGCACATGCTGGTGATGGGGCTAACGAGGTGCTAAGTGTGCTGGCTGAGCCAAGGCTTCTTTGCGTCAGTAGCAACAAGCCCCACTTAGCCTCTGCCCAGCCACCAAGGGCCGTTGGTCCAGACTCTGTGGTTTCACTGAGCATAACTTAATTGGAAATTTTTGCAAGTTCCAAACCACATTCTTGTTTATAAGAAAGGTGACTGCATTTGTTGACTTAAGTCTTCATTTCTTCATTTCTGAACCTAAAGGAGAGTTTTCCTCAATGCATTGCTTACTAATCAACTTTTTTTCCAGCTTGTCATTTTGTTTAATGTTGCAAAACACGGCAATTTTTTAAAGTAGGATCTGATTTTGCAAAGAGATGTTTAAACTTAAGTGAAATAATAGATGTAACAAAATACCACCAAATATGACAGCTTTGTTCTGCCAATGTAATTTGCTGATTCTGGAAACCAAATGCAGAACAGTCTGTGCCATTCTCAGAAAAGAGCCATGCATGACAGACACAGAGCTGGGTAAACGCCGGCACGCACTACATTAAATAGCAGACTTCTGCATTCAGTTTTGCTTTTTATCCACTTGTCATAGCTAACTCTTTAATAATACTCTGCTGTTCCTTCCAGCCTGGAGCCCAGGAAGGTGATCTCACATTTTAGCAAGAAGATGATCTAATATAATGAGGCTCCCAAATTCTTTTATTTGTAATATTCTTTGTGATGATATTTCAGGAAATCGAGTGTGGCCCAAAGCTCATTTTCAGGAGATGCCACATCAGCGTTTAGGAGACAGACAACAGTGTTGGCCTCAAGAGTCATACACATTCACGACATGGAAGCAGGCCTCAAAATGCACATGAGCTCAGAGAGGTGGATCTGCAGCTCCCTTTTCACTGACAGAGTCTAGAAACACCAGGAAAGAGGCTCTTCAACAACAAGAAAAATAACATCTGACACCTAGTTTTTTGCCATAAGAGCACTAGCATACAGCCCCTCTGGAAAGAAAACTAAAAGATAGACACAGATTCGAAATTGACCAGGGAGTCAGAAGACTATGACCTGAGGACCAGTGCAGCCTGCCAGCTGTTTTTGCAAAATGTGTTATTAGAACACGTCCAGTTAGTGACACATTTCATGCCACAAAGCTGGAGGTGGGTAGGCAGCAAAGACTCTAAAATATTTACTATGCCACCCTTTTAAAAAAGTTTTAAAAGCCCTAACACAGACGAACATGGATAAACACATATACAGGTAACAAATGGTACCCCTGATAGCTCATGATGAGAGGGTGGTATCTTCCACACCAGACTGATATCCCTTCTCACACTGGAAACTGTGGTGTGTCATTTCTTCAAGGGCAGAAGCTGTCCTCTCCTCCCCGTTCATCTCCCACAAGAACTTCTCACTCATGAGGGAGAGGGGGAGTGTGTAGTGGATCAGGGTGTGGGAAATTCTTTGCAAATTGTCCTCCTTCCATTCCCTATGTCCCTTTGCAGTGTGACTTTGAAGTTCTTCATATCATGAGGTGAAGTCTTTCCCCCAGCCCTTGAATCTGGGCTGGCCAGTGACTTGCATTGACCCAAAGAATGTAGCAGAGGTGGCAGCAGGCCAGCTCAAGGCCCAGGCTCCAGAGGAGGCCTTGAATGCCCTCACACTCCTGGAACCTGCTGCCTAGCCACCACCTAAGCAGGCCTGGGCTCGCCTGCTGGAGATGCCTGAGTGAGCACAGTTGAGACCAGAAGATCTGCCCACTTAAGTACAGCCCACATTGCTGACCCATAGAATCATGAGCTAAATAACATATTGTTGCTTGAAGTCACTAGTTTAGGGATAGTTTGTTATGCAGCACAGCTAACTGATACACAGGCAACACCATTGAGTTACCCACTTCAGCAGGCAAATTTCCAATAGATACAGCCCACTGGTGGGATGGAATCATGAAACTCCTCAGTTCAGAACATTCCTTATGGAGAAAATGAAGGAAGTGAGCTGTTTTAAATACAATAAGCATGCATGCAAATCACCCATCAAACAGCAAAAATAAACTAAAGCACACCCTAGTAAATGGTAGCAATTGTCCACTTCAGAATAAAAATAGGGCTCTCTAATGATCTTGTGATCTAACCACATTTTAGAAGGGTCCCTCTGGCAGAACTTGGGTGAGAGGGAACAATAGGAAGTGGGGAAGCCTTAATTTATTGAAATAGAAGGGACATTATCCAGGCCCACGCACAGCAAAGGAGATGAAGTGGGGATGGTTGCAATAAATAAATTGGGAGGAGAATGGAGCTTGGGAGTGATAAACCCCTGGTTGAAGATGCTGAGTGTGGGCACCCACGAGATACATAAGTCAAATGATGTAGTGGAGAGCTGGTGGGATACATTCGTGCTCTTGTGCAGTGAACCTTCTTTGCATTTCTACTTGCCAGGCACTTGCTTGCTGCTTCACTTATATCATTTCCATTTACCCTCAAAACAGCTCCACAAGGAAATACCTCATTTTTCAAAATGAGAAAACTGAGGCAACTGACGCCCCACGGTCATGTCACATAGACTCCTTCATTCGTGGGATCTTAGAGTCACCCCACCTTAGAGCAGCCATCAGGAGACACATGGCAGCCTCCCCCATGGGTACCCATGACCTCACTTCTGCAGGAAGCCTGCCTCACAACTTCCCTGAGAGGTGGCCATTGGATACACAGCTTCTACTTAAGCCTTCCCAGGACTGCAGCTCAGTGACCTATGAGGTCACCAACTCCAGTGTTTATTTATGGGTGACGCTAATTTATCCAAAATTTATCCATCAACATGGATTGCACACCAGACACCGTGGCTGGTGCTGAAGTTGTGAAAAGGAGTGAGACAGTCTCCATCCTTGAAAAGTGCAGCTGCTGTAACACTCAGTCTTAATATAGAGGAACCTGGACGAGGTGGGAAGTCCACACTCAACATGGAAAAAGTGGTATGGAGGCTGAGCCCAGGTGGGGGAAATGTCCTTAGCAAGAGACCAGGATATACGAGAAGTTTCTAAGACATCACGTGGGAGCTCAGCTTAAAGAAAGCAGTACTCAGAAGTATCGTGGAGAATTAAATGCTGGCATCCTTCCAGCTGTCTCCTAGTGCATGTGTGCAGGTGCCGAGTTCTAATCAGCATGGATTGAGTGCCTGGAGCACACACTGCAAGAACAGAAAAGCTCATTTTATCGAGCACTTGTCGGGTGCTGTATGTCTATCACATCATTTGACCCTTGCAGGAACAACCTGAGAAGCAGGCTTCATTACCATCACCATTCCCATCTCATAGATGAGGAAACCGCAGCTCAGAGAGATGAGGTGACCTGCTCAAGGTCACATAGGCGGTATATAGCAGAATCAAAATTGAACTCAGTTCTGTCAGACTCCAGCCGTGGTTCCCAAGCATTGTGCTGAAGTACCCATCACAGCAGTTCTGTCAAATAAAAAAGGAAAAGTATGGAGCGTCTCATGTTGGAATTTGTGAAGCAAACCACATCTGCATCACAACACAGATCGCAGAGTCAACGGGTGCTCAGTGTGTCCCAGGATTGGCTCCGCTGGGCTTGCTGGAAATTAGAAATCTTAGCTAGAGGCGAGACTGAAAACTAGGAAGAGAAGGCAAAAGGAAAATTGGGGTTGAGGTGATTCCCTCTGCAGAAGCGCAATGGCCAGAGCCGGTAAGACCCAGCAGGAGGCAGAAGAGGGTTGCAGGAGGTCAGAGAGGAGGGGGCTTCTGGGTCGGGGAAGCAAGGTCAAAGAAGAATGGAAGTGGGCTGAAGAAGGATGATGCAGAGCTATTGTGGGCTCCACGCAGGGGAGTAGCTTGACGAAAATAGCATTCTTGGAAGATTATCCTGCCAGCTATGTATAGGACGAACTGGAGCAGGAAGTGGGGACAGCAGAGAGCCTCGCCTGACGGCTGCTGAGGCTCTCCAGGCATGGTGCAGTGAGTGGGAGTGAGAATCGCAGGGGCAGGGGCCCAGAGGAGAAAACGCAGCACGGAGGCAACTGGGAAGAGCCATCAAGACGGCCGCCAGCTTCCTGCGGCTTAGAGATGCCGTGTTCCAGGGGCTCCACAGGAGTCAAGTCACTGATGCCACAAGAAGACATTGGTCGAAGACATCCCTTTATCAATTTTAAGACTACTCATGACCAGGCGCCACGGCTCGCACCGATAATCCCAGCACTTTGGGAGGCCCAGGTGGGTGGATCGCTCTCTACAAAAAAATAGAAAAAGTAGCCAGGTGTGGTGGTGCGCATCTGTACTCCCTGCTATCAGGAGGCTGAGGTGGGAGGATTGCTTAGCCTGGGAGGTCGAGGCTGCAGTGAGTCATGACCTTGCCACTCACTGCACTCCAGCCTGAGTGACAGAGCCAGACCTTGTCTCAAAAAAAAAAAAAGATTCTTCATGACCTAATACAGGAGAATTGTTTTCCTCATACAAAAGTTTGGTCTGGAGCACTGCTTTTGGCTATGTCTTCCCAGACAGATATTTGCAATTGTAAATATGTAGTAGTTATAATTCTACCAATTATTTTGCCTATGTCTACAAGCACCATGCCCAGTGATATTTCCCCCAGTGGTATGTGTATGTCTGAGCATCTCATGGGAGGGACCATAAGGAATGAGAGTCCTCTTTCATGAGTGGTCAAAAGACAGGACGTGATGTCACTGGCTGTCTGGAGAAATTCTTATCTGAAAAACTGATGTCTGGAACCCCTAGCCAAGAGTGGACAAAGAACATATCAGGACTTCATGAAAGACAGCCACACACACGCAGGGCAAAGCATCACAAAACAGTCTCATCCACAACTTCAGTGACACTAGATGCCACTAGCTTATTGGCAGGGACTCGGAGACCCCATGGAAGTGGGCTGGTTCTGTCTGAGTCTTTCAGCAAGACCTTTCTATCAAAGGATTGGGGTCTGGAGAAGTTTGAGGGGGGTAGGGACAGAGAGTAGAGGGAAAGAAGGGAGTGACAAGACCAAATGCCCCGCTTTTCAGGACATGTGAGTTTCCAGAACAGCTCCCCGGCTGCAGACACTCAATAAATCCTTCTCAGGCCATGTAGTTTATTTTCTATGAAGCCAAATTAACCTTCAGTGTGATCCAGCATGGGGACAAAGCCTTAGCAATAGCGGCAAATAGCAAGAGAAAAGATGCTGTGATCCTGCGTGGATAATAACCGTATTTACACGCTTGAATGAAGAGCAGCATTGCATCAGCTTTTTGGTCTGAAGGTGTCCAGGACCAACAGTGCTCACGGCCATCTCTGTGTAAGCAGGTTCCCCTAGGAACAGGAGAGGACAGCTCTCTCCCATTCCCAGTGTTTGGCCCAGTGAAGCTAAAACCATGCTCCACACAGGGGAAGTCTGTTATCTGACAGGAAGCTTCCTTCCGGGACTCCAACATCTCTCTAAGACCTCTTCAAGACCTGCCTCGGAGAAGAGCAAGGCCGCCGTGTGCACTGTAGATCCACCAAGCAAGGCCAGCACCACCCGCCTGACAAGCCTCAGAAGAGCAGCTAGTGCCTGGGCTCTGGGAGCCACCCTTGGATATCATGACCGTGGGTCTCAACAACAGCGATGGGAGCGCAGGACGGTGGAGGTACCACCCCAGTGGTCTCTACGGCACCACACGGCCAACAACCAGGGTCCGGCGGATTCCCCTGCATGGTATTGATTTCTGGAACTCTGGATGCTTGGTCAGATGAAGATGGGAGGGGACTGATTGCTATTTCCCAGGTCCGAAGGGTGGCCAAGGGGAAGAGGAAGTGATCCTACTGGGCTTTTCGGGGACAGGACTGTGACATCAGGAAGCAGATTTTGGAAAAGGAAGAAAGAACTTCCCAGTCATTAGGCTGCCTGAGAAAGGAATGGGCTGCTTGTGAAGCGGCACTCCCTGTTGTAAGAGGTATTTCAGCAAAGGTTCCATGAACTGTCTGTACAGAAGGTCTGCCTCAGGCACAGGGGCTTGAGCTGATGCTGGAGCCCCTCCCACACAGGGCACTGCTGGAGCCCCTCCCACACAGGGCACTGCTGGAGCCCCTCCCACACAGGGCACTGCTGGAGCCCCTCCCACACAGGGCACTGCTGGAGCCCCTCCCACACAGGGCACTGGGATTCCCTCTTTGAAGCCTCCACAGAACTGCTGTGAGTCTCCTGGAACTGCCGTAACAGCGTTCCACCAACTGGGTGGCTTCGGCAGCAGAAATGCATCGGCTTGCAATCCTGGAGACAGGCCTAAGGCTAAGATCAAGGTGGCTGCAGTGGTGCTGGTGATTGCTGGTAGCCGCTGCCACTCCTTGGCTCATACAAGCATCACTCGGATCTCTGCCTTCATCTTCCCCTTGCATTCTCTCTGTCTGTGTCTGTCTGCAAATTTCCCCTTTCTATAAGGACACCAGTCACATGAAATCAGGGCCCACCCTGATGACCTCGTTTTAATGTGATTACCTCTGTAAAGATCATGTCTCCAAATAAAGCCACATTCTGAGATAGTGGGGGTTAGGATGTCAACATACAAATTTGGGGGAGACGCAATTCAACTCATGACAGAAACTTTTCCGATCAAGGCTCAGTCACTGCGTATTGTTGACTTGAGGTGTGTGGCTGTTTCAACAAGCCATGAAGACAAAATTGTTAAAACCTGAGGTGGCAGCAACACGAGGTAAACTTTTTCACGGGACTGCTACCACCCATGAAATGAGAAAGGCCTTCGTTTCCAAGCACCTTGTCCGAGTTCCAAGAATTAAAGATTTCCCTGCAGCTCACTGCATATGACACGTTGGCAGCTAAGAAACACGCAGTCACCGTCAGCGCTTCCCGAACTCCACAGAAGCCTCTGGAAGGCAGTGTTCTACTCCATCACCAGAGAACCTCCCTGTGCAGCTCACTGCCCATGTCCGTGGCCCGCAGAGCCACACCCCACATTCCCATGGTGGCTTCACTGTCTGTCCTCCCACACCGTGTCCTCCATCACACTCCTTCATGCTTCGTGTGACAGCCGCCAAGAGACGATGCCTTGACATAGTGGGGCGTTTCTGCAAGCCTCCATTTAAGTTAAACAAGGCCAGCTTACGTGGGGTCTTGTTTTGACACTTGGTGGTGTGGGTCATACTGGATCCAGAAAAAAAGATATGTCTACCTCCTAAGCACCAATACCTGAAAATGAGACCTTACCTGGAAATGGGGTCTTTGCAATCAAATTCGGATGAGGCCATACTGGACTGAGGTGGGCCCTGCTGCAATAAGATTTTGTGTCCTTCTAAGAAGAGGAGAGACACAGAAACACACAGAAGAAGGCCATGTGATGATAGAGGCGAAGACTGGAGCGATGCGTCCACAGGCCAAGGAACACCAAGGATGGCCAGCAGCGCCAGAGCTGGGAGGGAGGCCTGAGGTGTCTCCCCTAGAAACTTCAGAGAGAGTAGCGCCCTGCTGACACCTCGCGTTTGGACTTCTAGCCTCCAGACCAGGAGAGAATGGACTTCTGTTGTTTTAAGCCATCTAGTGTGCAGGACTTTGTTATAGCAGCGCTGGGAAACTAATATATTTAGGATGAGGATATAGCGAGACATTGTTATAGTAAGAATAGTTGAGGCCGGGCACAGTGGCTCACGCCTGTAATCCTAGCACTTTGGGAAGCCGAGGCAGGTGGATGGATCACTTGAGGTCAGGAGTTCAAGATCAGCCTGGCCCACGTGGTGAAACTCCATCTCTGCCAAAAATATAAAAAATTAGCTGGGTGTGGTGGCAGGCACCTTGTAACTCCAGATACATGGGAGGCTGACACACGAGAATTGCTTGCATGCCACTTCACTCCAGCCTGGCCAACAGAGCGAGACTATGTCTAAAAAAAAAAGAATAGTTGTAATATTAATAATGATAAAATGGCAATGTAAGGCTTCCTCTGTGTCCTGGATTTCTACCAATCTTGAGAACAGCCCCATAAAGGAAGTACCTCCATTATTAACCCCATTTTACATACCAGAAAACAAAGAGACAGGCAGGGTAAAATGACTTGCTGAAGTTCGTACCAGTAGACAGGGAGAGAATCTGTCTACTGGTGAATCAGTTAAAGGCCTTTTGGATCCAAAAGCCCAGGCCGTGTTCCAGAGCTTTTACCTCAGCACAAGATATGCATACATTTTGCAAATAACAAAGATTTATACCAAAGTTATAGAGAGAGATAGCATAGACTCTTTGCCAAAATTCACAGTGCTCCCCATTTTGGAATGATTTGCAAAATTATGATTTGGGATTTGTCTTTGATTTCACCCAGAAATATTGACACACATGCTGTTATGACAAGGCAAAACAGTCATCATGCTCCGCTTTCCATGAATCCAGAAATTAGATTAACTGCATTTGCTGTAATTCATCCAAAATGTAAAATAAATATGAAAAGCATTGCTTTTCTTCTGAAGCTAGTCATCTCAATATAAATGCAATTTAGATATTTAAATATGTCACACTATATCTATACTCATACCTTGAGCCTTTATAGAAACCATGTTTCTAGCGTATGTACTTCAGTATAAAAAAATCAGGTTTAAAAATATCATTTTAATAAACATTTATCAACTCTTATCCAGCAGAAAAGGAAAACATATTGTCTCCTCTTATCTTACACTGGCTAGAATATATAAATTCATATTACAAACAGCTTCATTTTTCTTGCTTCCTTCTTCCTTTCCTTCCATGCAAATATGCACTTTGGGGGGGGGATTTGCTATATTAATCAGAGTTTCTCGACTTAGCACTGTTGACGTTTGGGGGCCAGATCATTATTTGTTGTAGAGGCCTGTCCTAAGCATTGTAGGATGTTTAACAGAGTCCCCGCTACCCACCAGTGATGGTGCCAGTGATGAGCCCCACCCCAGCCTGCTCCCGAAAAATCATGTCCAGACATTGCCAAGGACTCTTTGGGAGGAAGGGGCAAAAGTGCCCCTGGCTGGGAAATAGGTACATTTACTATAGCGGAAATAGGTTTGTGGCTGGGAAATAGGTACATTTACTATAGCGGAAATAGGTTCGTGGCTGGGAAATAGGTACATTTACTATAGCGGAAATAGGTTCGTGGCTGGGAAATAGGTACATTTACTATAGCGGAAATAGGTTCGTGGCTGGGAAATAGGTACATTTACTATAGCGGAAATAGGTTCGTGGCTGGGAAATAGGTACATTTACTATAGCGGAAATAGGTTCGTGGCTGGGAAATAGGTACATTTACTATAGCGGAAATAGGTTCGTGGCTGGGAATAGGTACATTTACTATAGCGGAAATAGGTTCGTGGCTGGGAAATAGGTACATTTACTATAGCGGAAATAGGTTCGTGACTGGGAAATAGGTACATTTACTATAGCGGAAATAGGTTCGTGACTGGGAAATAGGTACATTTACTATAGCGGAAATAGGTTCGTGACTGGGAAATAGGTACATTTACTATAGCGGAAATAGGTTTGTGACTGGGAAATAGGTACTTTTACTATAGTGGAAATAGGTATGTTTCCAAATTCTGGTGTGAAGTCGAAAGACTGAATATTCAGCTTGGGATTAAACCATATTCAAATAAATAATAACTTGGTAAAGAAATTAAAAGAGTAAACAAGTAGCAAATTTTCAAGCAAATTCAACATTTTTGTCCCCAGGATTCGGCCATCTCAGGACTTTTTTCTAGGGAGTGGGTCCCTCCCCCGGCGGTGGGGGTTTCAAATCCCCCAGCTTCTAAGCCCAGGAGGCAGCCCCAGAACCCCCGTTAAGCCTTCTCCTCCCTCCACTCCCTCAGAGGCCATGGCCCCAGGCTAACCTGCAGGGAATGACTGAGGAATTGTGTCCTGTCGTCTGAACTGCCCTTGAGACAACCAAAATAACTAAACCTATGGTGGCAAAACAATTGCAGTCCTAAAACAACCCGATGAGGTCCCCACAGAAGTCCTTGTTAAGAAGTTTCTATGGCCCTGGCTCTGTGCTGGCTGTGTTTTCCATGAAGAATGGGCAAACAGCCCCTCCCACTGAGAAGTACTGGCCACATGAAAAATACCACCGTGCACCGGACAGAGGTGTAGCTGTTGGGGGTGTGGTGACAGCGAAGACGACCGTGGCCTCTGTACTGCACACTGCACCTGACACACAGTAGGCGCTCTCTCTCTGTACTTGTGGAGTAAATGATAACTTAATCTTGCAATGTGGAAATAAAAGCAACACTTAGAATGTCAGTGTGAAAATGCCGTGCTGTGGCGACCTGATCCAACTGCACATGGTGGCTGTGGTCAGTGCCAGTGGCTCCCAGGGTGAGGACAATGCTGACAGTGTACCGAGGAGAGAGAAGGAAAAACAATGATGAGAAGAAGCAAGACCACAACGAGTGATCAGCCCCTGAGAGATGTAGAGGAGAGGACTCGGGGGGCTAGACAGTCATTTTCAAATATTCCAAGACCTACCAAATGTCCCAGGGGTAGGCTCAGTCCAGATGGCCCCAAGGGACAGAAGGAGGACAAATGCCACGCCTGCAAGGCCACTCTCAGGCATCAGCAGCCCAGCCTTGCTTAATTATTTCACACAACCATTCCAAAGATGCCTGACATCAGTCTTCTTTGAAACTGCAGAGATGGCAGGGACTTCCCGTTCACGCAGCGAGCCTCCCCGTGTTCAGATAAATAAATGTTGAAGTTATCACATGCTGCTTATTGAACACACAAGTTGCCAAATGAGGCTGGCTACTCACTGATTTTGTTAAGCTGTGAGTACTTGAATTCAATACAGAACATATTGCCTCTTGAAACACAGTACAGAAAGCCATTTTCATCATACTGGTACTATTCTGAATCAGCTACTCGAAGTTGCCTTTTGAAACTGCCTTTCAGAGGACACCCTGATGTATGAGCCCATGTGAGTTTTCTCATCCTTATTTTTGATCATCATTAATCCGTCAACAACACTGTTGTTTACTTTGGTATTCAATCTCCCATCTCAAATGCTGGGAGACATCTTTACAACTGCAACGTTTCCTAAACATACAAGTTTGTTATAGCAGCAGTCTTTTGGGTTCTTGATTTCTGCTGCAAATCCTAGAGAACTAATTAAGCCAGAGCCCTTTCCGCTGAAAACCTTGCCCTGTCACTGTCTGCTGCCAGGGGAACTAACTGGCAGCCATTACACTGCCTGGAATGGGGTAGGGGGGCAAGGGAGGGAGGCCAATTAGTTTACAGCAAGGTCTATGAAGAAGCAAGCTAATCACAATGAAAACACTTTTGAGGCCATTCTTCACGTGTTTTACTCTTTTGAGGAAGCTGGTGAATTACCTGTGTATTTCTGGACTCTGCCGGCTCCACGCCTTTGCTATGTTCCACTCTGAGCTTGCGCATACTCCCTTGCTTCATTTTAAAGGTACTGTGTGAGTTCCCACAGCTTTGGGTACCCGCATGCACTGAAATCCGCTGGGCACTAATGTCTTGTTTGAATGATTTCTGCAATGACTGCTGTTCAACTAGGCAAATGCCCTTTGAAATGGCAAAGCCAATTCTCTCTTAGATTAACTAGGGGTGAGACATAACATGGAAAATTCCAGTATAGGTTAAAAAAAAATAGCTATTCCTGAATAAGTTCCATGCTGCCGTTTGAATTTATGCCCCGGGGAAAAGTCGAAGAAATCAGAACACACAGCTCATTATTATTTGTGTAGATTATGCAAACTTTGCCTTTTAGAAAAAAAATGACTAAGTTACAGAGGATCAGGGAAAGAATCTGGACTGTATTTAAGTGAGAGGGATTAGCTAGCAGGATGTTGATTTATAAACGGCAACAACCAATTCCTTATATTCTCCACTGCGGTCATGTTTCCTGCACGGTAATTCCCAGGGTTCCTTTTGAAAGCCCTTGGTACTCAGTTAGCCCCGAGGTATAATGTTTGATAATATAACCACTGCTTCTGTCACTGCGTTTTGTACAAACGCATTATATGTGGCCCAGAATAGTAAAGATTTATGTATGGGTATGGAAAATAGAAATCAGCATTGATTAAAAGCCCCAGATAGACCATCCAATACCGCCCAAAGAGCATCAGTTATTTTGCATTTTGACGTGGCGATTGATAACTCATAAATGCAAGCAGGAATGACAAATGCGGATGGAAACTGGCTTTGACAAAAACGATAACGGTATCAGTCTCGAGGGGCGATGGAGGTATAAGCAGGAGCTGTTTAAAATATTTAATCATTTTATGAAGGCTGCAAGATGTTGTTTGACCCTGAAGGAGTGTGAATGTCACATGGATCAGAAATTGCCAAGTCTTTGAAGTGAAATAAAAAAATGGTGTTATTATAGATCCTTCTTGACATCCTATCACTTTTGTATAGGATTAAATATATGTATACAAAGCACCAGATAAAGGACTCCAGCAAAGGATGTCGTGGTTGAAGGGACAGAAAGTAAAGGCATCCTGGTCATGAATTTTTACTTCAAAACCCCAAAGCGTTTATTTCCTTTTCTTTTCTTTTCTTTTCTTTTCAAGAGTTCCTAGTAAAAAGATGCCATTGGTTTTTAAATAAAGGGTAAATCATCCCTTACTTTTGTTACCTGGGGTCCAGCTGTTGGAATTTCTTATCTCCTTTTTCCCCAAGCATTCTACCTCTTGTGGGCATTGTGTTTATAGTGTATGTTTCTATGTGGACCGTCATACTGAGCATTTACGGCTGTAAATAAACCTGGGTGTATTTACATGCTGGTGTTTGCAGGGCCTCAAGTGACCCCTGGTGCATCCGTCATGGAGGCTCCCAGCTGCTGTGCTGCTCAGCACCCACCAACTCCTCCAGCAGACCACGCCACGGTATTCTCACAGGTGGCAAAGCGGTTCGTGAATTCCCAGGACTATTCCCCCATAAGCAAGAATGACCTCACGGTTCACTCTGGAGCAGCAGCAAGTGGACTGTCACGCCGTTCTTTGTCTTCCCTCTCTGGTGTTGCTCTTCTGGTCTTTCCCCCATCTTGAATTTTCCCCTGTTCTTGTTTTGTTGTATCTGTGGGATGTGGGTGTCGGAAGTGCGTTTTTTCAAAAGGACTGTTTTTACTCCTTTCTAGGAATGTGCAGCTCCTTACAGGAGCTGGTATTCTGTGGTTCTGAGATATTCTTGTTTTACCCATTTTGAACTACTCTATGGAGTTCCTGGTGGCTGGAACTAATGTCTTTCTGGCTGACGGATTCTGTTTTCTGTGATGGGAGCTGCACATGCAGAGACACACAGAGCAGAGGGAGGACTTGGACAGTTTTCCTTTTTGGTTCAAGTGTCCATTTCCTCTGTATTCATGAGTTCCACCAACCCGTGTGCAGGATGCAGAGGAAGTGAGCGTTTGCTGGCTTTGTGGAGGCGTCACTACCTGAGTGAGGCTTTCTGACCCCGTACTTCCCTGCAATACACACACACACACACACTCACATGCAGACACACTCAGACACTCATCACCTCACACACACAGCCTCACATACCCGCACACTCACACTCACCAGACACACTTAGCCACACATCACCTCACACATACACACACTCACACATACAACCATTCACGCACACTCATGCAAACACAGCCACTCACATGCACTCATTACTTCACATACACAAATTCACACACTCACACTCATTCACACTCATACTCAGCCACTCACATTCACACTCACACTCAGTCACTCATACACCTTCACACTCGCTCGTGAGAGAGTCTGTGAGTGACTCATTCACACATATGCACACACACGCAGACACAGACACACACACAACACTTCACACACAAACACTCCTTCACACACACTCACAAAATCATGCAAACTCACACTTAACCACTCACACACTCATCACCTCACATACAACCACTCATGCACCCTCGCACTCTGTCATGGGAGAGTCCATTATGAGTGACTCACGTGCACGTGCACCCACGCTCACTGGTGGTCACTACTCTCCCACACTCAGGACAACATCAGGAAGAGGGTTGTCACCCATGCTTTGGTCCCAGTCTCTCTGTGTTCACCTGTTTATTCTGCTTGTGCCTGGAGGACATGAGGACAGAGCGTGGCTGTGGAATGCCCCCCACCGACATGGCCTCCCATGAAGACCTCAGCCCCACATTCCCTCTGCACCACCTGAACGGGGACCCCCACTGCGACAAGACCACACAGGCGGTCCCCTCGCGGCCAGCTGGTCCTGCGGCTGTGGACACGGGTTTGTCTCCACGCCCAGTATCTCCTGGAAGATAGCATTGCAGACACCTGAGAACCTGTCCAGGATACCCTCTAGTCTCAGACAAATTCAAGAAATCACTCAGCGAATGCTACCCCCACCTTGGAGAACAGAAGGAGTCCTGCTGGGAGATGGGGACTTCCAATGAAGACCAATTGTCCTCATCACCCAAGTTCTGGGCTGGTGCTGTTAGACTCCCTCTCTGTCCCCCACCTCTCCCACCTCTCAGCTCCTCCATCTGCTCACCTCCTCCACCCCAGCCACTGCCTGAAGCCAGCAGAAAGCCCTGAGTAGCTTCTCCCTCCAGTCGTCCAGAAGGAGCCCGCCCTGCCAACACCATGATCTGGGACATCTGACCCCCAGAGCTGTCAGACGATGAATTCCTGTGCTACGACGCCAGGTGTGTGGCACTTTGTGAACAGAGCCCTCACCTGTAGAACTCAGCGTAGCACAGGGAGGTGGTCCTGGACCATGCTGGTGGGCCTGACGCAATTGCATGTGTCATCGCAAGAAGGAGGCAGAAGGAGCTTTGCCTGCAGGAGACAGAGCCAACCGATGGAAGCAGAGAGAAGCCGAATCACAGAGAGGCTGTGAGGCTGGCTTGGACAACGGGGCAGTGACCGTGACCCACAGAATACAAGGAATGCAGCTCTTGGTGTGTTGGAAAGGAAAGGAATTGAATTCTCTCCTGGACCACCCAGAGGGAATCCGGTCCTGTCTGCCCTCGATTTCAACTCACTGACGCTGAGTTCAGACTAGTGGCTTCTAGAAATAGGAGAGAATAAGTTTCTATTGTTTTCAACCTCCAAGTTTGTGATAACGTGTCACAGCAGCCACAAGAAACTAATGTGGCCACCATAGACTGGGTGTTTTGCCACATATAAGAAACCAAACTAAGTATTTCATAGATGTTATTACATGTAGCCCTTGGGAGTAAATTATATTATCCCCATTTTACAGAAGAGTAAACTGAGGGCAGGTGACAAAATATTCCCTAGCCAAGGTCATGCCACTAAGGTCTGGAGCTTGGATTTAGTCTCAGAGCTGCCTAAGGAGGACCTCCAAGCTCTCAGCTGTCCTCACTGTGAACCCCTCTGCGTAGCACCCAATGCACTCTTCACCTCTTTCTCTGCTTCCCCTCTGCCTGCCTCCAGACGCTACCTCCAGCTCATGTCACCTGCTGTTCCCAGCTCAGAAGTTCCCAGAAGCTCCTCAGTTGCCATAGACCCCTCAGCCTGGCTTCCATGGCACCTAACAGCCTGAGCCACCCTAACCTTCCAACCTTTCTCCCACCGTTTCCTCGGGGAGGTCCCTGTTTCCAGCATGTTGTCTCACTTCCACTCCCCTCCCAGTCTTCAAGCCTTCAGAGGTGCACTCCCTCACTAGGACATCTTCTTACTTCCCTTCCACTTCTTTTTTTTTTTTTTTATACTTTACGTTCTAGGGTACATGTGCATAACGTGCAGGTTTGTTACATATGTATACTTGTGCCATGTTGGTGTGCTGCACCCATCAACTCGTCAGCACCCATCAATTCGTCATTTATATCAGGTATAACTCCCAATGCAATTCCTCCTCCCCTCCCCCCTCCCCATGATAGGCCCTGATGTGTGATGTTCCCCTTCCCGAGTCCAAGTGATGTCATTGTTCAGTTCCACCTACGAGTGAGAACATGCGGTGTTTGGTTTTCTGTTCTTGTGATAGTTTGCTAAGAATGATGGTTTCCAGCTGCATCCATGTCCCTACAAAGGACACAAACTCATCCTTTTTATGGCTGCATAATATTCCATGGTGTATATGTGCCACATTTTATTAATCCAGTCTGTCACAGATGGACATTTGGGTTGATTCCAAGTCTTTGCTATTGTGATAGTGCCGCAATAAACATGCGTGTGCATGTGTCTTTATAGCAGCATGATTTATAATCCTTTGGGTATATACCCAGTAGTGGGATGGCTGGGTCATATGGTACATCTAGTTCTAGATCCTTGAGGAATCGCCATACTGTTTTCCATAATGGTTGAACTAGTTTACAATCCCACCAACAGTGTAAAAGTGTTCCTATTTCTCCACATCCTCTCCAGCACCTGTTGTTGCCTGACTTTTTAATGATTGCCATTCTAACTGGTGTGAGATGGTATCTCATTGTGGTTTTGATTTGCATCTCTCTGATGGCCAGTGATGATGAGCATTTTTTCATGTGTCTGTTGGCTGTATGAATGTCTTCTTTTGAGAAATGTCTGTTCATATCCTTTGCCCACTTTTGATGGGGTTGTTTGTGTTTTTCTTGTAAATTTGTTTGAGTTCTTTGTAGATTCTGGATATTAGCCCTTTGTCAGATGAGTAGAGTGCAAAAATTTTCTCCCATTCTGTTCACTCTGATGGTAGTTTCTTTTGCTGTGCAGAAGCTCTGTAGTTTAATTAGATCCCATTTGTCAATTTTGGCTTTTGCTGTCATTGCTTTTGGTGTTTTAGACATGAAGTCCTTGCCCATGCCTATGTCCTGAATGGTACTACCTAGGTTTTCTTCTAGGGTTTTTATGGTATTAGGTCTAACATTTAAGTCTCTAATCCATCTTGCATTAATTTTTGTATAAGGAGTAAGGAAAGGATCCAGTTTCAGCTTTCTACTTATGGCTAGCCAATTTTCCCAGCACCATTTATTAAATAGGGAATCCTTTCCCCATTTCTTGTTTCTCTCAGGTTTGTCAAAGATCAGATGGCTGTAAATGTGTGGTATTATTTCTGAGGACTCTGTTCTGTTCCATTGGTCTATATCTCTGTTTTGGTACCAGTACCATGCTGTTTTGGTTACTGTAGCTTGTAGTATAGTTTGAAGTCAGGTAGCGTGATGCCTCCAGCTTTGTTCTTATGACTTAGGATTGTCTTGGCAATGCGGGCTCTTTTTTGGTTCCATATGAACTTTAAAGCCGTTTTTTCCAATTCTGTGAAGAAACAGTGGTAGCTTGATGGGGATGGCATTGAATCTATAAATAACCTTGGGCAGTATGGCCATTTTCAAGATATTGATTCTTCCTATCCATGAGCATGCTATGTTCTTCCATTTGTTAGTGTCCTCTTTTATTTCACTGAGCAGTGGTTTGTAGTTCTCCTTGAAGAGGTCCTTTACATCCCTTGTAAGTTGGATTCCTAGGTATTTTATTCTTTTGAAGCAATTGTGAATGGAAGTTCATTCATGATTTGGCTCTCTGTTGTCTGTTACTGGTGTATAAGAATGCTTGTGATTTTTGCACATTAATTTTGTATCCTGAGACTTTGCTGAAGTTGCTTATCAGCTTAAGGAGATTTTGGGCTGAGACAATGGGGTTTTCTAAATATACAATCATGTCATCTGCAAACAGGGACAATTTGACTTCTTCTTTTCCTAACTGGATACCCTTTGTTTCTTTCTCTTGCCTGATTGCCCCAGCCAGAACTTCCAACACTATGTTGAATAGGAGTGGTGAGAGAGGGCATCCCTGTCTTGTGCCAGTTTTCAAAGGGTATTTTTCCAGTTTTTGCCCATTCAGTATGATATTGGCTGTGGGTTTGTCATAAATAGCTCTTATTATTTTGAGGTACATTCCATCAATACCGAATTTATTGAGCGTTTTTAGCATGAAGGGCTGTTGAATTTTGTCAAAAGCCTTTTCTGCATCTATTGAGATAATCATGTGGTTCTTGTCTTTGGTTCTGTTTATATGCTGGATTACGTTTATTGATTTGTGAATGTTGAACCAGCCTTGCATCCCAGGGATGAAGCCCACTTGATCGTGGTGGATAAGCTTTTTGATGTGCTGCTGAATCCGGTTTGCCAGTATTTTATTGAGGATTTTTGCATCGATGTTCATCAGGGATATGGTCTAAAATTTTTTTTTTGTTGTGTCTCTACCAGGCTTTGGTATCAGGATGATGTTGGCCTCATAAAATGAGTTAGGGAGGATTCCCTCTTTTTCAATTGACTGGAATAGTTTCAGAAGGAATGGTACCAGCTCCTCCTTGTACCTCTGGTAGAATTCAGCTGTGAATCCATCTGGTCCTGGACTGTTTTTGGTTGGTAGGCTATTAATTATTGCCTCAATTTCAGAGCCTGCTATTGGTCTATTTAGGGATTCAACTCCTTCCTGGTTTAGTCTTGGAAGAGTGTAAGTGTCCAGGAAATTATCCATTTCTTCTAGATTTTCTAGTTGATTTGCGTAGAGGTGTTTATAGTATTCTCTGATGGTGTTTGTATTTCTGTGGGGTCAGTGGTGATATCCCCTTTATCATTTTTTATTGTGTCTATTTGATTCTTCTCTCTTTTTTCTTTATTAGTCTTGCTAGCGGTCTGTCAATTTTGTTGATTTTTTTCAAAAAACCAACTCCTGGATTCATTGATTTTTTGGAGGGTTTTTGTGTCTCTATCTCCTTCAGTTCTGCTCTGATCTTAGTTATTTCTTGCCTTCTGCTAGCTTTTGAATGTGTTTGCTCTTCCTTCTCCAGTTCTTTTAATTGTGATGTTAGAGTGTCAATTTTAGATCTTTCCAGCTTTCTCTTGTGGGCATTTAGTGCTATAAATTTTCCTCTACACACTGCTTTAATGTGTCCCAGAGACTCTGGTATGTTGTATCTTTGTTCTCATTGGTTTCAAAGAACATCTTTATTTCTGCTTTCATTTCGTTATGTACCCAGTAGTCATTCAGGAGCAGGTTGTTCAGTTTCCATGTAGTTGAGCGGTTTTGATTGACTTTCTTAGTCCTGAGTTCTAGTTTGATTGCACTGTGGTCTGAGAGACAGTTTGTTATAATTTCTGTTCTTGTACATTTGCTGAGGAGTGCTTTACTTCCAATTTGTGGTCAATTTTGGAATAAGTGCGATGTGGTGCTGAGAAGAATGTATATTCTGTTGATTTGGGGTGGAGAGTTCTATAGATGTCTATTAGGTCCACTTGGTGCAGAGATGAGTTCAATTCCTGGATATCCTTGTTAACTTTCTGTCTCGTTGATCTGTCTAATGTTGACAGTGGAGTGTTGAAGTCTCCCATTATTATTGTATGGGAGTCTAAGTCTCTTTGTAAGTCTCTAAGGACTTGCTTTATGAATTGGGTGCTCCTGTATTGGGTGCATATGTATTTAGGATAGTTAGCTCTTCCTGTTGAATTGATCCCTTACCATTATGTAATGGCCTTCTTTGTCTCTTTTGATCTTTGATGGTTTAAAGTCTATTTTATCAGAGACTAGGATTGCAACCCCTGCTTTTTTTGTTCTCCATTTGCTTGGTAGATCTTCCTCCATCCCTTTATTTTGAGCCTATGTATGTCTCTGCATGTGAGATGGGTCTCCTGAATACAGCAGACTGATGGGTCTTGACTCTTTATCCAGTTTGCCAGTCTGTGTCTTTTAATTGGAGCATTTAGTCCATTACCATTTAAGGTTAATATTGTTATGTGTGAACTTGATCCTGCCATTATGATATTAACTGGTTATTTTGCTCGTTAGTTGATGCAGTTTCTTCAGCCTCGATGGTCTTTACATTTTGGCATGTTTTTGCAATGGCTGGTACCGGTTGTTCCTTTCCATGTTTAGGGCTTCCTTCAGGGTCTCTTGTAAGGCAGGCCTGGTGGTGACAAAATCTCTAAGCATTTGCTTATCTGTAAAGGATTTTATTTCTCCTTCACTGATGAAACTTAGTTTGGCTGGATATGAAATTCTGGGTTTAAAATTCTTTTCTTTAAGAATGTTGAATATTGGTCCCCACTCTCTTCTGGCTTGTAGAGTTTCTGCCAAGAGGTCTGCTGTTAGTCTGATGGGCTTCCCTTTGTGGGTAACCCGATCTTTCTCTCTGGCTGCCCTTAAGATTTTTTCCTTCATTTCAACTTTGGTGAATCTGGCAATTATGTGTCTTGGAGTTGCTCTTCTCGAGGAGTATCTTTGTGGTATTCTCTGTATTTCCTGAATTTGAATGTTGGCCTGCCCTACTAGGTTGGGGAAGTTCTCCTGGATGATATCCTGAAGAGTGTTTTCCAACTTGGTTCCATTTTTCCCCTCACTTTCAGGCACCCCAATCAGATGTAGATTTGGTCTTTTTACATAATCCCATACTTCTTGCAGGCTTTGTTCATTTCTTTTTCTTCTTTTTTCTTTTGGTTTCTCTTCTCGCTTCATTTCATTCATTTGATCCTCAATCGCTGATACTTTCTTCCAATTGATCGAGTCGGTTACTGAAGCTTGTGGATTTGTCACGTATTTCTCGTGTCATGGTTTTCATCTCTGTCATTTCATTTATGACCTTCTCTGCATTAATTATTCTAGCTATCAATTCTTCCACTCTTTTTTCAAGATTTTTAGTTTCTTTGTGCTGGGTACGTAATTCCTCCTTTAGCTCTGAGAAGTTTGATGGACTGAAGCCTTCTTCTCTCATTTTGTCAAAGTCATTCTCTGACCAGCTTTGATCCATTGCTGGCGATGAGCTGCACTCCTTTGCAGGGGGAGATGCGCTCTTATTTCTTGAATTTCCAGCTTTTCTGCCCTGCTTCTTCCCCACCTTCATGGTTTTATCTGCCTCTGGTCTTTGATGATGGTGACGTACTGATGGGGTTTTGGTATAGGTGTTCTTCCTGTTTGATAGTTTTCCTTCTAATAGTCAGGACCCTCTGCTGTAGGTCTGTTGGAGATTGCTTGAGGTCCACTCCAGACCCTGTTTGCCTGGGTATCAGCAGCAGAGGTTGCAGAAGATAGAATATTGCTGAACAGCAAGTGTACCTGTCTGATTCTTACTTTGGAAGCTTCCTCTCAGGGGTATACTCCACCCTGTGAGGTGTGGGGTGTCAGACTGCCCCTAGTGGGGGATGTCTCCCAGTTAGGCTACTTAGGGGTCAGGGACCCACTTGAGCAGGCAGTCTGTCCGTTCTCAGATCTCAGCCTCCGTGTTGGGAGATCCACTGCTCTCTTCAAAGCTGTCAGACAGAGTCGTTCGCGTCTGCACAGGCCTCTGCTGCTTCCCCTTTTGTTGTTTAGCTGTGCCCTGTCCCCAGAGGTGGAGTCTACAGAGACAGGCAGGTTTCCTTGAGCTGCTGTGAGCTCCACCCAGTTTGAGCTTCCCAGTGGCTTTGTTTACCTACTTAAGCCTCAGCAATGGCGGGCACCCCTCCCCCAGCCTCGCTGCTTCCGTTTCGTTTAGATCGCAGACTGCTGTGCTAGCAATGAGGGAGGCTCCGTGGCCGTGGGACCCTCCTGGCAAGATGTGGGTATAATTTCCTGGTGTGCCCGTTTGCTTAAAGCGCAGTATTAGGGTGGGAATTACCCGATTTTCCAGGTGTTGTGTGTCTCAGTTCCCCTGGCTAGGAAAAGGTATTCCCTTCCCCCTTGCACTTCCCAGGTGAGGTGGTGCCTCGCCCTGCTTCAGCTCTCGCTGGTCGGGCTGCAGCAGCTGACCAGCACCAATTGTCCAGCACTCCCCAGTGAGATGACCCCAGCACCTCAGTTGAAAATGCAGAAATCACCGGTCTTCTGTGTCGCTCGCGCTGGGAGTTGGAGACTGGAGCTGTTCCTATTCGGCCATCTTGCTCCGCCCCTTCCCTTCCACTTCTTAAGACAAATCTGCTTCTAAGATTTTCCAGTTATTTGAGTCCATACCAATATCTCCTTCCTCTGAATCCCCATTCTACTCAACACTCAGTTTAGTATACAGTGATTCTTTATTGATTTTGTATGTGTTAGTTTTCTCTTCCCTAGTTGTACTGTAAATTTCTTCAGGATGCTAAAGAACACTAAAAAAAGGTCTCTATCCTCATAAAGCTTATAGTTCAGCTGCAGAGACAAAACTTCTTAACATCAGAACAATCAACATCAAAGGGTTTGATTTAGTGAGGAAGCAGCAAGCTTCTGCACGCCATATTGAGAACACAGGACGGGACGTCAAAAGAATTTGGTTCCAGCCCTGGTTTTGTGCCCTCAGGGAAGCCCCTCCAACTCTCCAGCTCCCTTCCTCTTTATCTATAAAATCAGACACTTGCGATACATGCCCCCTAATGTCTCTTCACTCTAGCATCTTATGAGCCAGAGCTGGCATTGGAATGTGCTCCTGATCCCAAGACACCTTTCCCCTTCGCCCAAGAATTATGCCAGTGACTGAGTCACATTTCCCATGAGGGCCGTGCTATAGCTATTCATCATCCTAAAAGCCTGGGTCCTGTGTGATTCACATCCAGCGAAGGCCACCTTGCCCCTGAAGTCTTCATTGGCATTGAAACCTTGAAAGCTGCCCCTGACTTCTGCCACCTTGGCAGGACAGAGCCAGACAGTGCCCTCTTATCCAAGGAGCTGGAAAATGGGAAACAAAGCCAGTGGACACAAGGCCAGACTCAGAGTCTGGCACAGGCATAAGAGGAAGTTCTAAGCCAAGAGAAAAGCCCATGACACTGTGGCTCTCCCACCAACCATCCACTGATGAACTCTGGATGTCACAGTTCGCTTCTGGAAAACTGTACGTGCAGAAGCTTAATACCAGATGAAGGTCATGAATCATGAGTTCCTGGAGTGGTCCGTCAACTCGGCATCATCGTGACAACAGAGACGTGCTGGTAAAGATGGGCTGCAGCCCACAGAGATGGGGGTGGCTCACTGGAAAAAGAAACGTTGTATTGCTTCTAAGCAAAAGGCACCCACCAGTGGTGCCATGCCCTACAAACTGTGGTCAAACACCTCCCCCAAAGGCTATTGAATGCACACTCTCGCTGGGCCTAAAGCAGACATGAAAATTGCTCCCATTCTCATGTCAGGTCAAGTTAATGAGTGTCATCACCTCACAATTGTCTCCGAGTTATAGGGCTCTCTCCCTGCCCGTACACCCTGTCCGGACGGACAACCCTGCTTGGGTTGAAAAAAAAGAGGTGAGTAGGCTGTCCCAAGACCCTCCCTCCCTCACGCATGATAATATCTTACACATGCTCTGCCAGCAGCGTTCCGGAGCAGCTTATTGACTATCCAAGTTTTAATGTGCTGTTAATATTAGTGTTGTTTATTTTCCATAGCAAAAGCATTTGCATGCAGGCCTTTTATTGTGGAGTGAGAGAGAGAAAATCAACGTCACTAGCTAGAAAATGCAAGGTCGCAGCACCATCCGGTAGCACTTTCTGCAATGAGGGCAATGCTCTATCATCTGTGCTGCCCAGTGTGGAAGCCACAAGCCAATGTGGCTTCTGAGCACATAAAATGTAGCTAGTGCAACCGAGAAGCTGCTTTTTAATTTGATTTAATTTACGTGTATTTAAATTTAAATTTTACAAACTACACGTGACTGTTGGCTACCGGGTTGAATAGTGCAGTCTGTGTCTCACTCTCTTCTGATTTTGTTTTGTTATTCATTTAACATGCATTTATTGGGGGCTTGCAGTATTCTACTTTCATGCTAGATATTAGAGAATTAAACAAAGGAAAGGTTCTGGTGTCAAGAAAATCATCACAATGGAATGTAAGCACCCATTTGCAGCACATTATTAAAGAAACTAAGAGGATAGGACAATGAGAGAGATATGATTATTAGTGGAGCTCCTGGTCTTTTCCAGGAACTGTATCAGGCACCTCACCTGTGTTTATCTCACTTAATCCCCACAATAAGCAATGAAATAGGCCCTTTCATAGATGAAGAAATTGAAACTACAAAAGGGTAAGTAATATGGCCAAGATCCGAAGATATGAAATGGCAAAACCAAGATTTGAACCCAAAATTACATAAGACAGATCTTCCAAGAGTAGAAGAAACTTGGTCTGATACTTAAAGGGTTGGGGTCAACCCAAGTAGGGAACTGGGGAGTAACTTTGGAGGAGTAAAAGGCTGGGATAGAGGACAGGTGGAGAGTGAGTCAGAGCATTCCTAAAAGAGGAAACAGCATGTGCAAAAGCAGAGTTCCACATAGGGGCCTGAGGGGCCAGTGAGGCAGTGGCCAGGTCCCAGGAGTGAGTGCTCCACTAAGGAGCTGGAATTCTTCCCTGAAGGTCACAGGAACACCAAAGGCTTCTAAAGGCAAAATGAAGGTCTAACGTTAGAAAGGAAACTTACAGAAGGATGAAGGGGAAGCAACCATGTCTTCATATGGCAACAGGAGAGAGAGCAAGCAAAGGGGGAGGTGCCACACACTTTCAAACAATGATATCTTGGAATAACGCACTATCACAAGAAGAACAAGAAGGAAGTCAGCCCCATGATCCAGTAACCTTCCCAGACCCTTCGCCCAACATTGGGTATTCCAATTTGGCATGAGATTTGGGTGGGGACACAACCAAACCATATCAATAAATAATCTTTTAAATTATTTTACTTATTAATGGCTCAAATTTTAATAAACTGATTTATTTTTGTTAATTTTTTGATATCAAGCAATATGATTGAATATGCATCATTACCTTTAAAAATCTTGCCGTAAACCAGCATTTATCAAAGTGCGACTTGTCACTTAGGGCCCCCAGAACCCATTCAGTCAGTCCATGAGGTCAAAATGATTTCCCTAATCATTTCCTTAATACCAGTTGTTATTTGCTCTTTTCACTATGTGGACCTTGCTCTGGTGGTGCAAAATCAACAGTGAACAAAACTGTGGGCATCTAGGCACAACCATGCTAGTAGTCATATTTTTCACTGTCATATCCACATTACAAAAAAGAGCCAATCTTACTTCCTGGATGAAGCTGTAAGAATTGTTATTCAATCTTGATCTTCAAATACGTGTCTTTTTAATATTCTGAGTGATGAAATGGGAACTTCTGCCTCACAATAAAGGAAGATGTTTGTCTCCAGGAAAAGCATTTGCATGACTGTTGGATCTGGGAGCTGAACCAGCCACTTTTTCCATGGAACACCATTTTTGCTCACAAGAATGACTGACAGAAAAACTATGGTTATTCACATTTGGGTATTTGGCACACATTTTCTCAAAATGAACAAAGTGAGCCTGTAAACTACAGGGAAAAATAACTGACAGCATTTGTTGCCAAGGATAAAATTCAATCTTTCCAGTGAAAATTAGAATTTTGAAAAACATTGTCTACCACCATGAGCTTGACAGCTTCCCAAAACTTAGACTTTTCTTACGAGATTGGGTGATACTAACAAATGTGATATTTTGATAGTATATAATAAAATGTTTCAACATTTGGAAGATCTGCACAGCTTAGGGGGCCAATATTTTTGAAACAATACAAAATGTTACAAAATTATACATGAATAAAAAATTTATTCAAAGTGCAAGAGAGACAAGTGGATTTTAATGTTAGAGTGTACAAAGGTTCACTGACATGAAGGTTCATTGATATGATACAAAGGTTCAGAATCCATGTTACTAGTAAGAAACAACCATTTGTCAAGTTTTGGTGTAGTATCAAAGAAGAAGGTCTATAATTGTCTGAAAGGCTACTCAGATATTTCTGCCTTTTCCAACTGTGTAGTTGGATGAGCCAGATTTTCTTCATATGTTTCAATGAAAACAACATATCTCAACAGATTAAATGAAGAAGCAGATATAACAATTCAGATAGGTATTAATCCATACATTGAGGAGATTTACAAAAATGTAAAGAATGATACTCTTCTCTCTATATTTCTTTTGCCTTAGAAGATATAGCTATTTCATAAAAAATATGTTATTTATACTAACTTAAAATAAACAGTAATATGTTAAATGAATTATTAAAATAATATTTCAAATGTTTTCAGTTTTAATTGCTAATGTGGTAAATACTAATAGGTGTATCCTACATAAATTAAAGCTCTTTAAGGTTTTCAATAAATATTAAGGGTATAAAAGGATCCTGGGGACAAAAAGTTTGAGAACCACTGATTTAAGCTGTAATGATATAATTTAAGCAATGGTTAAAAATTCAGTTTATGCCTATATTTTGTTGAATTTGTCATGATTGTTGAAAATGATACCTCACAAAATATGATATATGTAACTAACATTTAGAACAGAACAGCCTTCGTCTTTAAGGATAGTAGTTGTGAATACATATTTCAAACCCTGCTCATTTTTAATTTTTTGGTCACCTTTTTGTCAGATTAGAATTTTTTTTGGAAGAAGAAACACTCCTATGAAGAGTAGAAGCCTCAAAGTTAACTATTTCTGATTAGCTTATTCCTGCATTATTAGCGTTACCTATAATCTGTAATTTCTTTGCAAGAATTTATTAAGCCATTTGCCTATTTTGTGACCATTAGCTTGATTAAGACTAGAAAATACGATTTGTAAAGCCACCAACTGGGCATATGTATTAGTCCATTCTCACACAGCTATGAGAAATACTCAAGACTGGGTAATTTATAAAGGAAAGAGGTTTAATTGACTCATAGTTCCTCAGGTCTGGGTAGGCCTCAGGAAACATACAATCATGGCAGAAGGGGAAGCAAACACATCCTTCTTTACGTGGCAGCAGCAAGGAGAAGTGCAGAGTGAAGGAGGGGAGCCCCCTTATAAAACCATCAGATCTCGTGAGAACTCATTCGCTATCATGAGAACAGCATGAAGGTAACTGCCCCTATGATTCAATTACCTCCCACTGGGTCCCTCCCATGACATGTGGGGATTATAGGAGATATAATCCAAGATGAGATTTGGATGAGGATGTGGTCAAACCATATCATTCCACCCCTGGCCCCTCCCAAATCTCATGTCTTCACATGTCAAAACACAATCATGCTTTTCCAACAGTCCCCCAAAGTCTTAGTTCATTCCAGCATAAACCCCAAAGTCCAAGTCCAAAGTCTCATCTGAGACAAGCCATGTCACTTCTGCCTATGAGCCTGTAAAATCAAAAGTAAGTTAGTTACTTCCTAGATACAATGGGGGTAAAGACATTGGGTAAATACAGCCCTTCCAAATGGGAGAAATTGGCCAAAACAATACAATAGGGGTAGAGGCATTGGGTAAATACAGCCTTTCCAAATGGAAGAAATTAGTCAAAGCAAAGGGGCTACAGGCCCCATACAGATCCAAAATCCAGTGGAGCCATCAAATCTTAAAGCTCCAAAATGATCTCCTTTGACACCATGTCTCACATTCAGGTCACCTCTTACAGGTGGGTTCCCATGGTCTTAGGCAGCTCTGACCCTGTAGCTTTGCAGGAAACAGCCCCCGATCTGGCTGCATTGAGTGTCTATGGCTTTTCCAGGTACATGATGCAAGCTGTCAGCAGATCTACCATTCTGGGGTCTGGAGGACAGTGGCCCTCTTCTCACAACTCCACTAGACAGTGCCCCAGTGGGGACTCTTTGTGGGGTCTCTGGCCCCACATTTCCCTTACACACTGCCCTTCCACAGGTTCTCCATGAGGGCTCCACTGCTGCAGCAAACTTCTGCCTGGACATCCAGGTGTTTCATTACATCCTCTGAAATCTAGGCAGAGGTTCCCAAACCTCAACTCTTGACTTCTGTACACCTGCAGGCTCAACACCATGTGGAAGCTGCCAAGGCTTGGGATTGCACCTTCTGAAGCCATGACCTGAGCTGTACCTTGGCCCCTTTTAGCCATGGCTGGAGTGGCTAGGACATAGGGCACCAAGTCCCTAGGCGTCACACAGCAGAGGAACCCTGGGCCTGGCCCATGTGGCCATTTTTTACTCATAGACCTCTGGACCTGTGATGGGAGGGGCTTCCACAAAGGTCTCTGACATGCTCTGGAGATATCTTCCCCATTGTCTTGGCGATTAACATTCAGTGCCTTGTTACTTATGCAAATTCTTCAGCAGGCTTGAATTTCTCTCCAGAAAATTGGTTCTTCTTTTCTAATGCATCATTAGGCTACAAATTTTCTAAATTTTTATGCTCTGCTTCCTCTTGAATGCTTTCCCGCTTAGAAATTTCTTCCACAAAATACCCTAAATCGTCTCTCTAAAGTTCAAAGTTCCACAGATCTCTAGCACAGGGGCAAAATGCTGCCAGTCTCTTTGCTAAAGCACAAGAGTCAGCTTTGCTCCAGTCCCCAAGTTCCTCATCTACGTCTGAGACCACCTCAGCCTGGGCTTCATTGTGCATATTACTATCAGCATTTTGGTCAAAGCCATTCAACAAGTCTCTAGGAAGTCTCAAACTTTCCCACATTTTCCTGTCTTCTTTTGAGCCTGCTAAATTGTTACAATCTCTTCCTGTTACCCAGTTCCAAAGTCGCTTCCACATTTTCAGGTATCCTTACAGCAGCATCCTACTCTCTATGGTACCAATTTACTGTATTCATTTGTTCTCATGCTGCTATGAAGAAATATCTGAGACTAGGTAATTTATAAAGGAAAAAGGTTTAATTGACTCACAGTTCTGCAGGGCTGGGGAGGCCTCAGAAAACTTATAATCATGGTGGAAAAGGAAGTAAACACTTTCTTCTTCACACGGCAGCAGCAAGGAGAAGTGCAGAGTGGAGGGTTGGAAAAGCCGCTTATAAAACCATCAGATCTCGTGAGAACTCACTCACTATCACAAGAACAGCATGGAGGTAACCACCTTCATGATTCGATCACCTCCCTCCAGAGGTAATCGTTCCACAATACCTGGGACTATGGGAACTACAATTCAAGATGAGATTTGGGTGGGGACACAACCAAACCATATCAGTATGCGTAAATGACAATACTCTGAATGTCACTGGTCACTGCTGATGTGCCCTCTGCTTTGGAGAGTGCCACCTTGCCCTCACCTACCTCATGGACCATATGAATCTGCTGGGACTTCCATTACAAAGTACCACAGACTGGGTGGCATGAACAACAGAGAGGGATTTTTTCGCAGCTCTGGAGTGTGGGAAGTCCAAGGTGCCAGCAGTTTTCGTGGCTGATTAGGGCTTTCTTTCTCATTTGCAGATGGCCACCTTCTCTCTATGTCCTCATTTAATGGAAAAAGAGACCTCTGGTTTCTTTTTTTTCATTGTAAGGGCACTAATCCCATCCTAATAGTCCCAACCTCCTGAAATCATCTACACCTAATTACTTCCCAGAGGACCCCCTCCAACTACCAACATATTGGGGGTTAGAGCTACAACATGTAAACTTGGGAGTGACATAAACGTAAGTCCATAACAGGGGGCATGGGAGACACACGATCAATCATCTAAGACTCCAAAAGAACAAGACACCAGCATCAACCTAGCTAGTAATGCTTATAAAACTTTCTTTCTTTTTAAGAAAGATACACACACGCACACACGCACACACAATCTTCTCACACTCCAGTAAATCGCTGAGCATACCAAGCGTGCTACCTCCACCCTCACTGTGAGGCTCACTGGATAAAGGGTTCCACCAGTCAGCTGGAAGAGTGTTCCTCCCACATGACCTTGCTCACCACAGGTGCTGGCAGATTTTAGGAACTGAATGGAGTTTCCTTTCCTCATCTATGAAATGTCCAGTACCCACATTGAGGGTGGGTATCAAATAGCATATTTTATTTAAAAAATAACCAAAAATAACATATTTTAATAAAATAGCTACATTTTATAAAGCAAAAAAAAAAAAAAATAGAGAAAGAAGACTACCACAAATCTCCTCAATGTCAGTATGTCAATGTCCAGATACCTCATCCTAGAGCTGCAGTGGTGGAGGACAGATGAGCGGCTCTCCCAAAGGAGCTTCCTCGGTGTCCTTCAGTAATCTGCTTTTGTGATAAACATGTGCGCTTGTGAATTCTTCACATGATGAGTTATTCAAATATCTCATCGTTCACTTTAATCCTGTTCCCTTTCATTGGTTGCTCCAGATAGATGAGGAAGCTGGCCTAACCCTACTATATACTTTAACAGATAAACAACCAAGACCAGAAGGCATTAAGAAAGGGCCACACGGGCCTTGTCCACGTCTGCGTTTCTTGTGGGGCCCTTACAAGATGAAATGATGCTGGGTGATCACAGGGCTGTCCACACACATGCTTCCCGTCTGAGCGCTAGGGCTGGCTGGGTATCTCACTGCCGGGTGAAAGCCTTGTTCACTCTTTACAAAGCTTCCCACAGCTTCTCTGAACCCTGCTCTTTCCGGAAGGATAGCACATTACTGGACCATCATCTGTTTTCCCAAGAAGCACTTTAGAGCCCTGGGTGTGATGCCCATTCATGTGATTGGATGTTTTTCTACAATTTTTGACTTGGGCGAACTACAAATAAACAGCATTTAGAAGCACAGCACTGAATATTCTGGAAGATTAAAGAGTTCACACATGGCCAGCATTTGGAGTCTTAAATCATTCTAGTCTTAAGTGTTCCTTTTACTTTCGGGGAGGAGGGTGTGCAAGGGGTTTGGGAGCGTGAACACCATGGATGGATTATCTCATTTTATTTATCCTGACTCTTCGTCTATCAAACCATGCAATTAAAAATAGTACAAATGGAGCCTCCTTTGACCAAAACAAAGCATGAATCCATGTTAGAGGATTTACTGGCCAGGCTTTCTGGATAGAGTTTTCCACATCTTTCTGAAGACAAAGTGGCGAGTCAATTTGTAGTGAGACAGCAAGGTGTGGACTTCTGTCTCCTCCTGCTCCTCCCCCTGCCTCCGTTGCTTCCCCTCCCTCGCCCAGCACATTCTTTTCAATACACTTATAATGAAATCAGAGACAATGTGTAATTATACAGAAGAAAAATCTGTCAGAGGATAGCTGAAGTTGCTTAAATTTTGCTGATTTACAAAGATAAGAGATTTTTCCCCCCACTGAAAAAAAAATACCTTTTTGCATGTGTAATGGCAAACAACCTCCTGCAAAGTCAACTCCTTTTCTGAAAGTCATTGCTAGTTTTATAATTTCTGAGTCATTAGATAACAGATAGAACTCCACACTGAGTGGTTTCAAATGTTTATGGTCTGCAATTCATTCTTAATGAGCTCCCTCCATGTCTTTATTCTTCTCCGCACCCTCCTGCTGGGAAGTGTCTTACTCTGCCTTGCCTTTTGTTAATGATTCCACAATCATTTCAGAGCCATTTCTCCTGCCTTATGTAATTCTGACACTGCGGAAGAGCCCAGCTCACTGCCTCGCAGTTGGAAATCTAACCTTTAATGTATTAATTTCTCTTGCTCAAAACAATTTAACCTCTGTCTTGGTTTTGTGATTGCTAAGTGTTCCAATTAAATGCCTCTTTCATTTTTTGTCCTGGAGGGCTTGATCCTACCCAAATTATGTAGCACACACCCCACCTCGCCACGAGGAGCACGCTGGGGCCCCTCGCGTGCCCACCATCCATCCATTATCTCTCTCATGAGTGCCTGTCACATTTTCAAAACACCTCCTTCTCCAAAAAGATTAATTAAAGTAGTTTTAAATGAGGCAGCATTGTCTGTGGAGGAGAAACGAATCATCCTCGCCCAGAAGAGAGAGGCGTCCAGGAGGAGAAAATATTCCTCTCCCGCCCCCACTTCTGAATCGATGTGATCAACAGGAGCCGGTGAGCAAAGGGTCACTCTGCCGTGGACCGGCTGTGTCAGGATGCAGCCCCTGCCAGCCCGAGTGAGGTGGGGAAATTAATCACAGCCACAAAAAGGCTCTAGACACTTGCCTTTTGAATTCTACCACCTGCTTCCAGGCAAAACAGGCCTAGTAAGAGGGAAGATTTGCTGAAGGATTCCCACACATGAACGTGGGGCACCCAAGTCCTTGACAGTCAGCCCAGGCACATAAAAGCGACTGGGAATAAAATCAAGCAGCCAACACGCAGCCCATCACACAGGAGGCTCACCGCTGCTCCTGCTGGGGGGCACCCCCCTGCGGTCAATGCCTGGGAGCAGGGAGCCCCCTCCTCTGAAGGGCCTCACTTCAAATTGCCCGTTGTCTTGGTACCAATGAGTCTATAGTCTCCTGCGGTTCTTTCAGAAGCTTAGAAAGGGTGACAATTTGGAGCTGGGGTCGGGGGCCTTATCAACCTCTGATCCAGCTCAAGAGTGTGCCTATAGGAACAGCTCAAATTCATTTTCATGAAAACTATTTGCAAGTAAGCATTCTATGGCTTTAGAAGAGCTTCTCCAAGGCAGTCCACGATTGGAGACAAATATCTCTAGGAGGGCCACGTAGCTAGGGCACGCCCATCTCCAATTGGCATTCAAACAGTTGTTTATACATCCATTAATGCCATTCCATCCGCATGCCTGTGGTCAGTCCAGCGGCAAACCAGGGGGTATAGGTTGGTGGGGGACTGAGACAGTCGGGCAGATTTGCCTGTCTCTTTCCTTTGGGAGCCAACAAATGGATGGTTTTGGTAAAAACAGAAATGCCATGCATAGGAGGTGCTGTAACAACCGTAGGTCAGCTAACTCATCATTAGAAAAAATTTACACAAATCAGCAGGGTGCGTTGACTCATGGCTATAATCCCAGCATTTTGGGAGGCCAAGGCAGGTGGATTACCTGAGGTCAGGAGTTTGAGACCAGGCTAGTCAACATGGCGAAACCCCATCTCTACTAATAATGCAAAAAAAAAAAAAAAAATAGCTGGGCGTGGTGGCGGGCACCTGTAATCCCAGCTACTTGGGAGGCTGAGGCAGGAGAATTGCTTGAATCCAGGAGGCGGAGATGGCAGTGAGCCAAGATTGTGCCACTGCACCCCAGCCTGGGCAACGGAGCAAGACTCTGTCTCAAAAAAAATTACCCAGCCTCAGGGATTTCTTCATAGCAGTGCAAACAGAGCAGGACTGGGAGGGAGGGGCCGATCATCACTGGAGCTGGGGGGCAGGTAGCTGGGATTCACTGTACTGTTCTCTCTACTCTTACATATGTGTGTGTGTGTGTGTGTCTATATATATATATATATATATATATTTTATTATTATTTTTTCAGATGTAATCTCTCTCTGTCACCCAGGCTGGAGTGCAGTGGTACATTCTCAGCTCACTGCAACCTCCGCTTCCCGGGTTCAAGCAATTCTCATGCCTAATCTCCCAAGTAGCTGGGATTACAGGTGTGCACTACCATGCCCAGCTAATTTTTTGTATTTTTTTTTTTTTTTTAGTGGAGACAGGTTTTCACCACGTTGGCCAGGCTGGTCTCAAACTCCCGAGCTCAAATGATCTGCCCGCCTCAGCCTCCGAAAGTGCTGGGATTACAGGCATGAGCCACCGCACCCGGACATCTTACACATATTTAAATGTTCTATAAACATTTTTATAAATGGCTGAGAGTGGTCCCTCCTGAGCTTGAGCCTCTCTGTGGCCATCTGTGTCTTGCTGTGAAGAACCCAAAGCCCCTCACTGAGCTGTACAGGTCAGCATCCCAAGGAGGACTCATTATCCCACCATTAAGACTTTTCTTTTCCAGACAAGGAGCCCCAGGCATTGTCCCGGGACTCTCAGAGGTAGATAAGTCAACGCACACGTGGCTCTTGCTGCCTGGGTCTCATCTTTCCAAGGAGGCTGGAAATGGATCCTACAGCCCCCTGCCTGGAGTCTCTTCAACAGATACATTTGCTGGGGTCATGAGGGGTCATAGGAGGTCCTATAAAAAGAAATCACTGCAGCAGGTTGATTTTTCACCCATCCTATCTAACACACTGCAGCAACTTTTCTGCTTGATTAAAAAAGCCTTGCTTTCTTTATTGCAAACCCATAGATGCTTATTGCAAAAAATTAATAAAAACACAAACAGGACAAAAGAGGAGAGAATAAAACTCACCGTAATTTCACCCCATATTTTTTAAAAATGAGAACAATTATATACAGATTTCCCACTAAATAATTCTCAGGTTAAAAAAAAAATTCCTCCATGTTTCTCAGAATTGGGTTAAAATGAGTTTGAAAATCTTAGCACCTCTCCTACTTGCAAAGAAATTTAAAAGGGAACTGGGACCATTTTGTTTTATTTATCTTTTTTTTAGAGTTCTCTTATTTTAAAAGCAAATGAAAATATATTTCGGGTTGCATGAGAATTTCTGAATGCTGGAATGAAGCAGATGCCTCTTCTCAAGGCTTCCATGACATGCCAGCCGGTGGTGCCATCCTAGGGGCCAGGTGGGGAGATTAGGAATGAAAATCAAGTCCTTAACTGTTATTTGTTATATGGCTCTGAAGAAGCTGCCTGACCTGTCTCCATCTCAGTTTCCCAGTATCCCCTTTGCTGGGCGTGGTAATGACTAATCACAGTAGCAAAATTGCAATGTGGCAGATACTGCATAAATGAAGACTGAATTATAAATCTTTTGTAATGATTACTTGGCTAAGAGCTGCCCTCTGAAAATCATAAGCAGTCTTTCTAGTAATCCCTACCAGTGCCCTTCTCATATACACATGTTTTGGAAGCTAAAACAATTGTGATTTTCCCCAGCAGGCTGGAACAATCAGACCTAGTTCTGATTCTCTCATTTAGGCAATATTTTTGTCCCTTGTTAATATCCACTTTGCTGTATAAATAGTAATCAGTTTATTTTTTCCCTTCCTGGGGGAGGAGCAGAGACGCTTGACCTTAAACCAAATTAAAGAAGAAACCTTTTCTTTCTTAGAAATAAGTCTTCCAGGTAACAATTATTTGCCTTATGTTTGAAACTCAGGGTCAGAGCCTAAACTGATGCTCTACTCAACCAGGTAATCCAGGAAAGATGGCTTTCTGTTTGGCAACCCTTGACTTGCACTATTTTTTTTTTTTTTTTTTTTGTCTTTTCTCCAACAGGTTCACAATTAGAGACATTTATACTGTTGCAAAAACCTTCTTGACAATAATTTAAAATGCTTGACAGTGGAAGACAGAGATGTGCGAGTGAGGAAGAGTCTGGGAGGGGAACACAAACAGAAGCAGGAGCAAAAATGACTTTCGGGGTTGAGTATAAGTAGATACTGCACTCTCCACTTCTGACAATCACCTGATCCTTTGCATTTTGGCCTTCGGTATTGCGTTTCCTAGAGCCATTTTTATTGACATAAGGAAGCTGCAGCCCCACCTGTGCTGGGGGACGGGGTGACTGTAGCCCTCCACATGCATCCTAAGTCATCTCCCCTGGTGGTTACTGCTCCTCCATGTCACAGCTGCACGCCCTGGGCAAGGAAATGAACGGTGGCAAACTCATTGGTCGGGCTGTAATGTGATGCTCTTGCAGAGGATAACTGAGATGTAACTTCAGACCCAAAGGTAGAGGTTGGAGTGAACTGGGAATGAAGGCAGAACCTCTCCGAGTTCAGGTATCCTTCCTCGTAGCCTGTGCCTCCCTCATCCCACTCTTGTTTAAAAGAAATACGACCCCCAACTGGATTCCAGACAACTGAATAGGATTTCCATCTTGGCCTGGACAGAGCACTCAGGCCTGCAGATTCCGGAGCTCCAGGGATGGGAAAGCAGAGAGCCTGGGGAGGACTGGAGGCGGCTGGGGCCAGGACTTGGTCTCCTCACAGCCTTCCCAGCCTTAGGGCCTCATCGAACTCTCCTTCACCCAGTGCAGGAGCACCCACCTCAGACCCTGGCTCCTTCCATTCAAAGGCAGACTCCAAACTCAGGCTGGGCACAGCAGCTCATGCCTGTAATCCCAGCACTTTAGGAGGCTGAGGTAGGCAGACCACTTGAGGTCAGGAGTTCAAGACCAGCTTGGGCAACATGGTGAAAGCCCGTCTCTCCTAAAAATACAAAAATTAGCTGGGTGTGGTGGTGCATGCCTGTGATCTCAGCTACTCGGGAGACTGAGGCACGAGAATTGCTTGAGCCCGGGAGGCGGAGGTTGTAGTGAGCCAAGATCATGCCACTGCTCTCCAGCCTGAGCCACAAAGCGAGACTCTGTCACAAAACAAAACAAAACAAAAAACACAACGCAAACTCAGGGCAGCATCAGAGGCCAGCAGTGCAGACCACTAGCGCCCCTCAGCCTCTGCTCTCTGCTCTGCAGCGCCTCTCCTGCTTCCATAAGAACCGGATGTCAGTGACTCCCAGGGACACCTTGCCCCAGACTTGCTTTTATGTCTTCACGATTGGCATGATTGATTCTGCTTTCTCTGAGGGTTGTTTGTGTGTGGCAACATGGAATAAAACTAGATGGGACATTGTTTTCTCCTCTATCTCAGATCATGTGAACATAAGCAACTCTACCTGTAATTCTCAGAGGAAATCTTTGCTTTAGAATGTATGCACGAATCAGCCTTCTGCTCAACTGAAACTTGAAAGGGTGGATCTCAAAGAAGATACATAAAAAAAGAGAGAGGAAACTGTTCATGTTGCTCTGTTGTTATTATTTTAAAAGCTCTTGATGCATAACCTCTTTAAAATTGTGTTTATTTTATGTTGATATGTAATATTTATTTTATTTGTATTTATGTGAATATTTATATAGCTATAATAAAATTATATCGATTTCTACTTTATTTTTACATCATTCTCATCAATAGCCAGGGTCATACTATATCACTAAAACAACCAATATTCAAACATTGTCCCTTCTAAATGATAGTTTTGCTCACTAGAAATTCACACAATCCTCTTGCCTATGTCCTGGTGTCACCAGAAAGGCCACCAGATACAACCATCGAAACTGAGCCCTCTGGACAACTGCTGTGACCATTTCAGCCAAGTGACCGCTCTTAGCCCATTCTAGGAAGCAGCACAGGACAGCCCTCCCCCAGCCCAGCTCTCCGGAATGTCTTGCAAAAGGCAAAAGGACAGCGGAGGTCATGTCACCATTCAGCAGTGCTTTGAGGTAGAGTCTGTCCTTGGGATCTTGAATGAACCAAAACAAATTTGGGGTCAACTCAGGGGCATTCTGGGGACACCCGCACAGTGGCTGCTGGGCCAGACACACTACGCCTGTGTCTCCTGGTCTGTGCTTAGCAGCTTGAGCGGATACAAGAGAGCTGGAGAAAAGTTAGGGCCGAAATAATAAAGAATAATTAGAAATTCTTGCCTCATGTAGCCACAGTTTTAGCATCTAATAATTATTGTTGCAAATGCAAATACTAGTCCCTGGGACTCCTTATGCATTTGAATCAATCTCTTAAAGACAATTGCCGCTCCAGATGAAAAACAATTTCTCAACAGCTGGAGAACATTTGCAGAAGGCAACTTTTAAAGAACAGAGAGAGGGAGAAAGATGGAGATAGACACAAAAGTAATCGTCAGCCTCCCTTGTCTAAAGAAGTCTGAAGTCTTCAGATGGTGTATTATTAATTACTATACCTACAGCTACGCTCACTGCTAAGCCACAGTTAGACTAGCAAGGTAAGGCAGAATAGCATTTTGTGTTGTCAGCACTGTTAATCAAAAATTACCCTGCCTTTTACTTTATTCAAAAACAGAGCTCTTTTTTTTTTTTTAAGAGTATCTCGTTACCGAGTTTTAAGGATAAAAAAATTGGAGGTTAGGATATCAAGGAAGACAACTATATCTTGAATATAATATTTAGCATGGGCAAGCAAGGAAGATCTTTTTTCATTGTGCTGAATTGAAACATTCATTAGGCAGGATTACGCAGGAGAATGGGTAAAGGCGAAGGGAAGAGGGGGAAGGAGAGGGTGGAAGCACTAAGTCTTTCATTTGTGTATTTAGTTTGAAACTATGAATGTTTTGTGCCCAAAGTGTATACATGAATTATAACCAAGTCCTGACGTTTTAGATTGTATACCCATGGCTTATATTCTAATCTGTTTTATTTTGGCACAATTATTTAGATTCAAGTTTAATATGACATATTGATTGGTAATGAGATCATCATAATGATAGTAATAATGAGCTAGCACTTCGTAGCACACATCACATACCAGACATTGTTTTTCATGCTTTGACTCATTTAATCCTCATAAACCTGAAGAGGTGAGTATTATTATTATACCCATTTTACAGATGAGGACACTGAAGTACCCACAGTGTACACAACCTGCTCAAGGTTACGGGGCTAGTAAATGGTCAGTGTTCTTCAACCTGGACTTGCGACTGTAGTAATTGTGCTCTGCAATCAGCGAAAATAGGCTGCCGATATTAAATTATCCTCGAATGTACCGTGTTCCTGGTTGAAACAGTAACGAATGAGTGGAAGGCACACACCCCAAAGACATAATCCCCGAGGATGCAGAAATGCTCAGAGCAGAGGGCAAGCTGGCAAGTGGCCACATCTACCTATGACTAGCTAAGTGGACCTACAGATGGTGTGACTTAGTTTTACCCTCACAAAATGAGCAGGCGGCTTACGAAGAGATTGGTACAATGAGTCTGGGACTTGAAGATGGTACTAATAATGCCCAGACTAGCAACAAGAAAAGCAGCCATGGTCCCGCTCTGTTCAGCCAAATCAATAAACAAAAACAAAGAAAATCTAACCCATCCGCCACTGTTAATGATAGACCCCACCTTGAGCTCATCTTACATATAAAGATATTAGTTAATGGTAGTAGGAAGCCATTAGAACTAACAAGACATTTTGCAACTAAGCATCCACAACATGAATGCAAACCTCTATAAATTGAAAGCAAAAATATTTTTGTACAATTAGTAAATAAAATAAATAGCTTAAAATATTTTGTCACTCATATATGATCATTTAATTTCTATGTCATGTATGTCTCACAACGCATTTAAATTATTAGCATGTATACCTACTTTATCAAAGAGTAAACACGCATAGAGAGAGAAGTGCTCGAAAATCTTTCACTGATAGGATTATGCAATCAAAAAAGTTTGGAATCAAGCATAGTGCTAGAGTTTAGTCCACCCCGTGGGGCCACTCTCAGGTAACCATGGTAACGCTAATCCGTGGCCAACTGTCTGGTAAAAGCTTAGCAACTCAACAGGGAGACAGGGAGGAGAAGGTGGACAGAGCCGGGCAGACCCGTGTCCTCCCCGAGTGCACCCTGGCTCCCCACATCATCACAGGGCTGGCCTTGAGCATCTGGAGGCATCAGGTCCTCAGGTGGGGTGGCTGTCACTCCACATCAGTGGAATGCTTTGTAGCTAAAGAAATACCCATAATTATCACCATGAGTTGATCCTATTAATGTATCGAAAGCTAAACAAGGAACCACTAAATTGTCTGAGGTCACAGAATTTTCAACATGTAATCTTCAAAATCAAATTTACAAAGCAAGTTCTCATACTTTCAAAACTACCAAGAAAAAAAAAAGGGTTATTTTATGAGCAAATGAAGTGCCAGAAATGTAACAGAATTTCATGTCAGAACAAAATGATGTTCAGAAACTGAGAAGCATATATTTGGATAATATTCTATGTAGAGAAAATATGAAAAGAGGATTCAAGAAGAAACTTGAAACGGCCACACACATACAATATACAATATTCGCCCACGTGTATTTTCCTTTCAAAAATGGATGATTTTGCATGGTTGATATCTTTCATTCGCTTTATTCATAATGAGATGTGTAAAGTAGCAGAATTTCCAAGTTATCACTGCAAAGACCTTGAATCATACTTCATGTCTCTCAAAAATTCGGTCAGTTTCCTACTAAGGATTTAAAGCCATTTCACTGGCTATGCATTTTGCATTTTATAAATCATTAACATGAACAAAGTAAGAACCAAAACAGAAATACCCATTTCATAAGTGTGAAGACAGTTAACCTTTAAACAGATGGGTAGTCCCAGACAGCTCTGGAAAATTAATAGAGCTTAAACCTAAGGTCTCAGAGCTGCAGAATACATCTTTGGAGACCATGTTTTTGAGATCATCATAAATCAACTTTTTCCTCATCAGTCCCTCCTGCGTACCCAGGCTCCTAGAACCGCCAGGTTATGAATATGTATTTCAGGACACATCAACAGATCCAGTGCTCCGGTCTCAAAGATTCTGACTGTGTGTTCCCTCCGCCGTCCATCCTCCCAGTTCATGAGTCTGGAAAGCCTCACCGTGGTGGACCTGCAGCCTGGCGTGGCAGTGGCACTGGGAGACGCCACTCCACATTCCAGCTCAGAGCCTGAGCACCCTTCACGCCTGACTCCTTTGGAGGGACGCATCTCCATTTTTTATTTGTAAACCTTTGCTTACTAAATCAGTGGTGTTATGGGGGATTGTTTTGTTGTGAAAGCACTGCGTTTTTCCATGGCCAAGTCAGTTCAGATCTTAAAAGAGGCCCAGCGAGCGATGGGCAAGGCTCCAAGCCGGGAGAACTGGAGGGATGAGGTTGTTGTCTCCCAGGAGATGGCTGCCTAAGCACTCACAAAAGACGTGGCTGGGACGCCTGCAGAAAATTATACACACAAAAAGGAAGAAAATAACTAGCCAATGTTATCAACGTTATCATTTTCAACTATTTAAGTAGGTGTTTGGAGGCATTTTTTAAGATTTGGGTGAAATTCTAAATGTGGCCACAAACCCTATAAGAATGTGAATGTAAATGGAATTAAAGCCAAAAGTTTGACCTTACTGAGCTGCCAGCCTCAGTTAGACCAGTCCAGGGAGATTCTTTCGTTGGCAACCGAGAAGACATTGGCTGTGGGAGAAATGTGGAATGGGATCAGGTCGTGTCTGGCCTTGAGACCTCCAGGGCCACTGCTCAGTGGGCAGTTGCAGAGCCAGCACACGGCTCTCTCTGCACAAACATTAAGCCAATCGGTGGTGCTCATGTGTGGAGAAACTTCACATTCTTTCCCCCAAGATGTTGAAAGGAAGAAAGGCACGACGGAACACGGTCTCGGTGTAGAGTCAAACCTGGAGGTGAATAACCCCACGAAGGACAACAAACAGCACTTTGTTCTTTCAACACAAGCCCCACCAGAGAACATTTTGTCACTTCCACTGAACAGCAGCCCTGCAAAGTTCATAATGGACATATTCGCAGCTACTTACTGTTAGAAAAGTTAATTGAGCAGCATTGTCGCAAATGTCAGGAAATTCAACAAGCCTGAAAATACAGATATGAGCAGAACACGGACGGCAGAGACCCAGGGGCACAGGTCACGATAGCCCAGGTTGTCTACGCACGGAACACAGCCGTGACGGGGCTGCACCCAGAGGGACAGGCTCAGGCTTCCAAGCAGTGAGACCCACTTCTAGGGAGCGTTTGGCAGCACGTTACACACATGCCATGAAGCTGTGGCCCTGTATCTTCTTTATTATTTTTATAGATACCTCATTATTGAAGGGAGGCCGTGCCATTCTTTATGGACTGGGGCGTCCATCTGCTTCTCTCCTCCCTGTTCTGTGGGCAGTTCCCATCTTCCCGCGGCCCTGTTTGGAAAGAAAGGAACTGCGAGCTGTTTTACGAGGTGGGGAGGGCAGACGGGTCCGCTCACAGGGACAGGTACAGCCCTCCTGGAGCGGGAGGCAGTCCGTGGAGGGCCACTTCCTGATGCAGGCACTGGGCTCGGAATGCGTGTTACATCCCCAGGAGTTCTGCATCATAAAAATCATAAAGAGTAACGTCCCATGTCTGGAAACAGAAACGATTCCTACGAGAATGTATGCGCTCAATGTAATTAATCTGCATGTTTGGGACATCTCATCACAGGCCTGTCTTCTTTGGCTAATTATTAAAGCCTGATTCAACAGATCTGCTCAGTTATAGTCCCAGATAAACAGCCCTTCTCCCCACCCACCCCCGAATTGTTTTACTTAAGGGTTTAGCAAATTCACCTGACAAAGAGTTAGGTTTCAACGTTGATCCTCACAATGTGATCTTTTCTCTTCCTGTTTTGTGTTCTTCCTTCTTAAAGAGATAGTCACCAGAGGCAATTCCACTTTCTGTAGCCACAAGATTGAACAAGGCCTCAGCGGATCGCCCTTCAGTACATCAGCGTTTCCCATCACGTGGGAGAAACTTGACCACATTCATCGTAGAAATCCATCTAACCAAGAGAGTTGTATGTAACAAGTATTTTCAGGCTTACTCTGTTTCTCAAACCTTTTATAATAGAAATTTTCACTATCAACTCCCTGGGCAAAAAAGTACAAAATCTGCATGTTTGTGTTTTAACTGCTAATAGATGCCACTTTGGCTTCTGACATGCCAGGGACCATGACTATCGCTGATGGTCACGGGACCACCTGTGTGTTTGAGTTGAGTGTTACAGTGTTTACAAGAAAAGACCACTCTCAGGGGAATCTGGTGCCAGTTACATAGTTTATAAATTAACAAGAAATGGAGGCTGATCTGAATGGGACTGATCTAGACTCTTTGGGAATTTTGTGCACTCAAAAAAGATCTAAAGATACTGCAGACACCATTCACCAGCGTTGCTTCACCCAGACTTTACATAAAAGACCCGGCAGAGGTACCAGATGGACTTTCATCCTGCCCTAGCTTGAGTGTCCCAAAGACAAAGCGATGTCTTCAGTAATTACAATACTGCTACTCATTGTTTATGTTCTTCTTATGAGGCCATAAGGCCCAGCAGCACCTTAGAGCACCAAATGTTCACTCATGGCTGCTCCTCAGGCAGGCATGGTGAGAAGAGGCCGGGGCTACCTCAAGTTTCCAAACTTAGCAGAGCAGAAAAAACCAAGAACCTCACAGGACAATGTGGATCCCACAGCTTTATGATGTTGTTAAAGTAAGTGATCAACCAGTCTTGGAACTGAAACTGGAAGATAGCCTCTTGCACTTTCTTTATGAGCACTCGTTGTCGCCTTAATTCCATTGTCCTCTTCCCGCCTGCCTTGGCCCCACCTGCAGCCCCGTGTTGGGTTAACCTGGCTCTGACCTCGAAGGTTCTCTCATCTTCCCAGCAGCAGGCTGGACACTGGTTGGTTTTCTTTTAGACATCACGACAGACGCTTTAGGTCACCCACTCATTGGCCATCCCTATGCCCCTCGGCCCCCACCCTTTTCCCTTCCTAACAGAAGAATTTTGTCCTCGCTCCTGCAAGTGGCCCCATCCTTCAGGGGTGAGTCACATTCCCCATCCCAAAGGGGACTGCAATTATCCAAGCTGAGTGACTGGCTTAGGTCTGGACCTGCAGCATAATTCTGGCCAGTAAGACCTGGAGGAGAAAGGACAGTTTGGGGAAAGTATTTCTCATTCTGAGAAAGGACACAAGACCCTTACTGGGATGTGCAACGGCGAGATGTCTGGCTGGCAGGATTCAGGGCAAAAAGAATCTGCCTCCAAGCTTGGAGTCAGGCTGCATTCGGATGTCCTGTGACTTGCACCTGAATGAGGCAGACGCTCAACTCTCCAGCTGTCTGGGGCCTCCAGCCCTCACTGTTTATGCACCACCAACCCTGCTGAGGACTGTCCCATCAGAGGCGGCAACGAGAGCACCCTGGGCCCCCACCCCATTCCCAGGCCGGGCCTGGCCCCAGGGCACAGCCAGAGGAGTTCAGTCCGCAGAGCACATATTGCCTTTAGTCCAATGTCCTGATGCCCGTCCGGGCTGGCAAGTGACCCTCTAAAATCACGCGAATCGATGATCAGGGTGAAGGGGAATAGCTCTAAACACAACTGGGGAAAGACATTGGTTCAGCTTTGTGGCCTCAAAAGGAATATTCAATAATAAAGTTTTGAATTCCATTACTGAGTCACTGAATAATATGGTTAGCATTAAACAAAATTGTATTGTCTGCATGTTTGTTCCATAAAATGAATATATATTTTATCTAATCCAAATTGCATCCGACTGCTATAATTTGTGAGAGGTGTTGAAATGCTTTTCTCGCTATTATTTTTAATGTGTTTTCCTAGATAATGAACTCAGGCTTAGAATCACAGAAATTAGAGATTGAGGGGCACTCCTGGATCAGCGGACACCAGGCTGCCAGACTCAGGATGGCCAGGCAGCCCCGCAGGGGACAGGCCGCAGAAGCAGGACGCCAGGAAGGGGGCGGGAGAAGACTTTAATTGGCCATTTCTAGTTTGATAGCTCCAAGTTGGGGGTGCATCTCCTAGAGAAAGCTGTATTTTGCAACCCCTTCCCCACAAAATGAAGATCTTTATTGTTATTCTCAGATACAGTCTTCTTTTTATTTGGGGGTGAAGGACAGGAAGAATAAAACCCAAGCGCTCTAGCTCAGTCATCTGTGTACGGGTAACTCACTACAAACTACAGTAAAATGACGAAAAGGCATCCCTCTCCCCTGTGTAACAAGTCACACCCCGGCTTCAAAATCCCCCTTTTTTTGAGAAAATGGAGCCTTTTATTTAATTTCTTAATTAAATAAATATTTAAAATACAAAACAGAATCTTACATGGGTGAAAATAGTAGGTGACATGTATTTCTTGGAAGGTCTTGAGAAAAGAGCATGAGCTCAGAGGACAATAAATAGTACAAAAGGATAAAGCTGTGCACACTCCACACACTTCACAACTGGATGGAGCAACACGTCCGGAACGTGTAGACCCACAGCCCACTTAATGCCACCTCTGTGGCAAGGACGCTTAATGCCACCTCTGTGACCGTCCGTGAAGACTCCAGTGCCTTCAGAGCAAGGCCCTCCCTGCCATCAGTGCAGTGAGTGTGCAGTGAGACGGGACACGATGTCACAGGGAGAGGTGCACATGAGTGCTCATACACACACTCGAGCACATAACACAGGAGTGCATACACGGACATTACACACACGAGTACGCATGCAGGACTGCACACGCAAGGACACAACACACACACAAGTACATATACACAAGTGCACACACAATTACACAACACATGCACACACACGAGTAAACAACATACATGCACAGAAATGAGTGCACACATCTAGGTACACACATGAGCACAGAGCACACACGGGTACACATGTGCAAGTGCATACATGAACACACAACACACATGCACACACAAGTATACATGAGTACACACGTGCGAGTGCACACACAAGTACACAACACACACACACAGCTGACATTCCAGTGGTGGGGCTCCGCTCACCTCCTCACCTGGGAGTCACACATCTCAGGAGCTGGCAGGGATGCCAGGGCAGAATCCATCTCCTGAAGATGTGACAGAGCCTCCTGCAACCACAGGAGAGGGAAATGTGGGAATGTGGCCTGAGGTTGATGGCATCGGGGAGGCGAGTGGGAGAAGGAGAAGCTCCAAGGAGATCATTGTGACAGGGATGTCTCCACAGCAGCCCCTGCCCAGCACTTGCTCCGACGGCATGACTGTAGGAGCCTGGGGCTGCTGGGCCCGTGGTCATGAAGGGTGCCAGCTATGGGCAGACCCTCTGCAGGGTACCGGAGGGGCGAGAGACCATATTCGCAGCTACTCCTTGAAGAGGCTGAAACAGGATGTCACCCTGGCCATGCTGTACACCCCGTAGCCTCCAGGACATGGGAGGGTGCAGCTCCTGGGGCCCAAGAGGCAGAGTGGTCTCTGCTCCCCCTGCCTGGGGCTGTGGTAATTTTTGCGTCAGGAGCATCTGTGGTGAATAACGACACAAACGTCACCTCAGCAGGAGGGAGTGAGAGAAGTGATGACTGTGAGTATCAGGTGGCCCCCAAGGAATTTTTCTAGAATCTTCTACACTGTGGGTCTCAAGCATTTGGGTCTCAGCACTCTTTTACATCTAACTATAGAGAACCCAAATAACTTCAGTTTGTGTGGATATAACTACTGATAGGCCGGGTGCAGTGACTCATGCCTGTAGTTCCAGCACTTTGGCAGGCTGAGGTGGGCAGATCACAAGGTCAGGAGTTCAAGACCAGCCTGGCCAATAGAGTGAAACCCCACCTCTACTAAAAATACAAAAATTAGCCAGGTATGGCGGCGCATGCCTGTAGTCCCAGCTACTCGGGAGGCTGAGGCAGGAGAATTGCTTGAACCCAGGAGGCAGAGGCTGTAGTGAGCCGAGATCGCGACACTGCACTCCAGCCTGGGTGATAGAGCAAGACTCCATCTCAAAAAACAAAATACATTAAATTAAATTAAAAATAAAACAATGTTGATCTCACAGATCCCCTAAAAATCCCTTGGGGACCCCCAGAAACCCACCCCCCACCACCAACTGTTCCTGAGAGCAGCTGGTCTACCCTGTCCAGTAGAATCAGGTTATTGCTAATCGGTTAACCTGTGTCATCAGGAAAATGTCACATGGGTAACATTTGCACAAGTTCTGTGTTGACCTTTGAGCTGGGTTTGGAACAGCTAATGGAGACGGATATTGGAGAAAGTGGTGTAGAGATCCTGTTTTCATGATCCCAAGAGGTGAGATCCCAAATGCCCTCCAACAGCCACGGCGAAGAGCTGTCACTGTCTCCTTGAGGCACAGCAATGTCCCCCATGACACTGCTTACACAGCCTCAGGTGGGGTGGGAACTAGTATTTACTGAGCACTTACTAACCACTAATTGTTTCATATATGTATTTAGTCCCTCAAACAACTCTAAGGTAGAATCTAAATGAAGGAACTAAGAGTTAGAGAGGCCAAGTACATAAGAAAAGTGCTGGCAGCCATGTTTTCAGAGTGGCAAAGGATTCTGCCCGTTCTCTCCGTTACCTGCTGCATGTCACCTGTCTGCCAGCAGCTCCTCTGGGCTGGGATTCAGCAGATTCACAGCCTCACCCTGTGTCCTGAGAGAGCTCCCCTTCAGATGAGGGCCATGGAACCAGGGAAGAGAATTGGTAAAAAGAGGTCACTAGAGAGTGTGTGGGGCAGACGGCGCTGGACATATCAGGCAGTGAGACCGCCGGGAGGAGAGTGCCATGGTCCTGTCTTCAAGGAGCCCTGGGAGGTGAACGTCCATCCCCATCCCAGCCAGGGTTATGTAGCCAAGAGGAAGAGAAGCGCCTCCCCCAGCAGACTGGCCCACTCCCAGGCCCCCACACAGCACATCAGGAAGGCACACTAGGGTCCGAGCAGCTCCCCAACCCCTGTTACCACATTTCATCTCCAAGGAAGTCAGCACCATTCCTTAGGATGTGAAGCTTGATAAAAATAAATGCCCACACCAGTTTTCCCGGGAGACAGGAAGAACACCGCGCCCTTCTTTGCAGAGCGCCCTCTGGCGTTCCACCCTACAAGGAGTCCTGAGCGTGTGCAAACCACAGGAGAAAAGCGTGGCCCAATGTTCAACAAAGAAGTGTCCTTGGGGATCCCTGCCACCTTCTTGCACATCCCATCTAAGGGCAGGATAACCAGGGTTGGGAGGTTCCTGCACACAAGGCCATGCCATTGCCATGGTGAGGAAGGGCCTGCACTGTCTCCCAGCACCTCCTCAACAGAAGCAAACCACAGAGCTGACCACAGAGAGTCGCTGAGATGCCAGCATCATGAAGGTAGAGGACCCGTCTCTAGAATCAGACACGCCCAGCGCTTCCTCCAGCCTCTACACCTTCTTAGAATTTCAGCCTCTCAGCGTCTTAGGTTCATCTACCACGAAACAGGAAAAATAAAGCTACTCCCCCGTTGTTGGGAAGAGCCAAAGTAATGATGTTCATGAAACATTAACTAAATACTGTGATGTTAACCAGCTGTTGGCTTCAACCGACAGTTTACTCTGTCAGACTCTCTGGTGACTTCCGCCTGGACAGCCCAAATAGTCCTTGTGTTGGTAAAAAGACACAGATGACACCAAAATACATTTTCTGCCACACTTTAAAAAATACCCTTTGAGTCTGGATCTAGTACATAATTGTGCAAAATTTCTTCATTCCTGTAACTTGGGCTTGATTTAGAAACACACACGTCCCTTCTCTTTGTCCTGTACGTACAAGGCCCAGCACACACATGTGCCAATGTTCGAAAATAAAGAAAGCTTTCGTGGCCCAGGGCCATCAGATATTAAGGAAACTATATAACTTCCCTCTGATTTCTTTTTTTTTCTTTCCTTTCCTTTTTTTTTCTTTCTTGACGTTGCAAGAGTATTTGTCAGGTGCTAGGTAGAGAATAATGACACCGTATAGAAGAAATAGCCTGGGTGACCCGTTCCTTTCTCGAGATGTGGACGGGTGCTTTTGAATTACAGAAAAACCGCCACTTTTTAAACTACTGAGTAAAAAGGGAAAAAATAACCACAACCCAGTGCTTTTACATTTCACATATGCTGTCTGGGTACGCAGTGCAGGCACCGTGAATGAGTGCAGGATTTGGTATAAATCTTTTCCTATTTTGTGTTTCAGAAGGAATGCAATAGAAAACCCGTTCTAACAATAAATGCTAGTCACCTGAGGTCTATAGCTTGTTTTGTAGCTAAGAAAATAAAGCCTCCGCTCACCCTTGGCCAACTGAGTTACATTTTATGCTATTATTAATGCATTGCAAGGCTTTTTTCCATATCAATTTGAAATTATACATCTGGGAAATCCCAGTACAACAGCAGTGAACGCTTTGTTTCTCTGTGTGGCCCCCTGCAATTACTAGAATGTGCAGCTATAATTTAGCTCAGGTAAAATTCAATCAGTCACCCTGAGCACAATGAAATCTCCATCTACAGAAAAAAAGAAAGAGGAGGAGGAAGAGAAGGGAAGGGAAAGAGGGTGAGAAGGAGAGAAAGAGGAAGATGAAGAAGTAGAAGGGGAAAAACCAGGAGGCGGAGGAGAAATAAAAGGAAAAACTGAAGAGGGTTTTCCTGCAAATGGCCCAGGGAGCTATAGGAGTTTCTACAACAAATTGATTAGAATATTTAAATTCTGATTGTAATAGGAAATTTAGCTGAGGAGAAGCAGTGCTAAGCATTGGAATTAACATGAAACAGATTTTAATCTGTTTTACAGCCTTCTTGGATTCGTTATAAAATATAATACTCTTTGCATTAAAAATAGAAAGAGGAGAAGAAAGAAGGGAGATTTTGTTGGTGTGCTGAATTTCACAGAGAGACGCCTGGAGATGGTGGGTAGGCCAACCTGAAAAGCACTGTCCAATGGAAAAAACGTTTATTGAGAGAAGTCAGCACATGATTTGCCTATCTGGAAAGTGGAATCCCACCGTCAAAGAGCCTGGGTTCTTTAAAGAAAAAGTCTCAGATGGCTCTACTCATTTTTTTTTATTTCATTCTTTCATCGCACAACTTTTACAAGTTATATAGGAAAGACTGTGATTGTTAATCAAATATTTCTAGACTTTTGTTCCATAATTGTTTCATAGACGTCATTTAGCCAAGAGCAGATAATTTAGCAATAATTCACTTAGAGGTCAAGCACCTTCCTTCAGGCACTGATAGGTTAGTCCTCGCATTATACACATTTTCAAGGCAATAATTCTATTTACTATAATATTTTACCAATATGTTTGTTTGCTTCTGGTCACGTGACCTTGTAAATTCACACCTTGATCTCTTCATTCTGCTCTAAATCCCCCAGTATAGATAAAATGTCTTTAAACTTTTTATTTTAAGATTCCCTTGCAGTTGTAAGAAATAATACAAAGGGATCCCATTTACCCTTGACCTGGTTCCTCCAACATCTTTCAGAACTACAGTACACCACCACCCCAGGATGTTGACCCAGAGACAGGCAAGATACTGAACACTCCAGCCCCACAGGATCGCCCCTCTCTCCTTCTCATCAGTCCTCTGGCTGCCACTCCATCTTTAGCCCCTGCAAACCACTAACCTGTTCTCTATTTCCTTAATTTTGCATTTCAATGATGTTATACGAAAGTGCTCTTTTCCACCCAGCATAAATCCCTGAAGATCCATCCAAGGTATTACACACACTGATAATCCACTCCTTCCTATCAGTGGAGTAGAGTTCCACAACATGGGTGTACCAGAGTTTGCCTAACCATTCACTGATGAAGGACATCTAGGTTGTTTCTAGCTTAGGCCTATTACAAATAAACTGCTGGCTGGGCACGGTGACTCACACCTGTAATCCCAGTACTTTAGGAGGCCAAGGCAGGTGAATCACTTGAGGTCAGGAGTTTGAGGCCAGCCTGGCCAACATGGTGAAACCTCATCTCTACTTAAAAAAAATAAATAAATAATTAGCTAGGCGTAGTGGCATGCACCTGTAGTCCCTGCTACTGGGGAGGCTGAGGCATGACTATTGCTTGTACCTTAGAAGCAGAGGTTGTAGTGACCTGAGATCACACCACTGTACTCCAGCCTGGGTGACAGAGAGAAACTCTGTCTCAGAAAAATGAAAATAAAAATAAATAAAAAATAAAACTCTTGTATATAGTCATACATAGATTTTTATGTGGATATATGATTTTATTTATCTGGGAAAAGTGCCTGGGAGTGAAATTATTGGGTCATATGGTAGTTGCAGGGTTAGTTTTTTAAGAAACTGTCAAACTGTTTTACAAAATGGCTATACCATTTTACATTTCACAAGAGAAGTTTGAGTGACCCCATTTCTCCTCATTCTCACCAGGCCTTGGTGTTGTCATCATTTTTTATTTTAGCCATTCTGATAGATGTCTAATATCTCATTGTGATTTTAATTTGCATTCCCCTAATGGCTAATGATATTGAACATATTTTTATGTAAGCACATAAAAAGATATTTGCCATCTGCATGTCCTGTTAGATGAAATGTCTCTCTACTTCTTTTGTGAATTTTCTAATTGGATTGTTTGCTCTTTTACTGTTAGATTTTGGAAACTTCTTATATATTCTAGATACTAATCATTTTCAGATACGTAGTTTGCAAATACATTCTCAATTTCTATACATTGTCTTGTCTTCCTCCTGACAAGGTCCATCACGGAGCAGAAGATTTTTATTTTTACAAAATCCAATTTATCAAATTTTTTATTTTGTGGCTCGTACTTTCGGTCTAGAATCTAAGGACTCTTTAGATGGCCCTAGGTTAGAAAATTTTCTCTATGTTTTCTCTAAAACTTTTACAGTTTTACATTTTACCATCTTGGAGCCATTTGGCATTAATTTTTGTATAGGATATGAGGTTTAGGTTGCAGGGTTTGTTTTTTGTTTTGTTTTGGACACAGGAATGTCAAATTACTCCAGCACCATTTGTTATAAAAAAGGCTGTCTTTCTTCCATTAAATTGCTTTTGCACCTTTTTCAAAAGTAAGTTGTTTGTATTTGTGTGAGGTCTATATCTGGATTATCTATTCTTTTGCACTGATCTACACAGCTAGCCTTCTACCAATGCCATGTGGTCTTGATTACTGTAGTTACATAATAAGTCTGAAATTCAAGAGACTGCTCCCATTTTAACCTCCTTTTTGAAAATTATTTTAGCTATTTTAGTTCCCTTGTATTTCAATAAAATTTTACAATAATCTTGTATATGTCTACAAAAAACCTTGCTGGAAGTTTGAAAGGAATTGTGTTAAATCTTTACGTCTATTAATATTTAGGAAGAAATGATATCTTCAAAATGCTGAATCTTCCGATTCATGAACTCAGTGTGACCCTTCATTTATTTAAATATTCTTTGATTCTTTCATCAGTATTTTGCATATGCATCCTATATATTTTTTGTTAGATTTACACTTAAATATTTCATTTTCAGGGGTGGTTGGAAATGGTACTTGTTGTATTTTTAATGTCAGTTTCAATGTGTTCATTGCCAGTATATAGAAGTTTTTATATATTTACCTTGTATATTGTTACCTTGCTTAACTTGTTTATTAGTTCTAGGAGTTTTTTTAAAGATTCCTTGGGATTGTCTATACAGACCACCATGTTATCTAATAGGGAGAATTGTACTGTTCTCATCCTGATCTATATGCCTTTTATTTTATTTTATTGCCTTATTACACTGACTCAAATTTCCAGCATAATGTTGAATAAGAGTAATGAGAACAGGCATCTTTGCTTTTTTTCCAATCTTAGGGAAAAAGCATTCAGTATTTCACCACTAAATATAATGTTAGCTGGAGGATTTGTGCAGATGCCCTTTATCAAGTTGAAAAGTTGCCATCTATTTATGTTTCTCTGAGGTTTGTTTTTAACATGAATGGATGTTGAATTTTGTTAAGTGATTTTTCTGTGTTGATTGACGTGAGTATGTGATTTCTTTAGCCTGTTAAAATAATTAATTACATTAATTGATTTTTGAATATTGAGCCAGCTTATATCCCTGAAATAAACCCTATTTGGTCAGGGTGTATAATTTTCCATACATTGCTGAATTTTATTTGCTAATTTTTTTGTAAAGAATTCTTGCACCTATATTCATGAAGGACACTGACTTCTAGTTTTCTTTTTTTGTACTGTCTACTGTTGGCATCAAAGTAATACTCACTTCATAAAGTATTAGAAAATGTTTCCCTCCTCTTTTATTTTCTAGAATAGATTGTGTAAATGTGACAATAATTCTCTAAGCATTGGGTGGAAATCTCCAGTGAAACCATATGGGCTTGAAGATTTAATTTATGACAAATTTTAAACTATGAATTAAATTTCCTTAATAGATACAGAGCTATTCCTTGTATTCATTTTTCTATTAGATGTGTTGTGACATTTTATGTTTTTCAAAGAATTAGTTCATTTAATCTAAGTTGCCAAATTTATGGACATATAATTGTTCCCAGAATTCTTTTATCATTTTTAAATGCCGGTGAGGTTTGTAAGACCTTATTTTCATTCTTAGTATCAGTAACTTTTGTTTTTTTCTTTTTTTTTCTTTGCCAGCCTTGCTAGAAGTTTGTCAATTTGATTGGTCTGTTCAAAAAAACAGCTTTTTGTTTCTTTGATTTTTCTCTATTGTTTTCCTGTTTTCAATTTTATTGACTTCTGCTCTTATTTCCTTCCTTCTGCTTGCTTTGCACTTATTTTACCCTTTTTCTAGATTTTTGAGGTGGGAGCTTATATTATTGATTTGATACTTTTCTTATCATACTGATATAGCCACTACTCCTTTTCTTTGATTAACATTTGCATGACGTATCTTTTTCTGTCCTTTCAATTGTGCTATATTGTTATATTTAAAGTAAGTTTCTTGTTGAAAGCTTATAGTTATGTCATGCTTTCTAATTTATTCCACCAATCTCTGTCTTTTAATTGACGTATTTAGGCAATTTATATTTAATGTAATCATTGATATGTTAGGTCTCATGTCTGACTTTTTTTTTCCTGCTTGTTCTTGTTGTTCATTTTGTTTCTCTGTGTTCTTTTTCATGCCTTCCTGTGGATTACTTGAACATTTTTTAGAATTTGATTTTAATTTATCTGTAATCTTTCTTAGTGTAATACTGTCTATTGGTTTCATCATTTTACTAATTCAAAAGAAATATAAAAAACTTACCTCCTTTTACATTCCTTACTTTTCCCCTGATTATAATTATCTTTAATATATCCTTTTCTTATATTTAGAACTTTATCAGACAGTGATTTGATTTTTGTTTCAACCATTAAACACAATTTAGAAAAGTCAAGAGGAGAAACAAATTCTATTATATTTACCCATATTTTTGCTTACCTTGCTCTTCTTTGCTTTATGATGGTCCAAGATTCCCTTTTATCATTTCCTTTCTCTTAAGAGAACTCCTTTAGCCATTCTTTTTGAGTAGGTCTGCTGGAGACAAATTATTTTAGTTTTCATTCATCTGACACTGTTTAGATTTCCTCTTTATTTCTGAAGAATATTTTAACTGAATATATGATTCTGGGTTGACAGTTCTTTTCTTTCAGCACTTGAAAAACATTCCATGGGTTCTCTTTAAAAAAAATCCAAAGTCATCAAAATTGTTTCTTTCCTCTTGGTAAGGTGCACTTTTTTATTGTTGCTTTCATTTTTTTTAATCTTTAGTTTTTAGAAATTTGATGATGCTATATCTTGGTGCAAATTTACTTGGGTTTATTCTGCTTGAGGTTCATGCAGCTTCTGGAATTTGTAGGTTTATGTATTTTATATCTATTTTGTCATCTTTTGCTAGAGAAGATAAGTTATTGTAAAGTTTTCTGTTTTGTTCTGTTGCTCTTCTCCTGGGCCTGTAGCAAAAGGGCTTTCTGTCTCTGCCAACTGGCATTTCTGGGTTGTCAGCGTTTTCAGCTCCATGTCTAGCATATATGAGGCAAAAAGAAAACCCATAGAATGTACCATTGTGTCATTCCTTGGGTCCTAACATCTCTGGGCATCTACTTTCTTCTCTCTATTATTCAGAGTCTCCTTATATTTGTTTCCTATATAATGACTAGGGACTTCAGTTTACTTAGTGGAAGGAAAAGCGTGCCTACTCTGCCTCAGAATGAAAACAACCACCAAAACATATATAAATTTGTTTGAAAAATCTAGCCAAGCTCAAGTATAATGTGCACATCTATGTCCCCACTTCCTTAAACAAGAAGGAAAAAAGCCACATGGAAATGAGTGTATCTAGAGAAGGTTTTCTATCCAGAAACACTCAGAAGCAATTAAGAGTCCAGGTTCCCATACAGTAACAGGTCCGAAGCACCCACCAGTACAAGGAGTTGAGGCCATTCTCATTTATGGAGCTGAAACTGAGCTCTCCCTGTCACAAACAGGGACTACTGAAAACTCACTTATGTAGAGAGCATCAGAGGTGCAAGGGTGGGAAGAAGTGGGGAAAGCACCTGGACCAAACATCAAGAAGAAAAAGAAAATCTTACACATTACTAGAGAGAAAGATTACATGCAATTAGAATGATCACAGATTTCAAATCAGGTATAAAAAATGCCAGCACACGATGAAGTCATATCATCGGAATGTTAAAGAAAATACACTATCAATTTACAATTCTGTATCCAGACACATGATCACTCGATAATGTAGAATAAAGAAATTTCCAGACTTAGGAAAACTGAGAATTTACTAATTAAGAACCCTCCCTTGGAGGGAAGAAAAAACTATCAAAAATATGTGCTTAGCAGGAAAGAAAGCAAACCCAGAAGGAAAGGGGAGAGTATAGTATAATATGCAAGCCAAGAAATCAGTAAAAGAAAAAAAAAATTGATAAATCTAACTGCTGATTTTTAAATAAATTTTTAAAAAGAAGAAACTAATGAAAAGACTGAAGTTTGTGGATTTTTAAAATGCTGAAGCAGAAGTTCTAAATCAGTGCTATTCCCAGTCCGACTGGGACATGTGTGAAAAGTAATGAGGTCGATCGTCTCCCTTGCAGAGTTGGAAGGGGAGGCTCAGGGGGAGGGGTTCATGGCAAAGTCAAAGTGCACTAAGATCCTTGTCTTTTACCGAAGGAAGTTAGAGATCAAGAATAAATTTAGATTTAATTAGAAATTTGTCCATCTGCTTCGAGGTATTAGACAAGTGTTTGCCAGGTTTTTTAAGCCATTTAAGGCTGTTTGAACAATTAGCATTACTAACAAAATAAACTCATGCCCAATGGAAGATAGTATATTTTGCCATTAAAAGTCATCAAAACAAGTTTCTCAAATCCTGAATGTCTTGCAATTACCTTCTAATGTATTTTGCATAATTTTAGACAGAACAAACTTCCCATTTACAAAGTGAATAGCTCTAGAAAGAGTCTGCTGATGTTTCTGGCAGATCTGAATAGTGATCCCATCCAGGGAAAGTCGATTCGGCCAGTATGAGGTATCTGGAAGCCTTTTTATGAACAGAAATGTCTTCTTGCCAAACTTCTTTCTAATACAGAGTGGCCACTTAAGTATTGTAAACATTCTATTGAATTTTCAATCTAATATTTTGCAGCTTACAAATGTGCCTAACTTAATCACTTTTTAAGTTGGAAAAAAAGTAAATTCCTACATACCTCACCACTTTATTACTTCATTAATAATAAGCAAAGGTTTTAGAGGAAAGGGAAGGTTCAGGTAAGCTTTGTGGGGTGGATGTGCAGGCAGAGCTGGTTGTTGTTGTTATTTTATAACATTTTTCCTGGTGTTTCAAAATAATGTTTTATATATACATATGTCTATATTCATTATATAAAATTTAGGGAAAATTTTATTCACATCTTTTTTTTAATTGACAAATAAAAATTGTATACATTTTTGGTGTGCATCATTGTTAAAGAAATTAAGTGAAAACTTACCGTAACACCACCATAGTGTCTGGAATTTTCTTTCCGGCCTCTCTTCCATGTGTAAATATGGCCACACCGCTACCATCAGCTCTTACGTGTGTCACGCACAGTGCAAAGTGCTTCAAGCACACGATGTCTCAAATATTTTGCTCTTGAGGAAATGAAAATGCACGGGGTGAGCATCTTGTTAAAGTCACACAGCCAAAAGGAGGAAGCTCCAGGATTTAAAGGAGAGTCAGTCTCCAAAGCCACAGCTTTCCCGACTAACACTGCTGTTGTCCTCTCTCCCGCCCTGAAAGGTAAATTATTATCACACCAATGTTTCTGATAATTCCCTGAGGTTCAGAAGTGCTGGGGAGATTGCCATGTAACAGACATGGCTGGCATGGGAATCCAGGTCCACTGATGCCATGGCGGCAATCTTCACCTTTTCCCACCATCACCTCCATCCTGCTGGGACAGCCTCAGGACCAACACTCAGAGCTCAGAACAAGGGCAGGAGGAGAGGGGGATTTCAGGTCAGGGAGGCAGACGAGACCACATGGGAGGGGTCTCCTGGCCCTCCCGGGGCCCTAAGGGGATAAAAGCACAGAAGAGCAGAATAAAAAGGAAGACGGGGTGGGAAGAGGTGACACGTAGGATTCTTCCAGATTTAATAATTTTGTCAGCAGTTTTCTCACACCTAGTTTGGCAGCAATACATTTTTTAGCAACTTGCTATTATCAGTCTTTCAAAGGAGTAAACCTAAATTTAGTGGAAGCAATGCTTATTTTCTACATATATATAACGCATTTACAACATATTTCATTAAATCGCACCAGTATGATGAAAAAGGAGAAACCAGACTAAATACGGCTGGGAGTAAATGGCAGCCAGTCCGGGTCAGGCTGCACTGGCCGGGGGTGGAGGGCAGGCCCCGGGCGCACACCCTGTCCTCCTCCCAAAGAAGCCACAGTGAGTGTGTACGCCCAGCTCGCGTGTCTTTGGTGGTAGCACATCGAGGTGAGTGACCCCACTGTGCCCTCATGCATGGAGAAGGGAGTCTGGGAGTTGGACTGAGGACGAGCCCGGCACCGACAGCCTTGGAGGGCTCCCTGGAGACTCCAGGTCACTCCCAGAGGGTAAGCTCAGGGACCTTTGTCAGTGACCCCAGGCGGCCACCCTCCTCACACTGCCAGGCTAGACCCCTCCCAGTTCCCAGCAGTCACCTCAAGGCCCTGCCCCAAATTCCCACCACAGGAGGCTTGGCAGGCCACCCGCCTCCCACTGTGGCCACCAGGACCCTCTCTCAGGAACCAGCAAACCTGGTCTCCTCCGCCTCCCTCCTAGCCTTATCTCTGTCCACCTGTCGGGAAGCCTCCTCCCCTCTGGCTCAGCTGGGTTTTTCCAGCTGCCCTCAGACTTGACAGGGGATGATGTCCTTTCTGTCCCCTCCATTCCTAACCAGCACTGAGCTCTGAACCATGCCCTGGGTGACACTGCAGGGAGTGCTGCTCTGGGTCACACTGCAGCTCTGCAGGGAGCCACTGTGCCCCTAGCTGCGACCCTCCCTCTGCAGCAAGGAGAGAGCCACGGACTTGCAGCCCCCACCCTGCAGCTCTGGGGCCCCAGTCCTCACTGGGCTCCGTGGGGTCACCTCAGTCTACCATTGTCCCCGGACTCATTGGCCCTCTCTGTGCAATGCTCCTCTCCAGGGCATCACAGCTTAGGTTCTCTTGTCTCCTTCTGGTCTTTACTCAAATCTCACCCTCTCAGAGAGGTTCTTCTGCAACCCTGTCTGGCCTTGACACCCACACACAGCCTGCCTGCAGCCTTGTTGGCTTCCCTGGTCCCCTGAATGCCCCTGAATGCCCTGTGCACCTCGGTTAATTCCTGTCTCTCCAGGATGGACTGGAAACTCCACCAGGGCAAGCACTGGGGACTGATTGGTTCACGTTTGTGCATGCAGCCCCTAGAAAGTGTAGGTCCACCATAGGCACTTCACACATCATGTGAGGGGTGAATGAACTTGGTTTTTGGGCACCGCCACCGCTGAAGAATCTGGGACTCACCTGAGTCTCATTGGGCTTAGAGCAGGAAGCCGTCCACCTACTTGACTTGGCCCTCGCTGAGCGCTATTTATACAGCACAGAAACCAGCCTTTTCGTTTTCAACTTTGGGAATGCACCTGAACACATTTGTTTGTGGTTGTAGGACATAATGTAAATGTTAACAACCTTATAAAACTGCAGCTGACAGAAAGCAGGATGTGGAAGAAAAGGTAGGAGTGTTAATATCCTCATCTTACAAATGAGGGAGTCGAGCTGAGGGAGCAAGAAATCGAGGATTAAGGGCGATTTCTTCATTTAAAGTCACAAAGGCAACCATAAGAAAAACTAAGAATAGTAATAGCAGGCCAAGCACAGCGACTCACACCTGTAATCGCAGTACTTTGGGAGGCCGAGGAAGGTGGACCACCTGAGGTCAGGAGTTCGAGACCAGCCTGACCAATATGGTAAAGCCCCACCTCTACTAGAAATAAGGCGGATCACGAGGTCAGATTGAGACCATCCTGGCTAACACAGTGAAACCCCGTCTCTACTAAAAATACAAAAACCTAGCCAGGCGAGGTGGCGGGCGCCTGTAGTCCCAGCTACTTTGGAGGCTGAGGCAGGAGAATGGCGTAAACCCGGGAGGCGGAGCTTACAGTGAGCTGAGATCCGGCCACTGCACTCCAGCCTGGGTGACAGAGTGAGACTCTGTCTCAAAAAAAAAAAAAATACAAAAATTAGCCAGGCATGGTGGCGGACACATGTCATCCCAGCTGCTAAGGAGGCTGAAGCATGAGAATTGCTTGAACCCAGGAGGTGGAGGTTGCAATGAGCCAAGATCGTGCCACTGCACTCCAGTGTGGGTGACAGAGCGAGACTCCCTCTCAAATAAATAAATAAATAACAGCAATGCCAGGCACTGTGAGTTGGCCAAGAGCAGGAAGTTGGGGCACACTCGGTCCTCACGTTTCACGTGGGCATACACACCCACCTGAGTACCACCCATGCTGCTGTATTAAGGAGACGTGCAATGGTGACAGCTGAAGCGAGAGAACCACTCTTTCCTCCCTTCTAGGCTGGTGGGCAACGCAGGCCAAGAAGGGCTCTTTCTCCACGAGGTCCTCCTGGAGCCAGGACCCTCCCCCTCCCTGCCTGGTCATTCCCAGCCTGCTGCCCTCTGTTGGGTGCACCTGGCTGCCCCTCCAGCCCATCTGATGGGGAGGAAGGGGAAGAACAGGCAGTTTCTTTTCAAGGATGTGACCCAGAAATTTCACATTTTTGCTTCTGACATCCCAGTGACCAGATCTAATCACAGGGCCACCTCGAGCTGCACCTGAAACGTGCTGGGGGAAGAAAGAGAATTGATGCAGTAAGTTCACAGATATTATACCAAGCTATAAACAACAACAACAAAATACAGAAGTGGAGTATTAAGATTTACATGGGTCTGTCAGTCAGGACAGGCTAAATTTTGCTGTTAATAAATAATCAAAAAAAACCCTCAGTGGCTTAAAAGCTTTTTAAAAGATTTTGTCCTTGTTCGGGCTACAGGCTCAACTTGGGGCTCTGCTCACATTGTCCTGAGTCAGGGACGCAGGCCGGCAGACCTGGCCATTGTAGCAAGGGAAAATAAATAACCGGAAATCATGGTTAGAGGTCAAATTGTGTCCTTCAAAAGACATCTTGAAGAACTAACTCCCAGTGCAGCAGAGTGCGACCTTATTTGGAAATGGGCTTGCCGCAGACTCCTAATTAAGACGGGGTCATACTGGATGAGGTGGGTCCTACAACTAATATGACCAGTGTCCTTATTAGTAGAGAAGACACAGAGACACGTACACACAGGGAGAACGCCACGCGAAGACAGAGGTGGGGCGGAGTGATGTGTCCAGCAACCAAAGGGCCGAGGACTGCTGGAAGCCACAGGAACTGCAAGAGGTGGGAGGGATCCTCCCCTAGAGGCTTCAGAGGGAGCATGGACCAGCATATTCCTGATGCCAAACTCATATCATGCATTCATGTGTTGAATAAATGTTCACAGTGCACCTGAGGCAGTCTCCAGCCCGGACAGTGCTGGAGACCCAACATGCCTGCTCTTAAGGAGACCTGGACAGGTGCACAGGATCTGCTGGACGTCCGGGCTGTGTCTCTCACCATGCTCGCAAGTCTTCTAGAGGCATTTGGTGCCTCAACTCAGGCTTAAAGGGTGAGGAGGAATTAACTAAGTGAAGTAATGGGAAAGAATTCCATCAAAACAAAAAGAACAGGAAGTAAAGTAATAAATGGCAGCCATTGTCATAAAAGTGAAGGCACATGGAGCAAATCAGCATCTCACTCTACAGGCACACACGCACTCACACGGGCTCACACACACACCACCCCTGTCCCCAGCATGAGAGAGGGCTCTTCTGGAGTTCACGTCTCTCCTCTCCTGAGCCTGCAGCAGAGCTGCGTGCAGCCCCTCTGGTGAGCCAGAAGGACCCCAGTGCCCCAGGACGTGGCGTTTGCTGTTATTAGGAGGGCACTGAGGGTTGGGGCAGTCCTCAGACAATGGCCACCCTTCGATTGCATTGAGATAAGTGTAGAGTCAAAGAGGGGCAGGGAAGAAAGGAAAACATTGGAAGAGGTTTGTTATCTACCTCTCAACCTAAAAATCTCAGCTCAATTGCCACTTCCTCAGGGAAACCTCACAGAGTTCCCTATTATTGGTTCCCATGGCAGCAATGCTTGCCTCTCTCCTTGGTAAATTTGTCACTCAGATTGTTATCCATATATCCATGCAATTATTTAATTATAATGAATGGAAGGATGGCTAAATGGATGGATGAGTTGATGGACGGATGAATACCTTTATAACGCACCAGTCCAACACCCAATTCAAAAACGAAATACTCCAGCAGAATTAGAGGAGACGTGATGCCTCTCTTGAGCGCTAAAGGGCTCCAATGCAGCACCTACCGGCTCTTGGAAAAATGACTTGCAGTTCCTCATACGGAACTAACTTGGTACACTTCAGAAAAGTCCCTAAAAGACCCTGTTCCACTTATAGAATATCACATCGAAGAACACAGCGTAGTCTGTAGCTGATTTGTGGAGCTGATACCACTTGGACTTGTTTGTAGAGAGTTCTGGCAGGGAGTGGGACTTAAATTATCCATAAAAACCTGCTATCTTCACACCAAGCCAGTAAGTCTCCACACTCACGGAGAGTCATATAGCCGAATCGGTCTCGGTTCCAATAATAGATATGAGCATTTTGTTTGAACTTAAGCCAAATAATGAGAAATTCTCCCATTCCCTTTACACAGGCATGGGACAGGTCAGAGGGCAACCGGAGTGTATGGACAAGGGCATCACAGACACAGAAGAGGCACATCTGTGCCCCACACCATCGTCACCCCACGCCCCGGGTGAAATGCACGCCGAACACGGCAGACCACGTTTTCACTCCCCTTCAGCTGCCGTCCGCTGGAACTACCACTTCCCTGTAATCGGGCTCACACTCTGCGATTGGCGATTTCTTCAGAGAACTCAGATTCAATTAAGTCTTAAAGCTCAACGCAGAGCTAGACCATGAATATAAGATGTCACATTAATATGAAATGTTTCCAGTCAAAATAGAAGGATTACTTCAAAGCCACAGTCCACACAGGCGCCGGTGATACCAGCTGGCGTTTGCCATACAATTTGCTCTGTGGCTCCTACCGTCTTCACGGTGGAAGCACTTGGGGCCAGGGCAGGGTGGAGATCATTAATTCTCTCTCCGGCACGGCTAGAGGCCCCACTCCAGAGACCAGACCACAGCACCCTGTGTCACAGCGGGGAGGCCATTGTTCCTGCCGCTTCCGTGCCCTCAATTCTAGTTTCAACCTGACTGCTCCACATCTACGCAGGGTTTTGAGACGGGCCATCGCTAGTCTGTTCTCTGGTGTGGGATTCAAGGCCTTCCGTGGAGACGGCTGTCAGACCGACCAGCGTGGCTCATGAACTTGCCATGGCTGGCCACATTCTGCCCCATCTACAAATTCGTCACTAGCTCCTGGGACACTGTACCCAACTCTGGGACCTGTACTCCCGGCCAGGAGATTCCCGCGTGTGTGGAAGACAGAATCACACTTACTGCCTAATTCCTTCCTGAGGCGTGTCACGTGACACACAGGGCGGCTACGAAGGAATCACTCAGCCCAGGATCGGCAAAGACGCGTGGGAGCAGGTGACATCAGACATTCAGCCTGCTGGGGGACACTTTTTTCCAGAGGTTTTGGATATGAACCTAGAACGTACAGATTGAGAAGCAAAGATGCCAAGGCTTCTAGCCCAGGACATCACATGCTCAGGGGTCAGGAGCATGGGTCTGGAATCAACATCACAAGTGACCTGACCCTGCCACCTCCTGGCTGTGAGACCCCGGAGAAGTCACTCCCCCAGCTAGAATAACTGAGAGCCTCTGCTTTGTCCTGTCTGTAGTGAGCTGTACAGTATTACGTGGCTCCCAGGGCTCTTTAGGGAATTAAATGAGTTCATGCCTCTCGGCGACTGAGCACAGCGCAGGGCATGCAGGAGGCTGTCTGTAGACGTGGTGATGTATGACTTGCTTATCAGTCCATTCACGAGAAACCAGGACTGCTGAGGATTAGCCTCCTACTCCAAAACTGTTCTCAGCCGGGCGCAGGCATCTCTGGCCTGCTAAGGAAATAAGGAAGTCACAAGAATTGCTAGGAGCCTATTTTAGGTGACTCAAGAAATTGCTAAGGGGCTGCCTCCTCAGGGTAACCAAATAGCTGGAAGATGAGAGCTGTAAGATTTATTTCCCTCCGTAAACCCTAAAGAATCTTCTATTCTCTACTAACATTAATAAAGTTATTGCAAAAACATCTTTCAGAAAACGAAGTCTGCTTGAGGGCATACAAGAGACTAATAAAATCAGGTGTCAGGTACTTCCATATACATGAAAAGGGTTCATCTCATGTTAAGTGTTCTTACCACCAGGGAAAAAAAGAGAGCGAAAGGGGAAGGAAAGTTCCAGGGAACCCGGCGGTGTGTCGGTTACCTAGACTGGTGATGGTGTCATGAGGGTTCGAATATGTCCAGACGCATCAAGCACACATTCAATATGTGCAGATGTTTTTGTGCTTCATTTATACCTCAATAAAGCTTTTAAAAAGGAACACATAAATAAAACCTTGCCTTAAAAAGTTTGTAAACTTGTCAGATATGCCCAGTGTCTCCCTGGCCCTGGCCTGGAGCCTTCCTCTGGCCTTGCTGGGCAGACACAAGAGAGAAGAGAAGGGGGAGGAAGGGGAGGAGGCCCTTTTTTCCACTGAATATAGGGAAGGCCTGACCCCTAAAAGTGAGGAGAAACAGACTCTTGTCTTCTAGCTTAAATTTGTTGGTTCATTTTATTTCAAAAACTCCAAGGACCAGACTTTCTGTTTCTTTTTTTTCCTTTTTTTTTTTTTTTTTTTGAGACGGAGTCTCGCTCTGTCGCCCGGGCTGGACTGCAGTGGCCGGATCTCAGCTCACTGCAAGCTCCGCCTCCCAGGTTTACGCCATTCTCCTGCCTCAGCCTCCCGAGTAGCTGGGACAACAGGCGTCCGCCACCTCGCCCGGCTAGTTTTTTTGTATTTTTTTTTTTAGTAGAGACAGGGTTTCACCATGTTAGCCAGGATGGTCTCGATCTCCTGACCTCGTGATCCGCCCGTCTCGGCCTCCCAAAGTGCTGGGATTACAGGCTTGAGCCACCGTGCCCGGCCCAGACCTTCTGTTTCTAGGCCACAGAGCAGGGTGGAAGAAATGTTATCATCAGAGAGTAGGACATCTGCCAGTGTGCAGGGACAGTCTGGAGGTCTCAGTCTCCAAGCACCAAGCTCTGTGGGTCTGGGTGGCATGGTGGCATGTCCAACTTCACCGCCAGATCTCATTTCCTCACGTCTATGACAAATATAACAAAAATATCACGTGGGACCGAAACAAAAATCAGAAGGTAAGGGCATCCATTTGCGAAAGTTAAAACTGAAGTTAATTACTTTTCTTTCTTTCCTCCTTTTTTTAAAGATAGAATCTAAAACTCAAATTACACCAAACAAATAATATAAAAACCCTTAAACTAGAATTAAGCCAAACTCAGCTTGAAGCCCTAAAGTCTTTATGTAAAGTTAAGTGAAGGCACAAAAGCCCACAGCCTTTCTCTCTCTCTGCAGAGGCTGTAGGGGGGAGTGATGGAGGGATCGCTCTATTTAAGGTGAGGATCTCAAGCCCAAGTCATGTTGGACACTCACTTATTGCTTGAAGACTTGCAGTCATAGGGACAGGCAAAAGAACAACACTCCATTTATGGGTGAAAATTCATGTCACCAAGAAATCAGTTGAAAGTGGGAGGTGGGGCCAATATCAACTTGGCCTTGGTCCTGGGCTTTCAGAACACAGTGATATGGGTGACAGTGGCCATGCTTGCATCACTCAAAAACACACACACAGGGCCTACCACGAGCCAGACACACGGCGTGTGAATAATCATGGCCCCTGCCTGCATGGATGTCACAAACTGTGGGGGGGGGGACGCTGATTACACATACTTACAAAAACAAAAGAAATACCAAAACACTAATAATTAATAATAGTATCTGCTGATTACCGATCATCCACTGAGTCAGTCTTCACAGCCAAAGTGAGGTGCTACACTTGGGTGCCCTCGGCGTTGGGTCGAATCACCCTGAATCGTGTAGATGTCGTATTCCATTTGGTGCTGCTATAACAGAGTACCAAAGACTAGATAGTTTGAAATCAACTGAAATTTATTTCTCACCCCTCTGACGGCGGGGGGTCCAAGATCAAGGTGCCGGCAGGTTTGGTTGTCTGATGAGGGCTGTCCCCTGCTTCCAAGATGGTGCCTTGAACGCTGTATGCTCCAGAGGGGAGGGACACTGTGCCCTCCTGTGGCAGAAGAGCAAAAGAGAGCAAACCTCCTCCTGCATGCCCTCTTTATCGTGGCGTTTATCCATGAATCCACCCTAAACAGCTCTCATTAGGCCCTACCTTGTAACACTGTTTCATTAGGGATTAAGTTTCCAAAACAAGACCTTTGGAAGACACATTTAGACCTGAGCAGTAGGTAATTTGGGGCATGGTGAATGTAATGCTTTAGTGAGCTGGCAAACAGTGAGACTGCTCCCTATTTGCTGATACTTTCATTTTTTAGATATTTTTGTCTTTTTAAAATGTTGCTTTTATGAACACATTATTGTACATGTATTTATGAGGTACAGTGTGGTGTTTCAACACATGTATACATTGTGTAAAACTCAAATATGTGTACTTAATATATCCATCACTTGTACATGTATCATTTCTTTGTGGTGAGAATGTTCAAAATCCTTTCCTCTAGCTATTTTGAAATACATAACACAGTATTATTAACCATAGTCATCCTACTGTACAATTGAGCAACAGAACTTATTCCTGCCACCCTACTGTAGCTTTGTACTCTTTGACCAATCTCTCCGCAACCTCCTGTTCTTCCTCACCTCCCCAGACTTTGGTGATCATTATTCTACTCTCTACTTCTTGATTATTTTTTTTGAGATGGAATCTCACTTTGTCACCCAGGCTGGAGTGCAGTGGCACGATCTTAGCTCACTGCAACCTCTGCCTCCCAGGTTCAAGCAATTCTTGTGTCTCAGCCTCCCAAGTAGCTGGGACTACTGGCATAAGCCACTACGCCCAGCTAATTTTTTTTTATTTTTAGTAGAGATGGAGTTTCACCATGTTTGAGATCTGCTCTATACTTCTATGAAACCGACTTCTTTAGACTCCACATATGAGTGAGATCATGTACTGTTTGTCTTTCTGTACCTGACCAATTTCAATAATGTCCTCTCGGCTCATCCATGTTAGAAATGAGAGGATTCATTCTTTTTATGAGTAAATAGGATTCCATTGTGTATATATATTTCAGAAACTATATGGTAGAGCGCTCTGTGTTTGCATAAGCCAAAGAAAGGACAAAATTCCATAAGATTAACACTCTACCTGGCAATTGTCCAGTGTGTGTGTGTGTGTGTGTGTGTGTTGGGGTTCAGTGTGGGTAGAAAAGAACCTGGCCGGGCGCGGTGGCTCAAGCCTGTAATCCCAGCACTTTGGGAGGCCGAGGCGGGCGGATCACAAGGTCAGGAGATCGAGACCATCCTGGCTAACACGGTGAAACCCCGTCTCTACTAAAAAATACAAAAAACTAGCCGGACGAGGTGGCGGGCGCCTGTAGTCCCAGCTACTCGGGAGGCTGAGGCAGGAGAATGGTGTGAACCCAGGAGGCGGAGATTGCAGTGAGCTGAGATCTGGCCAGTGCACTCCAGCTTGGGTGACAGAGCGAGACTCTGTCTCAAAAAAAAAAAAAAAAGAAAAGAACCTGTTTGTGGTGAGAGCCTTCATTTTCAAACACTATTCTGAAAATACTGCCTAAAGTACAGAAATAAAGGAATAGAACTCAGTGATCTACATTAGCTTGAAGATTTCTAATCAAAACACCGAAAAGGAGGAATTATAGGCCACTGTCTGATTTCACAACAAAAGATGCAGCTGTTCCATGATCATTGCAGGGAGATGGAGACATGTAGGATTGCCTATATCTTACCAGCAAGGTGTATACTATATCTGGATTCCAGGAAGAAAAATGGAAGAATTATGCAGACATACACTGGTAGGTGGCCAGGTTTAGGAAAACATGTAGCTGCTTCTCAGTGCCCTTATTGCCCATAAAATAACATTTCACATGGTCAACAGCTCAAATTTATGTGGACCCTAAGGGGTAAATTTCCAGTGGCATGAATGGAGACTCACTTGTGCAATTATCAGTATTGTTAATAGAAATTTTGTGTTAATGGCTCACTCAGTGTCCCTTGTTGAGAATAAGTCCTGTGTGTGTGTATGTGTGTGTACCCTAATATCTCTAACTGCCCCATCTCTGACAATAGAAAAACATTGATACATGCAAACCTACTTCTATTTCTCAAGTCGTATTCTTATAAGTATTTCCTCACTGATACTTTTTAAATCCATCTTTTAAAAGAAAGGGAGGAAAAGTACTGAAAAGCTAAGGTCAAGCTATAACCTGATTCATATTATAATTATTATATAACACTATAGTATAGATAAAAGGACTCCACAGTTGTCTTTTTCAAATGAGAGTGTGCGGTTTTCTGACACCAGCTGACAGTGTGTTTACTTTCTAAATCTCAGAAGAACATGCAGTGGAAGAATCTTACAGAAATGTTACAATGATAAATGCTTGGGTAGTTGTACTAAGATTTCATAGTTGAGGTAGAAGGAATATAAATTACCAGCAAGGTAAATAATACATTCTATAAGTGCTTTGAGAGTATGAATTCTAATGGAAATTAACAATATATGAAATGAGAACTTCAGACTGGTTGGAGCACCTGTTACCAGACCTCCAAACTCTGCACCTGAAAAGCATGAAACAATTGCTTTGATGAGGCACACTGAGATCATAAAATATTTCACAGTCTCCCAAATCAACATCAATATAATGATTAAGCACAAAGGCTACTAGAGGCTTCTAGAATAGAGAATGGCAGATAAGTAAATGAATGTAATGCTCAAGAGAACTGTAAATGGGAGGACCACAGCAGGTGCCCTGCTTAGGGTCAGGGTTAAAATTAGGGAGATGATTAGATAGTCAGGGGGGAAAAATCGACAGATTTGCCAGGAAAAGGTCCATAAACATTAAATGACTGGCTGGAAAGAAAAAAAAAGAACTAGAGACTTGGGCAAAGGGACCTGAGATAAGACAGTGGCCACGAAAGAGAAAATGGAATTCTCCTTCAACAGAGCAGGCAGCATTGAAGGCAGCTTCTCCCAGGTGCCTGCGTGAGTTCCTGGAAGGAATGGAGGGAGTCGCGGCCTGAGCAGCAGGTGGCAGGGCTGGCCTTGCGTGCACAGGTACGAGAGGTGCTCTTGGTGGCTTCCAGGAGGTGCTGAGAGGCATTTGCTCACCAAATGCTGATGGAGAAGGAAGGAGGGAGCAGCTTCCTGCTAAAGACGGTGGATTAAGCCCACATGTTCACATTGGCTCCCTACTGAAACCACTCTCGTGTGAGAGGAGAGCAATGAAAAAACAAGAGGGGGGACCATAAACCCACGAGGACAAGGAGAAGGGGAGAGATGTCAGCAGCAAAATGTGGGAAGCGATAAAGCAGATGGAACAATAGCAATCGTCTTAGCAGACCCAAAAGTGCTGAAGTGAGCCAGGAGTGCGGAACAGTCCAGAGCAGGCTGATGTGTGGCCAGAGCTTCTCACCAAAGCTCAGAAGCTGGCAGCTCCTGCAACCTCTGGAGGTGGGGGTGAGAATAGATCTGAAATAAGGACAATTGCTTGAAAGTCTGTTGAAGAAGCAAGTACATATTTTATGTGCAAAAGGAAGAAGAAAGACTAAATACTCACTTCTATAGGCATAAAAAAAAGGCTTCCATCTTACCCAGATGCTAAATATAACTACCCAGCAACAGGAACTACAGGGGACAATGTCACATGTCAGAGGACACCAGGGGGGTGCCATCAGCAAAGCCCAGACTGCACTGAACTCTCGGACAGACTACCCAGCTTCTTCATCGAACACCTCACAAAGAAAACAAAGAGGTGCAGGGGGAGAAGACAATTTAGAGATTAAATGATATTTAAGGGACATATTAATCAACTGCAATGTATGGATTTTATTTGAATGCAGATTACAGAATCAATCAGACCAACAGTAAAAATTATTTATGAAGCAATAAAGGTAATTGGACTTCCAGAGGTGGAGTTTGGAGGCAGCATGTGGGAGTTGGCATTTCAGGCAGAACCGTTGGGTAGGGCAGCTGGTGGGGCCGGTGCCTGGAGAAGGCTGGTGCAGACAGCAGGAGGGCAGAGGCCATGAGGCTGGACCACACCAGGCAAACCCGAGAAACTGAAGGAGGCTGGCATTGCTGAGAAGACAGAGTGGGAGGTGGAGGAGCAGGAGAAAAGGCAAAGGTCCAAGTCACATGGGCCTGGTAAGCTGTTGTGAGGGCTTTGGACTGGCAGCCGATGTGGTCTGATTTAGGTTTGTAAAGAACCAATCTAACTGCTGTGTTGGGAGTGGACCAGATGAGGAAAGGGTGGAACAGGGAGAGTGGGAGAGGGGAGGAGAAGACTTCTAGGCTATTCTGCCAGTGGAAACAACCAGCTTTCTTTATTGACTGGACATGGTGGGAAGATAAAGAGAGGTTCCAAGGACACCACCAATGTTTTCAATGTGGGTGTAGCATGTGTGGTGGTGGTGGGGTGGCAGCAATCAGATGTTCAGTTTTAGACAAATTGTGGTTGAAACGCCCAGTAGGTAGCTATTATGAGTTGAATTATATTCCCCAAAAGATATGATGAAGTCCTAACCCCCATACCTGTGCATATGACCACATTTGGAAATAGGGGGTCTTGGCAGATGTAATCAGATTGAGAATAGGTCATCTGGGTGGGTCCAAATTCAATATGGCCTGCCATAGATGTAAAAGGAGGAAATGTGCGGCAGGGACACACAGGGAGAATGCCACGGGGAGACAAGCAGAGGCCAGAGGACACAGCTGCAGACTAAGGAAGGCCAAGTATTGCGAGGAGCCACCAGAAGCTGGAAAGGCAGAAGTATACCCCCTAGATCCTGCAGAGGGAGCACGGCTCTGCCGACACCTTGATCTTGGACTGCTGGCCTACAGCACTGGGTGAGAGTCCATTGCTGTTGTTGAAGCCACCAACTCGTGGTACTCTTTTGGGGCAGCCCTGGGAAACCATCTGCATGGGCGTGCTACGTAGGAAGTGGGGCATGAGAGACTGGAGTCAGGAGCAAGGTCTGCACTGAGACATAAACCTGGGAATTTTTAGCACAAGGACAGTTTGTACAGCCAGAGACAGAATGAGAGCACCAAGGGAATGGGGTGTGGAACAAGAGGGAAAAGGGCCCAGCACCAGGGCTTAGAGCACCTTGGGGCTGAGTGGCAGGGAGAAAGGAGGAACCAGCAAGGACACCAAGAAAAGCAAAGGAAGACAAGATGCGGGTGTCTCGGAAGCCAAGTGCAGAAAATGTATCAAGGAAATGCAGATAATTAACTTTGCCTAATCCTTTCAAGTTGAATCAGTAACAGGAATGTAGAAATATAAATCAAACTACACACACACCAGGAAAATAAAAAATCACACAAGAAGTGAAATTCAATCCTAGTACACTATATGGTTCAGCTCTGAATAATGTATTTTCAAGTCTTAGCAGTGTAACAGTGGACTATTGATAAAACCAAAAAGGCATCATGTAGCTCAATTGGGAGAATACTGGCAAGAGATATACAAATGAGGTGGAGAGAGGAGAGAGAGACAGGTGTAAGGTGGCAATGTTTCTCTCCATAGTAGAAAGTCATGTAATATCTAGACCTTGAAATACAATAATTGTCATTAGGATGAGGAAACTGGAGGGGTAATTGAGGGACAGCCTTTTTCCCCCATAATAAGCCTTTTGGAACTATTTACCTTTTAAAATTATGTATATTGATATGGTTTGGCTGTGTTCCCTCCCAAATCTCATCTTGAATTTCCACATGCTGTGAGAGGGCCCGGGTGGGAGGTAATTGAATCATGGTGGCAGGTCTATTCCATTCTGTTTTTGTGATTGTGAATAACTCTCATGAGACCTGATGGTTTTATAAGGAGGAGTTTTCTTGCACAAGCTCTCTCTTTGCCCACTGCCATCCATGTAAGGCATGACTTGCTCCTCCTTGCCTTCCGCCATGATTGTGAGGCCTCCCCAGCCATGTGGAACTGTGAGTCCGTTAAACCTTTTTCCTGTATAAATTACCCAGTCTCAGGTATGTCTTATTAGTAGTGTGAAAACAGACTAATACAATATTAAGAAGAGAGCTGGGTATCCAAGTGGACTTAAAAACTGGCAGATACTCCTCCATACTTCAGCACTGCAGCCTGAAATTGTCCTGGAATGCTCAATGTCTAAATTGCAGTGGAAGTAATTCATGTTTGATTTGCTTTAAACAGTATTTTTTCATAACAAAATTTCATAATGTAACTTACAGTGCTTGCCCTAGATTTCAGATAATCTCAGGATTTCTAGAAAAGGGAACGTGCCACCCATAATATTCCATAACATGATCTGGGAACATTTCTGTTTGCACTGATTCGGGAGTTGTGCTAGTTCTTTTCCTTGAATGTGCATGTCACTTCTCTTTCAAAGTATTCAAAGCACTTTGCAGATTCCATTTCATTAATTGTCACAACATCCTGAGCTGCCATCCAGGCTCACAAGTGGGGAAGAGAGAAAGTGAGGCAAGGAGAATTGACATCGCTGGACCCAACAGATGGCAAGAAGGCTAGCTTCTTTTATGGCAGTGAGGTTTCAGGGACAAGAATAAAATTCAACTTATCTCCTTTTTTTTTTTTTTTTTTTTTTTTTTAACCAGTCTGGACCATCACTTTCTTATGTCAAACTTGAACTAAAACAGGTGAACAGCTTCCTTAAGAATGTTAGAAAGACAAATTTTACCTAAACTGACAAAAACATACTTTTGAAGTAAGTTGCCTGAACTGTGGTTCTATGAATTATTTATCTAAGAAATGTTAACAAGTCCAGGAAAAAAAAAGAATTGTTTGATATTAAAAAAAAAATTGGGGGATAGCCAAAACCATCTTGAAAGAAGAAGAACAAAGTTGGGGGACTCTCACTTCTGGATTTCAAAGCTTATGACAGAGCTACAGTCATCAGAAGGTGTAGTACTGGCATAAGGACACATCTGTGGGCCAGTGGAATTTAGTAGAGAGCCCAAAGAGAAACCCCCATATATGTGGCCAAATAATTTTTCTTTTTTTTTTTTTTGAGATAGAGTCTTGCTCTGTCACCCAGGTGGAGTGCAGTGGCATGATCTCAGCTCTCTGCAATCTCTACCTCCTGGGTTCAAGCCATTTTCCTGCCTCAGCCTCCTGAGTAGCTGGGATTACACCCACACCACCACACCCAGCTAATTCCTGCATTTTTTGTAGAGATGGGGTTTCCCCATGTTGGCCAGGCTGGTCTCAAGCTCATGACTTTAAGTGATCTACCTGCCTCAGCCTCCCAAAGTGCTGGATTGCAGGTGTGAGCCACCATGCCCAGCCACCAAATCATTTTTGACAAAGGTGCCAGGACCATCCAATGAGGAAAGGACAGTCTCTTCAACTAATGGCACTGGTACCAGTAGATACTCACATGCAAATTAATAAATTGAACCCTTATCTCACACCATATATAAAAATTTACTCAAATCACAAAACTGAACATAAGAACTAAACTAAAAACTCTTAGGATAATGCATACAGGAAAAGTTTTATGGCATTGGGTTTAGCAACGATTTTTCTGATACTATGCCAAATGCACAGGTAATAAAAGAAAAACTAGATAAATTTGACTTCATCAAAATTAAAAGCTTTTGTGCATCAATGAACACTATCAAGTGAGTGAAAAAGCAATCCACAGAAAGGGAGAAAATATTTGCAAATTATATCTGATAAGGAATTAACATACAGACTCTATTACCCAGTCTGTAACAACAACAGAAAACAACTCAATTCAAAAATGGGCAAAGAACATGAATAGGCTTTCTTTAAAGAAGATATACAAATGGGCAATAAACATGAAAAGACCCTCAACATCACCAGTCATCAGGGAAATGCAAATCAAAACCACAATGAGACACCACTTCACACCCATTAGGATGGCTGTTATCAAAAGTAATGGAAAATAACAAGTATTTACGAGGATGTGAAGACATTGGGATCCTTGCTTATGGGAATACAAAATGGTGCAACCACTGTGGAAAACAGTTTGATGGGTCCTCAGAAAGTTCAACATAGAATGGCCATATAATCTAGCAATTCCACTTCTAGGTATATTCCAAAAAGAGTTGAAAGAAAGGATCACACGGATACTTGTATATCAATGTTCACAGCAGCATGAATTATTCACAGTAACCAAAAGGTGGAAACAATCCAACAGTGGATTAATGGATAAACAAAGGTGGTGTGTGCACACAACGGAATATCATTCAGCCTTAAAAAGGAAGGGAATTCTGACACACGCAACAGCACAGATGAACCGTGAAGGCATTACGCTAAGTGAAATATGCCAGTCACAAAAAGACAAATACTGTAGGATTTCATTACATTAGGTCCCTAGGGTCGTTACACTCACAGAGACAGAAAGTAGAATGGTGGTTGCCAGGGGCTGGGGGTGGGACAAATGACAAAGTCTTGTTTAATGAGCAGAGAGTTTGTGTTTGGGAAGATGAAAAATTCTTTGTGGTGGTGATAGTGTGAATGTGCTTAACACTACTGAACTGCATACTTAAAAATTGTTCAACGATCCATTTTATGTTATGTGTATTTTATCACAAAATAAATAAACAAAAATGTTGTGCAATGCTATAGACCACGTCCATCTTGGAAAGTCACGATGTGTATTGAATCTTGTCATAAAGAACTCCATTTAGCCATGTTTAGCCCAGTGTTTCTCAAAGACACTGGAGCAGGGTCTGTTTATTTCTGCATGTGGGGCAGTGGTCAGAGGGATTCCAGTTTCAGAAGTGGCTATCGGGAGATTTTACAGCACAGAGGGTTGAGGTCACTGCTAAACTGATACACACAGTCAAATTAAAGAGTTTATTAGGGCAGTATTTTTGAAGCAGAACAAAACATTTGCATGTAAAGATGGTTCTGAAGATCCCAAGAGAAGAAAGAAAGGGGAGTTGGTTTTGGGATGAAAAACAGAAAGATTCCTCCTCTCCTAAAGAAGTCATCATTCCTATACTTTTGTTTTCCTTGCTGACAAAACATGGAAGAAAATCTGTGCCATGAGGTATGAAGCAGAAGTCATGTCCAGCGCTTCTTAGAGTAGCCAAAGCAAAAGCATATGTGGGGGGACTGGAGGTGGCAATTGGTGTGACTTACAGCCAGATGATCTCAGGAGCGACAGCACGCACGAGCCCCTAACACGCTCAGGAGGTCAGATTTCCGAGGGTTCCATCATCTCGAAGTGGCTTCCCAGCCAGTTCGGAGCCCGTGGTTGATCTCTTTCTGGGAAGGGTAAGAACTCGGGGCCTCAAACCTTCTGCCCTCCAGGCTTTGGAGTGATCACTCCTTCCTCATGGTGAGCCCCATTCTGGTGACATGCACGAATGATCCTAATGCAATCGCAATGCCATATGTTCTTTTCAGTCAGTGGTGGGAATTCCTGAAAAAGCAAAATTAAAAATGGGGGAAGGGACCCTTTCCTTGGTGCAGCCGAACTCTACAGCTGTGGCTGCAAAAAAGCCGAGACAAAAACTGGAGACTGCACCTCAGGCCAGGCCAGGCAGCCGCTCGGATGGAGCCAGGCCCGAAAGGCTGAGGAATGAACCGCACACACACATCGGCGCGCAGGTCTCTGTTCCACAGAGAAGGCCCCTGGGAGCTGCAGAGTCTCAGGAAAGCCTGCACGCCGATGGGCCCTCTGCACTTCCTGTTTTGTTACTTTGCATCTTTCATCTCTGCTGGACCCCGACACGTGGACCTTCCCCACCTGCCCCACGTGTGTCTACCCTCGACCCTCAGGACACAGGGCAGGACATGGCGATCGGCTCTTATGAGCGGCTCTTCTACAGCTCTCCAATTAATGAGCACTGAGGGCGCATACTTGGCGGCCACTTCTGAGTTATACCCAATTGTGCTTACAGCTGGAAAGGGAAAAAAAAAAAAACACCTGCTGTTCCCTCTCTTCCCCTCCCTCTCTCCTCCCTTCCTGGGTGCACTGCCTTGCAAGGGCCCGTCTTTGTCATCAAACGTGGGGTGCACCCAGCTTACCCCACTCATAGTACTCTCCAAATAGGTGCCTTTTCAATGGCAAAATCCAGTGGAAACAAATTCAGTCGAAGGGTCAATTATGGGCTGATTTTCATATTTATGGATGGAATACTTTTCCCCAAAAGACGCTAATGATAGCCTAAAGCACAGGCTAATCAAAACACCAGCCACTGAATGGGAAGAAGGCAAAGCTCCGCCGCTCTCCGCACGCGGAATGGTTACATCCTGCACAGTTTCCCATCTCAATCTCTTTCCAAATGAACGCTTTCTAAAATGTCTTGACAAAAGTCAGCATCTCCACACGCACACACACACACAAATCTTATTATTCCCCATCCTCCACTGGCAGAAATGACAACCTTGAACAAATAACATCTTTTGGTGTGGGCCTGTTAGCCGTCTGTCTTGGAGAAAGCTGGCAGCGCAGTCCCTGCGGGTCACCTCTGCGGTGCTATTTCAGGGATATTTAACGGTGTCTGGGGTTTTGCTTACCTTCGCTCAGGTACACTCTTTGTATCAGGTGAATTTGGGGTGATGAGCTTGAAGGTGGCCTTTGCCTCTAAGCTGCAGGTTCCATTTAGCCTCACATACACTGTCAAGGCCACCACGGAAACATGCCTGTGGTACAACCTCATCATCTCGCTCAACAAATTTGTTTTAACTGATATCAGATTTCATGATCGTCTTACATTTATTTGTCTAAAATGTACTTACACTGTAATTATAAATGTTCCATGAAACAATTACTAGTATGAAAGATGCATGTGTAAGTTTTATAAGATATTATCGGGTGGGCGTGGTGACTCATGCTTGTAATCCCAGAGGGCGCCGAGGTGGGTGGATCACCCCAGGTCAGGAGTTTGAGACCAGCCTGTCCAACATGACGAAACCCTGTCTCTACTAAAAACACAAAACTTAGCCAGGCATGGTGGTGCACGCCTGTAATCCCCGCTACTGGGGAGGCTGAGGCAAGAGAATCACTTGAACCTGGGAGGTAGAGGGTGCAGTGAGCCGAGATCACGCCATTGCACTCCAGCCTGGGCAACAGGGTGAGACTCCGTCTCAAAAAAAAAAATTAGAGAAAAGAAAAAGAATTGCACAATATTAATATTTTTGGACAAATATGAGTTGATTTACTGTGTTGCTGGGACTTATTTTAAAAATGTGCTACCTTCCCCTCATCTTCAAATCATTGTGGTCCACAGGTCCTTTCTCCCACGGAAGTTCCGTCCTCTCAGCTGTGGAAGTGACACTGTTAAGTGACTTCTTTCCTGATTCTGATTTTCAAGCCTTAAATACAGCCCATGCGCAGCTCTCTTTTTTGCTCCCTGACCTGACCTGTGCCACTTCTCACCATTTAATAACTAAACTTTAAGATGCAATACTTATATCTACAAATTATCAATGATGCTAACACAGGTCAGCTTTATTTCTGCAAATATGTACAGCTCCCATCTATTGAGCACATACCCTGGGCCAGAGCCTACACTAAGCACTTTATGTAGATTATCTCATTTAATCCTCACATCAGCTCCTTGAGGAAGGACATGCTATTGGTCAGCCTCAAATTTCAGATGAGGAAACTGAGTCTCAAACAGGTTACAGAATGGTCAGGTCATGTGTCTAATCACACAGGTAAGTTGGATTCAGCACAGGATTGACCTGGCTTCAAGGTTAGCACTCTTAAGTGTCACCAAAGCTGCCTTCCGTCCTGATGGAGGCACAGATGTGTGCTGAACGCATTTGGGCCGAGCCCTCCACATGGCCCAGGGATGGAGAAGCATCTCCCCTCCACCAGGACCTCTCAGTCAGCTGAGGAGGAGAGACACAGCCTGCTGGGAGAGCTGCTCGAGGTATTTAGAAGATTCCAAAACAGATGACCAAGTGGATGTGCCTGTGATGTCACCCCGCCTGGCCAAGGGTCAGCTCACGTGTGAAGAGCCTCTCACGGGCAGACAGAGCAAAGTGGGTGTGCAGGTTCACCAAGGGTACCCACTCTCTAGGGTTTCCCCTGAAACCATCATCTATGAAACAACCAACACTGAACAAGTTCATTGTGGTTTTGGCCTTGTGCTAACTGCCAGAGAATCAGCGGTATAATAGTGATCAGGTTACCTTACTTGGGCAAGATGAAGGGACATTACAAGTGTGATTGATCAAGGCCTCCAACAACAGGCTTTGAGTTCATCAAAGAAAACCATAATTCATAGGCCTGACGTAATCAGGTGATCCCTTGAAAGAGACTGGAAGCCACAGAGGTGTTCTCCTGCAGGCCTCAAAGAGGCAAATTGTCGTGTGGTGGAGGGGCCCCATGGCAGGCAGCAAAAACAAGGGGGGTAGCTTCTTGTTTTTGAGGGTGTCAGTTCTACCACACAAGCAATCGGCTTCAGCCAACCCCAGAGCTTGGAAGGGAGTACCCTGAGCCTCTGGAAAGATCACAGCAAAGGCCGTTGCCTTATTTCAGCCTGGCGAGCCCCTAAACAAAGAACCCAGACTTCCTAACCACAGAACCTGAGATTAACAGGTCACCGTTGACTGGAGTAAGTTTGGGATTAATTTGTTACTTAGCAATGGAAAACAAATATGTAAAGTCATCAAGAAAAATCAAGAAGCAATAGAAAACGGTGAGGGAGTCTATGAGCAAAGAAAAGCTGTGCAGTTCAAGCTCACACCGATGCCACTGAGGTGATACTATCCAGCCTGCAGCAGCTCGCAGCACCCATCCCGGGAAGTGAGAGGAGTGTCATTTGGAGTATGAAGCTCATTTCATGAAATATTGATATTAAAGCTGATTTTGCAATGAATTCAATCTAGACTCATTTTGATGAAAAGAATTGTAACCAAAATATGTGACAATCATCTCCCTTAGGAAACCTTTCCTAGAGCTCGAAAGCTCCTGGTGTCCTGGGCCCTTTTGTGATCCCCACTACAGCCCCCATGACTCTATGCTTAGCCAATTTGCAAAATTTAACCTGCAACTGTAGTCTTCATGTTGTTTTCTAATATTTATGAAAATACCAAACATCTAGCAGTAAATGTTGGTTCATTGCATGGATGAGATTATAGGAGGAAAACTACGTTTGCTTCTAGGTACCTGGAAATTGAACACAAACAATGAGTTCACTGGAAGCTGCAGGAAGGCAGAGACAGATAATGTCTGTCATCATCACCATAAGTTATATTGGGCTCCTAGCCCACCGCCTGTCACGTGGGGGACCCTCATTTTGTGAGCCTGTGTTTACCAACCAATCTCGTTGACTGAGGCTGGTGGAGCTAAAAGAAAGAAGGGTGAACTAAGTCAAGATTTAAGCTAAGACAAGCAAAGACTCAAACAGTTGAAAACATGGAAGTGGACATAGCTAGTGATGATGAAGGCAGGGTGAAGTAGACATTTAGTCCAAAAGTAGACACCAAATTGAATAACTAGAGGATACACAGTCTAGAACATGAACTGAACATCGCCAAAATACCAAACACAAAACAATCACAACAGTCCCAGAATATGACCTGATGTTTCCTTGATTATTCAGATCAGGGGGCTCACTGAAATCCTTTTGATTTCAACATGGCAGAATGAAGACTGAAGACTGCTGGGTCTGCCACCTGTTGGATTCACCTATAGGATCTGCCTTCTAAACTCAAGAGGGAGCCATGGACTTGCTCTCCACACCCTCATCCCAACCCAAGGATAGGAACTAGGATTCGGGTCAGGGCCACACATAATGGTTTCAGTGAGACTTTTGGTGAATGGAGGAAAGAACCCCTCACTTCTGGTTCTCTGAGGAGTACCGGTCCCAGGGAGCCTAAGCAGGAATCTGTTGGGGCTCCTGGTGAAGGATGCAGGGTTTCCATCTGTTTCCTCAAGGCCAAATAAATCCTCTTGACCCTTGTACACTCTAATCTAACTGCCTTGGCCAGCCCAGTGAAGCCCGTGATGGTAAGAAAAACTGTTCATTGACCAAGTAACCTCTCTGCACATCTCTTTTGGAAATCTGTGCTGTGAGTAGGTGAAGGACATAGCAATTCTGGATTCCAGCCACATACCTACTTGTTTCTACCTTGGACAGTCAATCCAAATCTTTCACAACTTACTTTCCTCTTGTCTAGACCCTTACTTTCTTCTTGTCATGGAGCTGAAAATTGGTGGTAATGGAGGACACCCCAATACAGTTGAACCCCATGAGGCAACTAATATGTTATTCTTCCAACTCAAACATAGGATTGATCTCAGGTATCCACCAGTGCATTTGCTGATTTATCAACTTAAAAGAGACATTTGAAAATGCCTTTCCTGATATTTTTGTGAACAAGAGATGAGAGACGAGAGCTGTCTAATGAGGGGTGCTTGTACTTGATCAAGCAAGTCTAATGACAATACAGTTTATTAGGCCCCTTCCACATATTGAGCACAGAGGGAGGAACATCCCATGTGCTTTTATAATTTTGATTCACAAAGTAACTGAGGTTCATGCAATAGTCCAGACTTCAGCCTCTGAATTGCAGGTTCTCTCCACAATAGCGTGACGCCAAAACAGTACAGATTAACGATGGAACACCATCCATTGCGGGGCGGCTATCTAGTACCTGTTGCAAGCTCACCATGTCCTTTAACGATGGATCATCGTCCACTGGGGGGCGGCAATCTAGTGACGGGTGCAAGCTCACCGTGCCCTTTTCCATACTTCTGTGCAAAACTTAGGCAAGGATATTGATGTCATTACAAATGATACCAAGCTGGGACCAATCTCAGCAATTTCAAATAAAACAAACAAAACCTAAATGTAAAGCTTGAGAACTTAGGTCCAAAAACTCAACAACACAAGCGTGCAATTCTCCTGATGTGGTTCAACACTAGCACACGCATTCGAAACTTAAACACCTTTAGTTGAGGACCTGCCAGGTGTCAACAGTGTGATGTGGTTGCCCATTAGCTGATTTGAAGGGCAGGATGGTCATTTCTTACCCTCTCTTTCTGTCCTGTTAGGAACATCATTTGGAAGTCGAGGTTGACTCCAAAGTGGGAGGAGACCAGACCCAGCTGCTCACTGCAATTCAAAGTATTGCCCCTCTCCCAAACCCTATCACTGAACAGAAATGAACGTGGGCACAGGGTTTACCACTGCATACAGAAATGACTGCCACAGCAGTGTTTTAAGGAACAAGACAGGATATCTCCCTTTAGCAGTGCAGCCATCAAATATCAAGCTTGAAACTGCATTTGTGTGATAAGACTTGAGAGAAGGTGGAATGGCACGGTGTGAAATGATCTGATAGCACGAAAAATTGTTGTTAGGAGGTGTTGGCACTTGAAAAACAACACATCTTGTTCCTGTTGGCTTCAGCCCGCGCTTACTCCAAGGATATTCTGCCATGGTCCTATTTGGAAATCTTCGGTACTGAGCGGATAGTGAGAGAACATGCACCCTGACAGCTGCCCTTTCCTTACAGACAGACACAGCATTCTGTTAAGTGGCTTGAGCAGACACAGAAAGTATTTGCTATATGTTTTCCTTTCTTAAATTTCATTTTATTTTTAGCTGACAGATAATTGTATATATTTTCAGGGTACAGTGTGATGTTTCATTACGTGCATATGTTATGGAATGACCAAATCAGGCTAATTAACATCTCCATCACCTATTTTTTTAATGTGGTATATGTACATAATGAAATACTATTCAGCCTTCAAGAAGCAGGATATTCTGCCATTTGTAACAACAGGGATGAACCTAGAGGACATTATGCCAAGTGAATTAAGCCAGCCGCAGAGAGATAAGTATGGCATGATCTCACTGATACGTGGAATTTTTTAAAAGTTAGACTCATAGAAGCAGAGAGTAGAATGATGGTTACCAGCCACTGGGCAGGGAAAGGAGGTAGACAGGTAAAGGGGAAAGGTTGCTGTATGTTTTTGGCTTTGTTTTCTACTCTAATATTTGAATACAGCATTGTTTCTGTGCATGCACACATAACACACACGCACAAGAAGGAACTCAGAGTCTGTGCTCAATTGTCCTGATGAGTAAGAATTTTTAATATGCAAATTCTGTTTGGGTAAAGTTTACCAAAAACAAATGGCAACGGATGCAGCTCAAAGTTTAATATCTATTGAATCATTTCCCCTCATTCCTGGCTTCTCTTCTGGAAGATTCTTTGGGGATTTTTTGTTGTTGTAATTGTTTTAAAGCTCTGAGGGCTGGGAAGAGTAACGTTTCTCTCGGGCAGATTGGCTGTGACATGTGTTCATATGTTCTTGATCATCACTTTCAGCTTCCTGCCTGTGACTGGTGGATCTTTTCTCGTTACATCAATTCCTCCCTTTCTCCTGCCTCCCACCCTTCGTTCCTCAGTACTGAACCTCTCCACCTCTGTTCCCATCCAAGGCAACTAAAACTATGACACTCAACGGCCTTCCTTTTCTATCCTCTCTGTAAACACAAGCTTTGAAGAGTGCACTACTTCCTTGTCTAGGAATAAGTTATGATTCTTCCTAAGTTGGGAGCTTTTAGCATGCTCATAGGAGACAGTGAGGAAGTGTGTGTGTGTGTGCGCGCGCACGCTCAAAGGAGAGGGGGGTGGGAGAGAGAGAAGTACAGAGTCCCAGGAATTATCTATGCATAAAGAAATTAAAAGAGAATATTTTCCAGAGCAATTGAAGCCCATCTCCTGAACAATGACGACAGCTCCTCATTTTCGACAACAAAAGAGGGCACGTAGGAGTCAGCTCATTAGAATATCTGTGGCTCTTTTCTGTTCTCTCTGCATTAAGCCCCCATAATGTCAGTTGTCACTTATTAATGACAATTAACTAGTAATCAGCAGTGAGACTCTTCGAGGTGGTCTTTGCCTGACAGGTGAAGAAAGAGAACATTGCGCAGTGCCACACGGTGACATGGAGCCTTCAAAGGGAGCACGGCATTTCCATAAATTATTTCAGAAAGAAAATTTCTTTTATACATTCTCTCTAAAGCTTAAGGATCTTTAACCCTAGAAAGGCCACACTCCCATGCTCTTTCTGTGATTTTTTTATTCCTTACTGAACGAAATCTTCAATCTACGATTGTTGTCACTGGGCTTCCCACCCTCCAGTCACCTTCATTCCTGTGCATTTATTGATTCCACCTGCTTAGTTTTAGTTGGGTCCATGTGCAAGGCATGGTCTGTGATGTCCACTGCTGGTGCACAGCCCTAGGGAGCTCCAGCCCTGAGGCGGAGGGCTGTGCTTGGAGCATTTCACTCTGCCTCACTGGCCTAGTGGCCCAACTCTGCCTTCACAGTCTTGAGCGCTGTCTCTCTCCCGCAGGTGGATCTATCCGCTCTTCCCTCATTCCTGATACAGGTGGCAGAAGGGCCATGATCTTTTAGAATCACAATGGAAACCACAAACCCAGTGCCACCCAAAACGGTTCTCCAGCCTTTCTAACCTGTACAGGGCCCGCCCCTCTCCTCCCCTGAGTCTCAGCTTTCCTCCTGCTGTTCTTCATCCTGAGACATAAAGAGAGTGTCCCCATCCCCCTGCCCTGCACACACACATGAGGCCATACAGATAGAGATGGACTGCACAGGCTCTTACCTGCTCTCCCATGGTTCTGTTCTCCTGGCTTCTTTACAATGCTAAAGAGCCTGGCTAACCTGAAGGGTTCTGTGAAGTGGGGAGTTTCGAGAAGAAAACATTTGGAGGGTGAATAAGAACGCTAAATATTATTGCTGCAGGAGAAATGTGTTCATCTTGTCTTTAAGGAGTTTAGGCTTAAGAAAGGCCAAATCTGGCCTTGGGAAGAAACGTGATGATACTTCACCATGGAGGGAGTGAAAGCAGTCAGGGTGCTACCTGCTGGGAGTGCATGGAGCAAGTGCATCGCCAATTTCACTTTTTAAAAAAGGGGGCTTATTCATGTCCAAGCAATGCAGTTATCATGGAAACCACTGACAAAAGGAATGATATCCAAACCAGTCTCTGAAACACCAGACTTTCTATTTCTGATGTGGGATTCCACTCTTAAAAAGGTAAGCCACCAGAAGCAGGAATCTAGGAATGCACCAGTCGGAGCGTCTCCAAAAGAAGCACCAAATTCTGAAATTTTAAGAAAAGTGAGAGGTCATCCAGACATAGGAACCTTGTGACTCCTTTTTCATAAATCTGTTGTTTTTCTCTGCAAAGTTTTAGTGACAAGAACTGGTGGTGCCTCTCTGGAGCTTTCCTGGTTTCCTTAGAATTTTGTGATATTACAAATCTTCCATGACAACAAATAAGATATTACATAGTGTTAGGCTCCCACTATCTAACCAGAACTTAAAGACAAGTATTCACATTACGTTTAAGAAAACAGTCACCATGCAAAAGATTGCCACTTTAAATTCCCTCCTATTTAAAAAAATATTTTTCATCATAATCTGAAGTTTGGACAAAGCCCTTTCCATCAGATTTCTGCTTGCAGATTATTTTAGAGTTTAAGGCTATTAGTTTCCACTAATTGATGAAAAAAGTTATGGAAAATGGAATGTGTCCTAATCAATATGTCTAGAGTCCAATTTTGAGATGTGGTCATTTATTATGCATTCAACAATGCAAAAACCCATGCTTCCACTAAATAAGACCAGTAATTGAGCTCCCCATCCTGGAATCTTGCGTATCCAAGTGAATGATGTGTGAATTTCACAACTCTAAAACAAGAAGGATGGGAATATCTGAGAGGAAAATTAATTGCTTTAAAAATGGAAATTAGATTTTACTAATTTGTAAATAAACATATTACAAAGTAATGCAAGTATTTAGGACATTACTGTCTCTTAAAGTTAACAAATCAAAACACAACTAAATACTGCTTTCAAAATTTTAGTGACGTAAAAGAGTCAAAAGTTGAAATTGGTAAGTATGTTTAATAATCATTAATCAATATTAATTAATGCCCAATCATTAATCAATTGGGCATAATGACATGAAAGCTATGGCTTAGAAATACGATTGAATATATAATTTTAAACTACATAGTAATAAATTATTCCCAAATGCCCATCCTTTTTGGTTTTGTTATCACACCATGCTTACCACACATCCACATACTCTGCTGTTCTACAAGGTGAAAAGGAAAATTTTAGTTTAGTTTCTTGGAGAAAATTGGAAAAATTACTCTGAAAACATGCATAAATACATTAAAATGTATCTAAAGAAGAAATATTTACTGAAAGGAGAAAAATGTTTTAATCTTAGGACCAGTTGGGGTTTTGTAACAGCCCATAGGAAACTCGGTTGTGTATGAATTGATTGGATGAATTTGGCTAATGGTCACAGTTATACAAAATGGGCTTTTCCTTATTATTTACATACTTTAGAAACTGGTGTTCCCAATGTATCTGTCCCCAGTTCCTTGCCACTAATGTACTTTTGGTCAAACAAGCTTTCAAGGAAAAATATCCCTGCAAGTTCAGTTTTGTTCAGAATGCTTCAGTCTTAAAGACTTCCTTTTAAATTCATCTTTAAGCACTGCATTCTAACCAGAAAAACTACATTTTTAGCTACTATTTAAATATGATGTGTGCCATATCTCAAATATTTTAACAAAATATGATCAAATATGTGGGCCCACTGTTTCCACTGTCTGTTCAAAGTAAAATATACTCTACACATCATCAGACAGCCTTTATATCAGTCAGATCAAATTGTAAATAGTTTTGGGTGATGTAAGAAAAATAATGACTGACTAGTTACAGGTCATCTAAACACTTTTGGTGAAACGCTATTGCTCTTTACGAAAGAAAATGAATCCCACGTACTCTTCAGCGCATCCTGGTCTTATTCAAGGTAACATGCTTCCTCATCGTCCTCACCCTTTGCTTGCTGGCCTCTGTGTGTGGCTAACAAGAATCTGGGTCAAAGACATCAGGGGCTTAGCAGGGTCCTTGAATTTCAGCTCTGGAACAAACTCACCTATGGGAGATGTTCTGATACAGATTTAAAAGTAGTCCCTCTCTCTTGACTTCTAGGTCAATCCAAGTGTTTTATATGGAGTCTACTCTAAGTGATCAAATCTCATCCTAGTAGGGTAGTGGCCACTCTATTTTGAAATTATCTTTGTTTTGCTCATCAATACTAATTGCAAATCAGCAATAGAAATAATAAAATTGGAGACTCCACTCCCTGTGAGCAAGTTGGGAAATTCGAAGAGAGTACAGAAGTACATTATTCATTTGAAGTCACTGGGGACCTTTTAATGAGACACAGCTTTGTGGATGAACAAGGGGGAACAGACCTGGAAGAGAACTCCCTGTTCTAGTCCCACATCCACAGAGGAGGCGCAGGGTCTTAGCTAAGTTCTTTCTCTCCTCTTTGTGGTTGGGTTGTCTATGGCCACTTGAGTTTAAATGAATCATGAAGGCCGGGCAGGCTGACTCACGCCTGTACTCCCAGCAATTTGGGAGGCCATGGCGGGCGGATCACTTGAGCTCAGGAGTTTGAGACCAGCCTGGGCAACATGGTGAAACCTCATCTCTAAAAATAATACAAAAATTAGGCTGGATGCGGTGGCTCAAGCCTGTAATCCCAGCACTTTGGGAGGCCGAGACGGGCAGATCACGAGGTCAGGAGATCGAGACCATCCTGGCTAACATGGTGAAACCCCGTCTCTACTAAAAAATACAAAAAAAAACTAGCCGGGCGAGGTGGCGGCGCCTGTAGTCCCAGCTACTCCGGAGGCCGAGGCAGGAGAATGGCGTCAACCGGGAGGCGGAGCTTGCAATGAGCTGAGATCCGGCCACTGCACTCCAGCCTGGGCGGCAGAGCGAGACTCCGTCTCAAAAAAAAAACAAAACAAAAAAGTAGCCGGGCATAGTGGTGTGTAACTGTGGTCCCAGATACTTGGGAGGTTGAGGTGGGACGATCACTTGAGTCAGTGAGGTCAAGACTGCAGTGAGCCAACGTCATGTTACTGCACTCCAGCCTGGGCAACAGAGTAAGACCCTGATTTAAAATAAATAAATAAAATCATAATTAATGTAAAAGTACTCCAGAAATCATACATGTCCTCGAATGATGTTTTAAATAACATAAATGAACAACCAACATTAAAAATATTATACATGAAAACATGAAGATTAAATTGGTTAATCAGTGAAAATGGCCAAAAACTTAAAAACATCAAACCCTTGTATTCACCCGGCAAAGGTGTGTAGAAACAGTCATTCTCATGCAAATAAGTGTCTAAACCAGTACAAGTTTTCCTGTGGGTAATTTGGCATGTGCATCAAATCACATTATGATGCAGCGACTTCAATTCTAGGTATTTATTGTAAGGAAATAATAAAAAATATTCACAATAATATTGAGTGGAATTTTTTGTACTCATATTTCTAATTGACAAAACTTGAAAAAGATTATCTAAATGTTGCTTTTAAAATTGTAATAGGGAATTGATTAAATAAATTATAGTGCAGCTCAAAAAGATTTAAAAATCCTCCATATGTAACAAAATGAGAAAATAGACATTATCTACTGTCAGGTAAAGAAGCAGCAAGGTACAAAAAGTATGTTGAACATGATCTCTAGTTTGTAGAAACATGGAAAAAAGATGTTAGCACCAAAATATTAGCAGTGATTTTTCTGTAGATGAAAACAATAGTTTTTATTAACTTCATGTTTATTTTCCAACTTTTCTACAATGACTGTATCACTTTTGTCATAAGAATAAAAGTTACATAAAAAGCACAAATTGTCTCCAAAAGAGATTTTACTTTTTGGTATCTTGTAAGCTAACAATTCAATAATTAGCTTTCAATGGTACCCACTATCTTCAGATAAATTATAATAAAATAAATAAGAAATTTTCCCTCGGAAAAAAGCAGAAATCTTTATGTGCACGTACAGGTTTCTGAACATTTGGAAGTAGGTTAGACATGCTTTAGACTAAAGTTAACAGTTTTTCAAAGGCTGTCAACTATAGATAGAAATGTCGAATCAGAAACGTTAGAATTTTTAATCACCTTTTTGCGTGCACTACGTAAAATGTTTGTTTCGCTTACATAAACCATTGTGTGCCATTATTTCACAGGTTCTATCTCTCTTTAAAAACTGACTACCTATCAAGCAACATCCTCACCCATTTTGGGGACTACCACAAACTTTAAAAAATTCTACATCTGAAGGAAAAAATACATGATTAGTTATTAACTCCAAGTCTCAAACTGCAAATATGAGTGCAAATCAGGGTGACACCTGCATGCGCACGACGGCCACCAGGCCAAACAAGACAGCTGAACCCTCCCCGGCCTCCTTGCCAGCGTCCCACAGGCTGGGACAGGTAGCTGACTCTCTCCAGGTGCCTAGGGCCATTTTGTCCCCACACCACAGAAGACGAAGATCTGTTCCCTGGGGCCGCGGGAGGACTTAGGCGGCCGAGAGGACCCAGTGCCATGCGTGGAGTTCATTTACTGGGACACACAAAACTACATGAAGTGAAGGGTGGACATGTTTCCTTGGACATCAGTGAAGGAAGGGGAAACGTGTCAAGTAAATCTTCAGAGTATAGGTATCCCAATCCTTCCCTGGATTATTCAATCCATTTGTATCCTTACAAATTGAGTTTCTGTATTACTAAGTATACCTGTATTCAATTCAAGTTGCTACAGAACCATAAAGACATCTTTCAACTTATTTTCTCAAATCCAGCAGACCATGGGGCGGTTACATTTTGCCATCCACAAGGGCTGCAGTGGGAGGTGAAGAGCAGCTCTGGCTGCTGAGCTGCATCCCATGCCCCCCAGCACCATCCTGAAGCCTTGCCTCTAGCTCCCCACCCCGTAGGAGACGCCCTGCCCTGGGTGACAGCAGAGATCCCCACCTGGGGTAGATCCCAAGGCCTGTAAGGAGGCATTCAGAGTGCGGTTCTGCAGCAAAAGCTGTTTGGACTCAAAGACCAAGTTTAGTCATTTAGTCGTTCGTAAGCCATGTGGCCTTGGGTCCGTTCCTCAACCCTGCTGTGCCTGGCTCCTCACCTGTAAACTGAGCGTGAAAGTAACAGAACCCACCGCATACAGTTGTGAGGAAGGAATGCGTTCATAGATGTGAAGCACTTGGAATTAGTCCTGAGCACAGAGGAAGCACTCGACAAATACTAGTGGGAGTCGCCAGGTTCATTATCACTTTCAAGGGTATGATTAAGATAACCTAGTCTCCTATGCATTGACTGAGAAATTACGGTCAAGACAACGTAGCAATACAGTTGGTGAGTTAGGAAGAAAAAAATTTAAAGGAAAACCCCAATTCAATGTCCATCCCCCAATGATCGGAACTCAAGTTGCCAGCCGCTTTGAAATGACTCAGTGCTCAGCTGCACACTGGGCCAGCGACCCCCTTCTGGGGAGCACTCACCTCCCTTTGTACCACTTCACCTGCTGCTGCTAACACGTTTGCTATAAGGGTGAAATCACATAATCACATGTTTGCGGGTTTGTGGTAAAATAAACATAACTTCAAAGCATTATTATGCAAAGCCCCCACACCACTGCCATAAGCCTAATTGTTATTCTTCTCTGTCACCCCTTGAGCCCAAAGTACATAATCACCCAGTAATTGAACTGAAATGTCTAAATGGCTGAGGCTCCTAAAGGACATAGCTATTTACCAATGAAAAAAGTCAGAAAAATTTAGCAAACCTCCCTGGCGCTCTGCTGCGTTGGTACAAAAGCCTGTGTAAATATGACCCACCTGGACCTACTCCTCCTCCTCAAATCATTAATGGAAACAGAACAATCCTCGCTGTCACGGGGCAATGTGAGAGAAATAATTAAAATATCACAATTGCTTAGCTGCTTCTGAACAGAGAGGTATAAGCTCTAACCTTTCTCAGGATATAATTTTATGAAAATGTAAGCAAAAGGCAGAAAAGTAAATTTTCCCGGTCGTGTCATTTAGTGCTTCTGGGGCTGGGGGGAGAGGTGAGGGGGCCTCAATGCCAATGCTTCCCTCAATGCAGACTGGGCAGTGAGTTTGGGCTTTCAGGGATGGGGGTCACCCTGGAGGTCGGGCGTTTTCATGGCAAGCGTCCTGGCACTCTCAGTAGAGCCCACCGTGCTCTAATCTGCAGAAAGAAGCCTCATTTCAAACACTGAATACAACAGCAGCCAGTTTTCTTTTTAAAAGTGTAGATTTTTAAAAGCTCAGAAATCAGGTTTTCCTCTTTGGAGCAACACAGAACTAATTCCTGGATCCTTGGGGTCTTTGCTGGTGGCGTAAGCCCTACCCCTCCACTCCCATCATTAAATCTCTGGATAGACACACAGGTTAATTACACATATTTTTAAATTCTGCAAAGGATTCTCCGAAGGACGCATCTCAGCCCACCTAAGTACAAAACAGCCATCACTCAATGGCTACACTCGGCAATCCTTGGCACCCAGTGGAGTTAAAAATTTTAATTATCATTTTTTAAAGCGCAATACTTATCATTTGAATGAAACATGTCAGCACACAAATCATGAAATGATGATTCTGAATAGAATTTTTGTTGGTTGATTGCATAAGCAATACCTCTTGTTGCTGAAATAACATCTCAAAGGCAAAATAATGACGACATGACAATCCGTGTAAATCAAGAACTGCATGTGGGTTTATTTTACATCTGAGAAAACAGTGGATTTAATTGTGTGAACCAAAATGTACTGTACAATATTAATGATAGAACATCAAAATGTATAATTAATAGTGCATTGCTTGCTTTGTTTTTATGTATTTATTTTTGTCTGACAGTCCCTCTGAGTACATGCATCTGGAGAGATGCAGGTGCCAGTAAAAGTCCTCTATTTAAATCAAGCTGCAGGAACTAAATTTTATTCAAAAATTGTGGTTTTACATTATATACACAGAAATTTAATATAAAATGACAATATAAAAAGTTAAAAGAGAAAGCATACAGCCAGAAGGTACAAAGAAAGTTGAAGAGATTAAAATGGTACGATATGTAACATACAGGAGTTTTTAAGCTGATGCTGGCAATTTACAAGGAAAGGACTCCAACGTTTGCCCCATTTTTTTTTCATTTACCAATGCAGCACGCTATAGAAAGGTCAGCTTGTACCAAAGCTTACATTTGTAAATAACTATAAACCGCAATATTTTACAGGAAAAAAGAAATAGCATTTTTACACATTTTTAAATAATAGCTTGCATACTTTTTTTTTGTTTTTTTTGTTTTTTTTGTTTTGCCGAAAGTGGCATTTTTCAGTATCCAGAGGGTTTGGGCATAGTGGCGAGTGGGTATCTGTTGTTGTTTTTTGTTTTAGACATGTAGAGGTGTGGCTTCCAAACCCCGTGAGTCCTAGACAGCTTTCTATCTTCCCACAGCTGCATGCATGTTTCCTCACAAACCAGTTCTGCATATAAAAGCTCATTTTTTAATTATTAAATAAGTTTTGTGTCTGACACAGCTTTTGATCTGAATGAAATGCCTTTAAGCCTTTTTTTTCTTTTTTCTTTTTTTCAAGTGAAAGGCACAGAAATGCAATTACGGTCCTCAAAGGGTTAAATTTGACACTACCAGGTTCTATGACCTTTATTGTCATGGCAACTTCGTCATTTTAGGATGTCTTTTTATCATTGTTATTTGTGTCTTTCTTTACTGCTAAATAATGTCTCTGAGTAGTGTGCCCCACTATTTCCTACGAAAGATAGCTTAACATCAAGAACAGATGTTGAAAATAAAGGTCAGACTTTGACTCACGGAAAAAGAAAAATAACATGCACAGATCGGACAGAGAGCATATAAATATACAAAATATGTGTAAGAAAACCAAGGTCCAGAGAGGCGGGCCAGCAACAAAGGAAAGACTGATTTTAGAGGCTCAGGCCAGGCCTAGTGCAGCTCGACGACGTTTAGTGCAATGTTCCACGGTCTCTTGCATACCTGGGCGCTACTGCTTCTCCAACTCAGTCACATAGATCAGGTGGTCCTCGGGGGACTTGCCGTGAGTCTTGCTAAGGTGCAGTTTGACTGCGTGCTTGCTCGCAAAAGTCCGGTTGCAGAGCTTACATTGGAATGTGGAGCCCAAGTCTTCCTCGGTGGCCCCCAGCGGGCCCAGAGGTTTGTTGGCGAGGACTTTCGAAACATTCTGCTGTTCTTGAATCTGATTGAGTGGCAGCTTGGATAGATCCTTCAGGCTGAAGCCCAAGTGCGTCTCCAAATGACTTATGTATGTAGACGCAGTTCTGAACTGAGAGGCACAATCGTTGCAAAAGAAAACAGGATGCCCTGTGTCCAGGTTCTTTAGGAATTTCGTTCCCCCTGTCCTCCTCAACTGGTACTTCACATTGGCCAGCCAGTGGCTGATGGTGGTCATGGAGAGGCCGGTAAACTTCGAGATGTGCACCCTCTCCTGCGGGCCCAGGTCCGACATGATGTACTTGCCCTCTGTGGTCTCCCGCAAGCTCGAGGCGAACTGGGCCTGCAGGATGAGCAGGTGCTGCGGGTTCCAATTGGACTGCCGGCCCTTCCTCTTGTGGACCGGTGACAGCTCGTCCAGTGCCTCCTCAAAGCTGCTGCCGTCAGCATCAGACTTCTCCGAAACCGTGGAGGGCGTGGAGGACTTGGGCGTCAGGCGGCCTGTGAGATTTTTCACCATGTCGGAGATGTCCATGAGCGCGCTCTCCCGCAGAGGTGACGCCACCGGATCGGCCATGCCAGACACCAGCGGCTTGTTCTTGGACTTGGTTAAGTCAATGGGCTGGTCGCTGTTTTCGTAGTAGTAGCGGTCGATGGCGTCGGCCTGCTTGACGGGGGCGGCGGGGCGCGCCGGCCTGTCCAGCATGCTGTTGCTGATCTTGTAGAGCATCGCCAGCGGGTCCAACGAGGCGCCCACGGGCTTGGACACCTTGCCCAGGTGGGTGTTCATGATGGACTGCAAAGCGCTCAGCGGGTTGATGAAGGAAGGCTCTGGCGAGTGGTCCGTGATGATCCCCAGGTTGTTACAGCCGTTGGTGACCTTTGCTTTGAGAGGCTCTGTACCGTTTGGGGTGTGAACGTCCAGCGGTCCCTCCTTTTTGGCCTTCCCGGTCTCAGCCTCAGGGCCCTTCTTCTGTTGTTTGCCGCTGACTTCCTCCATTTTAGGGAAATCTTTATTCTCTTTTGCTACGGGGGACGCAGCCTTGGCCGGGGAGCTCTTCTCCTTCTCAGGGGGCCTCTCCTCCTTCTTGATGCTGACCTTGCCCGTGACCTTCTCCACCAGCTCCTCCATGGCAGACACATTGCTCTTGTGCGGTGGGGGCGTGAGGCTCCCCGGGGAGTGCAGGAGGGCGTTGTGCTCGCTGGAAGACAGCGGCTTCACGCTGCCAGCATAGGACGGCTGCACCTGCACACTCTGCACGGCCGCCGGGAGTGGTTTCACGGTGCCCGGCAGCTGGTAGGCCGCGTGGATGCTGGGGTAACCACCCCACGAGGGCGCGCCATTCTGGGCTTTGCTAATGGCCGTGGAGACGGTATTCTCCAGGGACTTGAGAATGTCCAGCCCTCCCTTGGGGCTGTCGTCCAGGTCCTCCTCACGCAGGTAGGGGTACAGGGTGCTGGGCTCAAATTTCTCCGAGCTGTCCTCACTCTCCTCCTTGATCTTCTCCGCATCGCCAGCCACGGGCAGCTTCTCCTTCTCCGGCTCTTTCTTGTCTTCCGAAGCTGTGGACCCCGCGGGAGACGCGGGCTGCTTTTTGATGCTGGAGGCCGGCAGCCGCGTGTGGGTGGTGGGCGGCAGGGGGATGGACTGGATCTTCTCTTCCACCACAGGATCCAGCACCAGCTGCTTGCCCTTCTTTGAGGCTGAGGTGGTCACTTTCAGGAAGTGCCCGGTGACCATCATGTGGGCGGTGAGCTGCTGCAGGGTGTCGTGGGAGCTGCCACACTCCATGCACTTGAGGATCTGCGCCTTGCGGGCCTCGAACTGCCAGGTGTAGCTGGCACCGTTCTGGTAGCCGTAGCGGTTATTGGGTGTGACGTATGGGTTCGCCGCTTTCTGATCCTTGGCTGACTCACTCAGGGCCACCTCTGCGGCCATTCCTGCTGGCTCAGGGGAGCAGGGGGGCGCCAGGTCCTGCAGCGCCCGCTTTTTGGTGGAGGGGACCAGTTTGGTGATGGCTGGCACTGGCTCCTTCAGAGGCACTTTCTGGTAATGCTTGGTTTTGATCATGTGGACGCTGAGGTCCTGCAAGGACTCGAAGGAGTGTCCACAGTACATGCACTTCAGCACCTTCTGGGCGTCCTCCTTCCCCTCCATCTCCATCAGGGAGCGCTTCCTGGGCTTGGACCACCGCTTGGTCTTCTCGGAGTCCTTGTCCCTGTTGTCGTCGCGGTAGTGGCCTGTCTCGTTCATGTGCACCGTCAGTTCCACCAGCGTGTCGTACGCGGCGCTGCAGTCTTTGCACCGGAACTTGCTGGCGCCAGTGAAGACGGAGCCATAGAGCTTGTTGTTCTGGCGGTAGAGCTGCACGTGCTGAACAGGCTGGGCTCGGGGAGCAGCCCATACGAGGACGTCTGCTGCAGCGTCTTGGCCAGTGCGGCCTGGTGCCAGTCGTACCCCGAGTTGCTGCTGGTACTGGTGGTACTGCTGTGGCTGGTGCTGGAGCTGCAGCTGGTGCTGGGCGTGCTCGCCGTGGGGCCGGCGGTGCTGGCGGGGCAGACGGGGGGCGTGGGGGTAGGGGCGGAGCTCTCCTTCTGGCTGGCATCGTTGGTGCTGGTGGTGGAACCCGACTTCTTTAAATCCAGAGCTAAGCTGGACCAGCAGGACTCAGAGAACAAGTTTGCATACACAGCTTTGATCTGTGCCAGGCTGTCCTGGGGGTACGAGACACTGTCGGGACACTGTGGATCCTCCTTCTCTTCTCGAGAGGAAGAGCCTTTGAAATGGGCCAGCTGGTCGCTGCTCTCGCTGAAGGGCGACCCATAGCCCTGGTTAGTCGCAGAGCTGACTGGGGAGTTCTGGTAGCTCTGCGCCTCTTTGATCTCTGTCTCTTCATTGCACATGTACTCGCTTTCCTGAATGTCCAAAGACAGCCCGTCATCCTCCACGTGCTCTTCATCTATTTCTGCTGCCTTCAATTCTTCCTCAGGAACATAAGCTAGGAGAGAAAAGTAAAACCCAGTTAGAAGAAGTAAATCATCTTCAAGGACAGCCTCCCCAGCAGTTAGATGACCTTTAAGAAGATATTTGTCAGCCTAGCTCCCCAGACACAAGGCTACCCCAAGTTTACATATCTACTCCTTGGTAGGAGTTAGGTTTCGAAAGGTGCTGTCCCCTCCTGAGTGTGTCTTTAGCAAAGGGGACTGAACTGGAGGATGGCATCCTGTGCTCGTCCCAAAGATGTCAGTTTGACCCTTGCAGCCTGGTGGGAAGGGCAGGAACTTGGGACTCCAGCTACCATCCGCCAAGTACCCCTCCTATCGGCTGCTCCCTCCTAAGTGACCTAGGAGTACCCTCATGACTTCCACATGGAAAATACTTGTAAACACCCATCGGGCACGACTTGGTTATCAATTTTTAGAGCAGGATATTCACAGACAGTATTATATCACTCCCATAAATAAAAACACTCCTCAATGGCAAGCAATGAAAACACTCCGGTCTTCAGCAAAAGCAAGAACCCAACATGGCACCGCCAATCCCTGCCTGGGCAGAGTAAAGCACTACCCTCATGGGGCTGCCAGATGGCAAAAGCCATGGTTCATGTTCACCAAGGCCCAGAGCAGCCTCATTGACTGCAGCCAAAAGCTGGAAGGCACCAAAATGTCCACTGATGGTAGGAGGGATGAACGCGGTGTGGCGTTTAGTCTGTGCAGCAGCCTCCAGGCACCTGTGGCCGGAGACAGAGGCACACAGAGCAGGGGCCAGCAGTGACCGGCTCCCCAAACTGAGCAGATCCAAGTCAAGCGAAACATTTCCTTTGCATTAGTGGCCATGAAACTCCCTTTCACAAAGACGGGTTGATGAAAGCTGTGAGGCACTTTCCTGTAGTGGATCCTGACAGAAGGGCCTCCCGCACACAGTGGGAGGGGCCTGGGGCCAAGGCCAGCGCATGCTCAGGCCTGCCAACATCGTAAACCTGGACCTTCTGCTTCCTTCAGAAGGCAGAACATCGCTCAGGCTTGGAAAGGGAGTTCTGACACGCACCTCAGCGTGGATGCACCTCCAGGGCACAGTGCTCAGTGAAGGAAGCCGGTCACAAGAGGACACGTACCGCACGGCTCGCCTCACGTGAGGGCCCTAGAACTGTCACATTCATAGAAAAAGAAAGCAGAATGGTGGTGGGTGCCAGGAGAAGGAGGGGATAGGGACAGAGTTTCCATCTGGGAAGATGAGAAAGTTCCGGAGATGGAGGGTGGTGATGGCTGCACAACAATATGAACATTCTTAATGCCATGAAGCTGTGCACTTAAAATGGTTAAAATGGTCACTTATATGTTATAAATATTTTATCACAATAAAAGCTGTTTAATTACAAAAGCCCAACAGTCCACGCTCCATCCGCCGACTACAGGTCCACGACCCCGCAGCAGAGCGACCTCATGGGCTGAAGGCAGCGTTTCCCAGAGGGGCCTCCGGGATACAGCAGTTGTCCCAAGGATGAGGCTGGAGGGCACAGAAACCGAGATGCAACCTGGACTTGTGACTGCAGGACATGTCAGACCCTTCACTGCACAACCCACCTTCCCAATTCCCAAGGGAGACTACTGCAAGGAACACTGCCTCGGCTTCTTTGACCAAGGCACTTTTGCTTACTTTTCCCGTCTTGAGGGAACAACTCGCTGGACTAGAGTTCCATCAACAACTTGGGATATTCGGGGTTCAGATATTTTGCAGAAAGTCCCTAGTAAAATGCATTGATCTGACCTAAGAGAGGTGTCTCATTAAATATCATCATTCATGATCACATCATCACAGCCAGGGCCCAAGGGAACACGACAGCGAGGACACACATTTTCAGGGAGGACTGCTGGGAGGGACAGAAAACATCTTGGCTGCCCAAAGGGAGGATGCCAGGGGCAGCGGGGAGCAGTGTTAGAGCCTCAACACTTGCAAATGCAGGGCTTCCGATTCTAGCGGCAGCCACCACTCACAGGCACACGCACAATCGCCCGTGTACACACAAGCACACGCACACACACGCACAATGAGAGACGACTGAATCGGTCATGTGGAGAGTCTCTTCTAGCTCAGGCCGTCCTGAATGCTTGCACGCACTGCTCTTTCTGCACACAGCCTCAACTCCACCTCTAGTGAGAGCGTAAGACAATCTGCGCACCTGTGTTCACATGTTTCACAGCAGTGTGCGGAACGGCAGCAAATCGAGGAATCACGATTCTGTTCACACTGTGCTGTGATTGTGGAAAATAACCAACCATGTAAGACCTCAGGCCTCAACTATAGGCATCAACATCTGGGGAATGTTCGAGATGATTCTATGACTCCCCTGTAAACACTCATAAAATTAAAAGATAATTGCTAAGTTCAGGCACACTGTCATTCACCCCTAATTCTTAAAGGTTTAGGATGGCCCAGTTCTGAGGGTTCACTGCTCGTCACCTTTGAACCAGCCTGGCCTGGGTCATGTTGGCTTGGGCCACAAGGTGCAGCTCCTCTGTGTACTCGGAGGGTGACTCTGAAGGCTGCAGGGTGTGCTGGGCAGGGCAACGCCCGGGAGAGGCAGAAGGCCCAGGTTTATGATGTTGGCAGGCCTGAGCATGCGCTGGCCTTGGCCCCAGGCCCCTCTCACTGTGTGCGGGAGGCCCTTCTATCAGGATCCACTATAGGAAAGTGCCTCACAGCTTTCATCAACCCATCTTTGTGAAAGGGAGTTTCATGGCCACTAATGCAAAGGAAACGTTTCGCTTGACTTGGATCTGCTCAGTTTGGGGAGCCGGTCACTGCTGGCCCCTGCTCTGTGTGCCTCTGTCCCCGGCCACAGGTGCCTGGAGGCTGCTGCACAGACTAAACGAGCCCTCCCACGGCCCACCCCACAGCAGGCAGCCAACCTGTGTGTGCTAATAAGTGACTTTGTGTTCATTGGCTTGGTTAACCATATCCACATACGGTAGACTGGCTGGCTTGACCAACAGAACTTCCTTTCTCCCAGTCCTGGAGGCTGGAAGTCCCAGGTTAAGATCTGGCAGGGTTTGCTTTCTGGTGAGGCCTCTCCCTGGCTTGAGGATGGCAGCTCTCTCCCTGAATGGCTCTTCCTTCCAGCAGGTGGAAACAGAGAGCTCTTCCACTTCCTCTAAGGTCACCTCTGTTGGACAAGGGCCCTGTGACCCCATTGAACGTTAATTACTTCCTAAAGGCCCCTTCTCCAAATACAGCCCCAATGGGAGTCAGGGCTTCCACACACGAATGAAGGGGACATAATTCCGTCCATGGCAGGCTTCTGTCTCAACTCTGAAAACACAGAAATGGGAAGTTTGCTCTCATGCCTCTAGCGTGTGTTCAACACTGACCAGTCCTCGCCCTCTTGCTTGGAGCGGGCGCCCACAAAGGATGAGGGTCAGGAGTCAGGGCTGCGTCTCAGGACGTGGCCCGGCATCTCAGGACCGCATGGTGATGGCCTCCTCCCGGACCATCCTGTACCCTCACGCTCCCAGCAGGTGCAAGCGTCATCCAGACCAGGCTCCACTCGGCCGTCCTCCAAGACAGTCCATTCTGCACCCGGGAAGTTCCTAGGCTGAGCTACAATGTATCTCATTGCCAATCTGTGCCAGAACAGATTGGACCTCACAGATCCACAGAACGAGAAGGCCCTCCTAAGAGGTCATCTTCCCAGCACACCGTTTCCTTGCGCAGATGTCCACGGCCCTGTGTGGGCTCCAGGGGGTGCGGACATGGAAGGAGGGGGTCCATAAAGTCCCTGCCCTAGGGACAGGGACTCATGTCCCCGGGAAGAAGCGAAGCAGGGTGATCAGGCAGCCTGTGGCCGGGTAGGGGGAGGACACTTTTGGAAGGGAGGGAGCTCCATGTGGACCAGGGTGAAGGCTGGGCCCCCACAGGTTCAGGCTCTCCCTGCCCGTGCCCAGCATGCCCACCTTCCAGGTGCCATCTGGAGGCAGCTTCTCACTCCCCACCCGGTTGCACCCGTGAGCAGCATGTGGCCCTGTCCATCTCCGGACCCTCGGTGCCCGCTTCCCCCTCCCTGTTCTGAACTGCCGCATCCCCAGGTCGGCCTGCTGCTCTTGCCCATTCTTACCGCAGCCTCTCTCTGGCCAATCTCACCTTCTCCACAACCCCAGTGCCTGTGCCCACCAGAGCCATGGGCACGCCTGCACACCTGCCAGACACAGTCCCATCAGGGAGGATGCCTGTCCTGCTGCCCCCATGGTGCTTTCAGGGCCTGGCCCCACGTTGGGCCCATGGAAGGAGCCCCACTGTTCTAACACAGATCTAAGGTGACACGGGTACTCCACATCACACCTATGCTGTGTGCAAACAATGACACCCCACCGCCCGCTCCAGCACTGTCCTCCTCATAACAACAGCTCACTTTCTCCTCCTTCTGAACCTCCAGATTCAGATGTTACCAAATAACCCTAAACGAGAGTATCTGAGCCAGAAAAGCAGCGCGATCCTCAAAGCCTCCTGGTCCTCGGGCCCCGCATCCAAACTGGCCCTGCACTGATGACCAGGTGTGGCCAGAGCCTTCCAATGTCCCCCAACTGACGTCCCTCCACTCCTGGTCTGTGACATTCTCCCTTCCAGCAGACGCTGTGCTCCCAACAACCCTGAGTTCAAGCCTTTGTTGAAGCTGTGTGTCCCAGGCAGGGCATCTGGACCCTCACTGCTGCCCCGCCTGTGCCCAGCCCTCCATGCCCAGCCCGCTCTATCTGGTCCCAGGCAGCCCTTCTTCCACAGGGGAGTGCCCAGTCTGGATGTCAGCCCTCCCCCACTCTCTGCCTGGTGTGAGCTACTGAGCCCTCCCTCATCCCTCCAGGGAGGCTCATAGGTCATCTCCTTATGCCACCCTCTCAACCCCCTCACAAAATTCACCACTCCTAGAAGAATCTGGAGCTGTTACCTGTCTGTCCTCTTCATCAAGCTGTGAACTCTTCCACTCAACTAACACAGCACAGGCTCCCGCGCCTCTGGGTTGAGTATTTGCATCCCATTGCCTCATTTAATTCTCACAACCCTTTAAGCTAAGTATCACTGAAACACCTATTCCACTGGAAAGAAAACAGAGTCTCAGAGAAGTTGACTGACTTCCCCGAAGTAACACAGGAAACAAACGATGGAAACATGATTTGAAAGTGAGTCACTGATTCCCAGCCCTGTCTTTCTCCTTTGCCAAGTTATTTTCTTTTGTCTCATTAACATCTAAATGCCAGAGAAGATATGGAGTAAATGTTTTTAAATGAATGAATGACCAAAAGTAATTCTGTATTAAGTATTTAGAACAGCAACAGCCATTATGTGCCAGACACAGTGTTGTGTGTATGAGAGAATCTCAAAGAAAAAGAGTGAAGGGAGAGAAATGTTAAAACATTGATATCCTCTAGCCCAGTCATTTTATTTTTTTGAAGTTAGTCTAAGAAGTTAATATGAAATGCAGAAAAAGCTTCATGCCCAAAGATGTCCCTTATACAAGATGTCCTCTTATACACATAAAACTTGCCACGGTCTAAATCTTCAACAATAAGGAGTGGTTACACGAACTAGTATTTATTCCCAGGATGCAGTATCCTTCAAACATGAGAAAGTATATTTTAATAACATGGAGAAAGTAATGAAATGAAAAAAGCAGAAGACAAAATTATATACACAGCACAAATAAAAAATCCTTTTCAAGAATGTTACAGTGTTTTCTATCTAGATAATAAATACATGGGTTAGTTATCATTGAATGAAGTGGTTCCTGATAAATATCGTATTTTCGAAATCTTCAGTGTTTTCAGTCCAGCCAGCATGGACTAGCCATTGAACACCATTGCTGGAATGAATTCGCTAGAAGCACATTGTCACGGAATGTCTACCAGCCGCAGCCGCAGCCACCAGGCAGATCCTGGGAGTTAGGGAGCGTGGAGAATGGCATGGCCCAGCCGCAGCCACAGCCACAGCCACCAGGCAGATCCTGGGAGTCAGGGAGCGTGGAGAATGGCATGGCCCAGCCTGGGACAGGAATGTTGGGAAAGGCTTTATTAATTGTTACTGTGTTTTAATGTTAAAAATGAAAGGGGGTTTGGGACGATCGGGGATGCAGATGGTGTCTGGGTTGAGAATATGAGTGGGCTCCTGCTCCATACTGCCAGAGAGGCTGTCCTGGGTGAAAGGGGGTTTGGGACGATCGGGGATGCAGATAGTGTCTGGGTTGAGAACATGAGTGGGCTCCTGCTCCACACTGCCAGAGAGGCTGTCCTGGTTTGCTCTGCCTCAGTTCCCCCAAGTCCCTGACCACAGTGGCCGCCTCCCACCTTCCTCCTGCTCCAGCTCCTCAATGCCACAGCCACTGCAGGGCATTCTCCACCCAGCCTTCCCATGGTAGGGGCTGCAGAGTCTGACAAGCAGGAGGGCTGGCGGCCCAGAGCCTTTCCCACAGTGGCTCACCACACACAGCTGTCACCATGCTAGGCCTTAGCTGATGCGGTTTCCTCACTGCTGTCCTTGCCCTCCGAACCTTCTGGCATTTATACTTTCATCATATACTCTTCCAGTTTATTTAATCCTGATGATCTTCTATCTTTCAGCTATTTTACTATGCTACTATGTTCTTTTTGCTCATCCTACCTATTTTTTTAACTAGCTAACCTTCTCCCCTCTAACTTACAAGAGATGCGAGGAAGCACAAACCTTCAAGACAGCTGGGAGGACGGCCTACCCTCCACCCTGCATCACTGGGCACCATTTCTCACTGGCCCGAACCTGCCCTCCGGACCCCAAGCAGCTCTTCTGTCCCCGTTGGATAAAGCGCATCCCCACCATTCTCCCACCGCCCCAGTCCAGGGGCCCTGAGGCTGAAGTGCTGGTCAGGGTGGCCTCTTGTCTGAAGCTCTTGTGACCATGGAAGGGAACAGCCTCTGGGACAGCTACAGACATTAGTGGGTGCAAGGGACTCCACGGTCCCACAGATGGAGGTGGGCAGGAGGATGCCCCATGAAAGACTCCATATTAAATCCGTGACTGGACTGCCAGCCTCACCTTACCCTCTTCCTCCATCATTGCAAGACCCTTCGAGGACTGGCTTAGTTCCAAGGACTCAATAATAATAAAAATCATAATAGTAACTGGAGCCACAGTACCACCTCCAGACAACCACTCCAGCACCCAGCACTGGAGGACCCGTGCTTCTGATCTCCCCCATCACAGCTGAGTGGCCAAGGGTCCTCCCAAGGCTCAACCAGGCAGCAGCAGGCCAGGCTCCAAGCAGCCTCTGCCTCCCTCCACACCCGGTCTGCTCAACACAGTGCACTGAGCCTCCCAGTTCTTCTGCCCCCACAGGCCCCCAACAAGGTCCCGTACCCTTCCAAAACTGGGGAGCAGGCAGAGAGCACCACATCCCAGGGCCAGAACCCCTCAGAAGGACTGAAAATCAACAGAGTTTCATTTTAAGAGTTTAGGACCCAGGGAGAAGACGACAGCTGGGTGTCACAGGACAAAGCCTGAGAAGGGAGAAATTCCAACCCAGAACCCAGGGTGCCTGCAAACAAGAGCAACCCAACACCCTGGCTTCCGTATTAGGCAAAGAAGGAGTGCTTGGAGTTTGCTAAGTCTGTATCTGGGAGGAATGTGCCAACCACATTGGGAAGCCAGCCCCTCCCCCAACCCCCGGGGCTATACCTGTCACACACAGCAAGGTCCACTAATCCACCCTGGATGTGTGCACGGGTGATCCAAAGGGGTGCTCCCCAGGAGCCTGGGCCTGAAAAGACAGAGTGAACTGGGGTGGGACTGACACCCCAGTGGTTCGCCTTTATGGGGCTTACACTAGCATGGCCATTGCTGTGGTTTCTTTAGTAGAACAGATCCCCCCACCCACCCCATTAGCACGGCAGAAGAAGAGAGATGGAAGGTACGGATTTGATGTCTAGAGAGCATGGCAGGAGCCCAGGCTCAGACACGTACACATAGTGTGACCCGATACACTCACTCACTCCTTGGGACCTCGGTCTCCCCACTGGTACAATCATTGTCCCCACTGGAACAATGTCTTTTGGGGTTACAGGAAGTATTTATGGCAATGACAGAATCATTACCATCAGTATGTGGCCCAACTGTGTGCTTGTCAGCTGCTGTGGTCTGAATGTTTGTACCCCCGCCCTCGAATTCCTCTGTTGAAATCTAACCCCCTACGGTAATGGTAGAACGAGGTAGGGCCTGTAGGAGGTCACCGGGAAAGAGCCCTCAAGAACAGCATGAGTGCCCTTATTTTTGAAAAGGCTCCAGAGAGCTGCCTTGCCCCTTCTACCACCTGAGGACACAGTGAGAGCACAGCGTCTACACACAGGAGGCAGGCCCTCACCAGCTCCCGGATCTGCTGCTGCCTTGACCTCCCACCTCCCAGGCCCAGAACTGTGAGTCATACATGTCTGTTGCTCACAGTCCACACACAGACACACAGTCCACAGTGCTCTGCTACAACGGCCCGAAGGAACTAGGATGCCTGCTCCTCCTCTTCCTTACACCCTGTAGACTCACAGGATGAATCAGAAAACGTCCTGCACGCAGACGTGCCATCGTCCTGTGGCTGTGGGAACCTGCTTAACTTCATGCCACTCAAATACATGGGAACAATAGGAACAAAATAACGATAAGCCCATCCCAGCCCAAGCCCATCCCTTCAGTTAAGACTGAAGCTGAGCCAGCATCAGTGTTAACTGTTGCTTAGATGGTGCTCTGACAGTCAGATGTGAAATCCGGGCCACGGATCACCTGGGCCCTTCTTGTTCCTCTTTTCCCTGTGCCTGCCTTTCAGAGGCTTTGCTGATGATTAGAGCATCTGCCAAAGAACAGAGGAAGGAAGGGAGAGGTGGGGAAACCCACGCCAGGCAGAAATGCTGTTCCTTGTGAAGAGCTCTTTGGAGGCCTGACGGAGGAGGTGGTGGACACAAACGATAGCCATAAGGTCAGGAAACTCTGTCTACCCAAGTTCTCTCTTCCTCATTAGCACATGTAAGTGAGAGCTGACTGTGAAAGAGGAATGATGTTCAAAAGTGACAAACCCAAACGCAGGTCTTCAGTCCCTGCTTGGTGACTGCCTTACAGTAAATACCAACTTTCACTATTGTATTGCCACCTGGTGAAACTATATAATCTTATCAAATTACATGTTTATCTCAATCAAACTATTTTTCAGACTGGCAAACGTGATATCCATGAACAGATGGCCATTATAGCAAAATACATTTACTCCAAGGGGCCAATTCTCAAAAGGGGCCTCCCCACACCTAAGTGATGCATGTACAGCTTCGATTCACTGTCGAATCTTACGACACACACTGTCTTCCAAATTTATAATTGATCACTCATAAAGTAATGCCCCCTTCATTATGGAGAGAGCAGGTGGTTTTGATGAAAGTTAGAATACACTGGGAAACAAAAAATGCAGAGAGAGCAGACACAGGCAGAGCCCAGTCCTTCCTCCTCAGGAAAGAAGGTAAAAATACAATATATGCGCTAATTTATTAACATTGTTCTGATTTCTTGCAGGAAGACCGACACCCTGCCAAGCAAAGCTGAAAGGCCACTTTTGCTCTGACATGCTAGAAACAAAAAATTTTCTATTACTTTGGCAAATTTTAGTTGCCTGATACCAATTATTAATGTACTGGTTTACTTAAGCATTTGATGTATAAGAGAACTACTTTATTTACTTAAAGCCCAATAGAGATGGGTGCAAAATCTCAGAAATCACCACTAAAGAACTTATTCATGTACAATGAAAAATACATAGAAATATAATTTAAATACATATATTTATTATTATGGTTATTATATATACATAAGAAACCAGTAAACGTTAAAAAAAAAAAATAGAAACAATTTTTAGAATTTCAGAGTCTGCACATAAAATGACCTAAAGGCTTTTCCCAATTCTGATTTTAATTAGGAATCCACAGGTAACTATTTTAAAACAAACATAATTTCTTCTTTCTCTCACTGCCCTTGAATTCAATTTCAAGTTAAGTGGGGAATAAGAAAACTAATTTAAGACTCTCTTGCTGTTCCCAATAAGCACTTTAGGTGTTAATCTTCTGTCTAGAGTTTGTCAACAATGGACTTAATAAGTAGCACAAATCAGAGCTTAAACTGTAATTTAAAAGATGAAAACCTTTGATTTTCAGTGCTGTCAGGAAGAAAAAGAGGACATTATATGAGAATCTTAAATAATTAAAAGAAGTCAAAATAAAGTGGGAAGAGCAAAAAGCAAGTAACACTTCGACGCACCTGAGAGAGCACATGGCTGTTTCCTGACTACTGGAGTGCACGTTCACACGTGGTGGAAATGCTCTCTTATTCCAGAAACCAAGCTAGGCATCCCCAAGCTGTGCATACCCAAAGACCTGCACTCAAAACAGCAGCCGATTTCAGTTTTTACCCCCACGTCTGGGGGAAGAGAAATCCCGCCCTGAGACAGTCTGACGACCCTGGGTCTACAAACCCAATATGAGCAAACACCAGCTTCCAACTTGGTATTATCTGACCCCCTGAAACTAAAACAGGACTTTCAGCAGCCAGGGTAGGGCTCGCCCTGATGAGAAACATTTAGAAATCCAGAGAGGAGACTTGTGCATGGCACACCCTGTCAAATGGCTGAAGTGAGTGTAAAGTAACACAACTCAGATTAAGTACCAGCTCATTCTCTGACTACATGCTGCCAGCCATCACTGAGAACTACTAACAAACGTTGCCAAATCTACTGCTGCCTGATAACGCAGTTACCTTCACAGCACTGCACACTGTACTCTCGCAACACTTTAACACAAAGTTTACTCCTAAAAGGTGAACTTCTACAGGCCTTCCCAAGGGTCTCAGAGGATGGGAGGGAGAGATCAAGGACTGAAGGCTCTTCCACAGTCTCCAAAACCCACAAAGGGCTTATGTCTCAGAATATGCCTCCATTTTAAAAGCCAGTAGCTTATTCCCATCAACACACAGGATACAGAAAAGAAACAGGAATGCCAATCCCCAGGCCATCGCGGTGTGGATGTAGGCAAGTGGCAAGGATGTGTACCAGGCACCTGTGCTGCTACTGATGGGAGACTAGCACCAACATCCAGCACAGAGTTAGGAGAACTTTTATCTTTAAAAGTGGCTACAGACAGAAATTATTTACCAGTGTGATGAACCACGAGCTAACATATCCTGCATAATTGTTTCTATACTTGACTGGAAACCAAATACAGGGTAACATAACACCTGCCTTTATTTAAATCCCTTTAGTAACAATATTCGGTGTCTGATTCAAAAGTCATATCAACACTATCATGACAGAAAATAAAATTCTTTATCTTAATAATTAGGTTTATTTTTACTATTATCAGTGAATTCTCATAATTGCTTTACAAGATGCCTTTTAAAGGCATCTTTACTCTGGCAGCGAGAAAGACAGACAGACAAAGATAGAGAGAGACATAACAACTTACAAGTTTAGCTAATTATTTGTGACAATGCTTTGTTTTCATTATAAGCTACAATTTTCTAAAAATCTGTTGTTTTCACTATAAGCTACAGTTTTCTAACAATCTTTAGTTCTTATGGGTACAAATGTACTGGAATATATTATGATATTTGTAGAAATGCTTATTTCTAGCAATGAACCTATCAGAATATCCTTTACCAGGGGAATGAATAAAATCTTTTAGCCTAAAAGATTTTTATAAGAGAGGCTACTGAATCACAGAAAATAAAGTCACCACCTCTGCATTTTCTCCACTACACCCTCACTGTTGGCGTCACCAGCCCCCCGCCATCACCTCACCCCACCGCACGAAAATCTGAATGAGTAAGCTTCAAAATGGTAACTGCAGTATAAAATTCTTCTTTTACAATTACTTATAGAAATAAATGACATTTTCCCCATCAAATAAAACAAAGACTCCAGATCATCATTTTTGCTATTTCTTTTTGTGTCAAAACAGCTTTGCCATCACTCCCCCACCCTTCCTGAGCCTAGTACGATGGTGCAGAATGTGACAGTGTGAGCATGTACAGTGTGTCCTGCCATCGGGGGGACACTCACAGCACCCTACAGACTGCAAGGAACCGTGTGAACCAGCAAGCACCAGCAGCCCAGGAGGAGGCGCCGCCAGCCTTCACATGCATGCATGTGTGGGTGGGTGCGGGTTTGCAAGAGTGCACACGTGTGTGTGCACATAGGTGTGAGTGTGTGCAGGTGAGTGTGTATGTGCATGGGTGTGAATAAAAAATTTTAAATTATATAGGCCCTACCATTCCCAAAATGGAAATGGGACAACTGGTTCTTATGGTTAGACTTCATTTTTTAATTAAATCTTGTTAAAATTTTTTGTCGTAAAATGTGCCTTCTGGATGCCAATGTGTCCCTGAAGATATGCTGTCACCCTGAGCAACATGAAATTATGTGTGTTCTAATGCGAGTGGACATAAGGCAATGTATACGGTCCCTGTTAGAGCCTCATATAACACCAACAATGTGTGACCTGACGGTTTACAATGTAAACACACACACACCATCTGAAAAACATTCTCATCTCAAATTGTAATTATATGAGGCACAAACATCGTATCTTTAGCAAATTAGATAAAAATTATGTTTCTCAATTTGTAGCCCAACATTGTTTAAAACATCTTTGTTTCTTTAAAGAAAACAAGACTCACTCTAGTCAACAGTCATTTTTAAGGATGGGTGAGAAGTGACAGCTGTATTTGCTTTTTAATGGCTAAATGTGGTAAAGTTGCAAATTCCCTCGCGTCTTAATAACACTGGCTCTGAGCAATTAGGTTTCTATTCTCCCCGAACTTGCATCTTAATCTGTACCCCAATTATGCACAAAATAAAGGTGTTTTCTTAAACCATCCTGTTTTATATTCCATAAGAGGTGAACACTCCCAGAATGCTGCCTTCCTGTGATCGCTGCTCTGTGGATAGATGAACCAGTGTGGGTGCTTTGCTAAAGAGCTGAAGCAACAATAGAAGAAAGGCTTCCCCGAACATGCCCCGCTTTCTAAAAGTCAGCTTCAAATCTATCCTGAAAAATCCAGCAGACACCCCAAATACCCACACACACTATGGAACATCCGTGGACCCCATCTCTTCCTCCTCGGTGGCAAAACACCCTGATGAAAAGCAGAAGGTGTGTTCCTTTCATAAAAGGCGCTCAGCTTTCACAGTGTTCCCACATTGGGATGTTTGGAGTCACTGGGATATTAGTATTCATATGACAGGCCAGCTGACTAGGTGTTTCCATTTCTAACTCATCTGGATAGTAAATAACACAGTCTTCATAGGAGAAAGGTAGCAATACTGGAAAATACAATGTACAAATGCAGCATTTTAGGATGAAAATATGTTGAACAAGCCACATTAACATACTTGGATTGACAACGATGTTATGGGGCACATATTCCCCTTGAGAGATGACCTGATATTCTCTCTAGAAGGAGAATACAAGTACAGGGATACAGTGACAAGGAATTGAGTTCCAATTTAAATTCTTTTTAAATAGCACTAGCAAGCCAAGTGAAATGGCTCTTCTTCACATTAACAACTTAAAGAACTAGAGTGACTCTCTAGGCAAAGAGAAGGCCACTCTGAAAGAGGATTATTTCTAATTACAAAGAAATGAAGAAAACGCCAGTTCTCCGTCCTCCCTTTAAGTTTTAGAGAGTCCTAAGAGATCTAGTAGAATCGCCCTGTGGTTTTGCCCAGCTGAAGATGAGCCTGGCAGGCAGCCCATTAGAGGGGTGCACACAGATCCCTGGCCCCTCCTCCCCTCTTTCCCTCTCATCCTCCCTTAGAATGAAAAGAGCACATTATTAGCAAAGGTCTGCAAAGGAGACCAAGGCGCCTTGCGTGCCCGCGCAGTTCTGCAGGATTCTCATCTCTGAGACCTGCGCGCTCTTCCTGTTCTATCTGAGAAACTATACATCCGAGCGTTCTCATTAGGGCTCCCATCACCAAAGGGAGTGGAGATGAATCAGTCTATGCCCCCTCCTCTCTCTGCTCTGTCGAGATGATTTCATTGAAATGTTCATTTTCATCCCTGCTGGCAACATTCGAATGGAAGTATTTAACCTGTTTCCATTACTTATACAAATTACCATTATGGGGTAGGACAGATGTTAGAATCACGCCACATAACTGACTTCCATACATTCTTTACAGGAAGTGAGAGGAGAAGGAAGGCAGCTAGATCATATTATCCAGGCTCAATCTTGTTCTCTCTGTTACCAGATTCATTAACTTCGCACATCAGCATTTCACTTTCTTTCTTCGTGGAAATTCCCAGGCTAGTTGGACTCATTTAATTTGGAGAGAGAAACCTTCGTCAGTGATAATGTTTTGATCAGGTGCGTTAAGGGGGTGGGGAGGGGACCAGGAAGCGGGAAGGGGGGAGGGGCAAGAAAAAAGAAGAGGGGGAAGAGGAAACAACCTTGTCGAAAATGCTGCCTTCCCAACATGAATGATAAAAGAGAAGTCAGTCAGAGATGCAGGGACTCAAAGATGGCTGTCACTTCAGATAGGCACGGGCACAACTCACCTAGACAGGTGACACTTTGGTGGAGCAAAATCCTGCTGCATTATTGAGCACACCAGGGATAGGGCTCAGGAAGACGCAGGCCCAGGGTGCCTGGGGCACCTAATAGAGAAGTGAATTCTGCAGGTGAGTGGATTTCACTCTTCATTTGCATCCTTGAGTGAAGCGAGAGATAAAGTTTCCCAGCTAAAAAGATGGAAGAAGGTGCTTCAGTCTTAGTCTGGGTTCAAGCCTCAAGCATTCTTCACAGTATTCCTCCCTGATCTATCCAAAGGAGAGGCTGGAGGGATGCCCACATAACGAGGGGATGTGCAGGGCCCTTACGCGAGTCATTACTTGCATTTTCAAAAATTTAGTATAAACAATTCCTAGTCTAAGGACATTTTCTCCGATTTCTTCTGATCGGCTGCCTGTGAGGTCCCTGAGTCCACGCTGCAACCACGTCTCTAGACACAGACTACAAGTGGGATTCCTGGAGAATGCACAAGGTTTGGGTAACACAATTTCTAAAATAAATGATGCATTCATGGAGCATAACAAACAAAACAAATTCTATCTCTTCTGTTTCTGCAGGAAAGTCTCTTACTGAGATCAGCTGAAGCAAGCACAGGTCCTCAACTCCCAACTTTGAACTTCATTTCCATGGTGGTCTCTTTCCCTTCAGCCTCCTTTGGTTCTGCCCATGAAAATGCTTGGAGAACAAGATTGAGTATGTTTCACTTAATGAAAACAGAGGGGGAAAGAAAAGATTCAGAAAAAAAGAAAACACACTCATAAAATCTAAACTACACCATGGGAGTGGGCTAAAAAATGGAAGTTGTTAAAGTCAAGTCAGAGTAGGAAAAAAGGATGTTTGATGCTAACAGTTCCTAAATACTCACGACAGTAGCCTGAAAGAAGACAGTATATACGTACAAATATATTCTCTGTAGAAAGCCCACTCCGATCATCGGAAGCCATTTTTTTCAGTAACAATATTGAAATCTAATCTCAAATAGGAAGAAAACATGTTCTCGGATAATGATCCACCTGGATAGAGAAGGATATTTTTCTAGCACACTTGTAATTTATTTGGGAGGACTATATTTGAGAGAAAAAATTTATTTGTTCTTGAATAAACATTTCATACCCACAGAATATCTGCTCAACCAGCATTATGCTTTGCATTAAAATGTCGTTGAACAGGAACAGGTTAATATCTGCTGAACCCTTCCTCTGGACCAGGCACCATCGTTAAGTACTCTACACGTATTAACTGTGTTAGCTCCTCACCAACACTACAAGGGGAAATCCTCTTTCACTCTCTATTCCCACATGAGGAAACTGGGGCACAGAGGTTAAGTGAGGTGCCCCAGGTCACGCCGTTGGTAAGACAAGGAGCAGGGGCTTTCCCTAGATGGTCCACCCCAGAACCAGGCTCCAGACACACAGCCATAATGCTGCAATGGGCCATCTCTATCAGCAACTGTAAGTGGCATGAGTTTAAACCTGATTCCAATTTCAGAATAGGGTGCTTGCAAAATCAGGTCCTTGTCTACATGAAGGTCAACAAAATTGGTCTTGGGTAGTTCTCCCTAAAAGTTCTGGTCACATGTATCCACCATGACAGGCTACAGAGGACAGTATTTTCAGGACTGCCATTTATGGGATGGCTACAACGCCCTGTCGGAATCTGTTTCCAGCCACATCGACTCAGGGTCCATCACAGAGACAGAAGGTAGAACGGTGGCTGCTGGGAGCCAGGGGAGCTGGGAACAAGGGGTACTGTTTAATGGGTACCGAGTTTCAGTTTAGTTTGAGAAGATGAAAAAGTTCTGGGAATGGATGGGGTGGTGATGGCTATACAGCAATGCAAATGGATTTAATGCCACTGAACTGAACACTTAATAATGGTTAATATAATTTTATACATCTTATCAATTTTATACATTTTACTACAATAGAAAAATAGGAGGATCAAAAACATCTGTTTCCAACCTCGCCAGCCAGGCTCCCTCTATGGAGTCAGCTCTGCTCCACCCGACAGCTGCCCCTCGACAAACAGGCTCCAGCGTTGCCACCTGCCAGCCTTCGGGGCCCTCCCCCAACTCCCCCCGGCCCGTGATTCCCCCACACCCTGCGGCCACTTAATCATAGTACAGGGGAGGTAACCACGGGTCTAGTGATCTGTCTTCCTGCTGGGCCAGGTCTCCTTGAGCACAGAACAACATCTTAGTGAACCTTGGATCCTGGCAGCTAACACGGTGCCTGGAACAAAGTAGATGTTCCGTAACTACAGGCTGGATAGTGAATTAAAGAATGAGCAGACCCTGCATGTAATCCAAAGCAAACCGATGCAGATACATGCGCTGAGGCTGTGGCTTGTTTCCATACATGTGATGCAAATTTCCATGTGGCCCAATCACCTGGGAAGGTGAACCCTGCTGTATTAGAGCAGAAACACATCTTTTATCAATCTCCAGTATAAAATACTTGTTTAAGGAGACTGTCTAAAAGATCGTATTTCCAGTATGCTGGCCACCTAGCCCATGTGGTAGTCAACACGAAGCCTCACTGTCGTCAATCAAACACAGTTCTTCCCAAGTTCTGAAGGCCCTCATGATTTGACTGTGAATAGGAACAACACATCAACTGGAATCATAAAGGGAAGAAAATTGGGTGGAAAAGGGAAAAACAGCCACTCTGAAATCCTGTCTCAGAAGATCCATCTTTCCTGAGTTGTGCCTCCCGTTAAATCAGTAAGAATATCTGTCAGAGACATCGCGCTACACCATTTGGCTGATGTCAAACCTAAATAAACCAGATCAGAAAACCAGCAAGTGGCAGGAGGGAAATGAATGGGCACAGAACAGTCTCACTGTAACTCACACGGTTTGCTTGCTGATTTTTTGGGGAGGGGAAGGAGGGAAGTCGTGGCAATCACTGCAGTCATTTGCAGTACTAATGTCCAATTCAGCCTCCTTTCATTCCCCTGATTTAGGTGGTCAGAGTGGTTTTGTAGCCGACACGGGGAAGCTGCGCTGTTTAGCAGGCAGTTTAATGGGAAACTGGCAGTCTTATTTCTTTTCTAGATTTGGTTTGTCACTAGGTCTCCATTACATGCCACTCAGCTTTGATGTCTTTGGACAGGACTGATCAAAAGATGTCATTTGACCTACACAGCATGGCAGAAACTTGGAGAAGTCTCATAAAGCGACACTCTGGCTGTAAATAAAATGACATTATTATTTCCTCTCTCCTATCATGTAGAAAAGCCAATTATGGTAATGCACTGCATGTCAATGAAAATACAGCAATCTTTTTGGAGCAGCGACTGCAGGCATCAGTGCTGCAACTCTCCTTCCTGGGAAAATCTGCCCATTGGAAAATGAAGAGGAAGGAGGTGATAGATGTCTTAAAGACTGTTAATAAAATCCTGGACAGCCAAGAAAAGTGCAAGTCAGCAAAACAATTGGAAGTGTAAAATGCAAACTGTTAAGTTTCCAAATTATCTAATAATTTAATCTTTGGTGATTTATATTCTGTCACCAAAATGGCCAGTATCATGTCCTGCATTTCTTAGCATTTGACTGACAGGAAGGGCAATGTATAGTGCTAATAACCCCCTTTGAACCCACTTCTTCTTGAGGAAGCTGACTCAGAGGGGAGGGGAAATTCTGACCTTGTCCCTGAGATTCATTTAGAAGTTGCAGTCATGAGGTGTAGTGCTGTCTGCCCTGTGTCGAGGAGACGATGTAAAATGTCATACAGGCTACTGTGCTGCTATTGTTTCAGAATGCCCGATTTTATGCATTTCCACTTGTGCAAAACATTCACCATCTTTCTCATACTCAAGCATGTGTCAGAACTGAATATGCACAGGAAAGGTCTCTCTTCCCCTTTTCAGAAGCATTTCTTATACCCAGCATCATTTCTGTCACAAACGGCTATCATTTAACAGTACATACTTATTCACTCCATTTAGGGAAGAACCCTCTCCTTTGTCCTCTGCACTCAAAATGTCTCCCCCTAATTCAGAGACACTTGAAGCCTATTGCCTGTGATGGATTTCAGGACTCACTGGAGCAGCCCTACCACGGTTTACGGTCTGGAAGCAATGAGCAGCCTTCCATCTCCTTGAATCCCATCTCTGGTTGTTACTCCATGCCAAACCTCTGAAGAAACGCTTGCCACTACGCTCACACACAGTGTGGCTGCCTGACTCCATGGTCTGTGGGTGAGATGGGGTCCATCTCTTCCGTGACTATCCTATGTGTCCAAGATGCAGCATTAACCTGTGTTTTCAGTCGGCATCATTTCTTCGAGTTGGAAAAAGATGGCTTCAGACCAGCTTTGGCAGGATTAGGGGCAGAGCCGCCATGTAAAACAAGGTTTTCTCCCAGGGGATACATTTTAATATTTCTGTAATCATGGTGTATATTCATTTTAAGAAAAAATAGAGCCATGCAATTTGTGTCCATTGAAATCAAGGAAATAAAGCAATTTTCAGAGCTACTAAGTCTGTGACAGAAATAAAAACTCTTTGGCTATGTCAGAAAATTTTTTAAATGCTCTTAATTGTTTGGGTAAAAGAAATTTCATTATGACAAGTCATTTCCAAGCACACATTGCAACTACATCTTTTTCCCCTGCAATTTAATTTTGGTGCATAATACAGTTCAGATTAAATTTAGAAGCTTCATCACATTTTAGAAACTTTAAATAATATTCTTTATGTCAATACTGCCAGGGCGTAACAAGATCTGACACTTGTAAGGCTACAAATTGCACTGAACACAGTCCCAGGGAGTCCCCGCCAGGACCCAGCGCCCAGCTCCTGCCGGTGATCTATAGGAGCCCACAACTATAGTTCTTGACTCCAGCACCATCAATTGTAGTCTGCAGGTGGTAGGTGAAAGAAAATTTAAGCGGTTCAATTTTAGTGCCACTTTTTGGCTTTCAAAAGACATCCTTATGTTTCAAGAGAACGTAAGACTGTGACCTGTTTTCCTATCCTCTGTTCTGCTTCCTGAGGACTGCATTGATTACCATTACTCCTACATACAAGTTGGATTTCTGTTCATGAATACTCTAGCCAAGGTCTATAAGCAGCTCACACCCACCCCTCCTTGAAGCTCCTGCCTCATTATAAGGGGACCTATGTTATCTGCACATGAACTCAATGAAAACGGACTCTATGAATTCTTGTTTTTACTTGGAGGCCTAGTATTATCTACAACCTATAAATCAATCCACTGTATTGAAGTCGGGAGGCTTTCCTTAAAGAGCTACTGTTTGATCTATTCCTAACTTGGAAAAAGAATTCTAGAACAGATGAGTTGACTTCGACAGCTAAGTGTGAGGACAGGGTGAGGCCCTAGCACCGGGCTGCAAGTCTCCTCCCACACCACATGTGTATCATGGGCCGTGGTCTGCCACCCTTCTAGTAACCCTTGTCCGATGGGACAGCATCAACTGCTCGCCTGGGAATGGGGGCCTCTGTGGTCTAGGCTCAGGACACCAAAAACGGTGAGCAGTGCAGGTCTCTGTGCAGTAATAAAATGTTAGTACCACTTGCTTTAATTAAGAATTTCCTCCAGATCTCATTTAACCTCAGGCTAGAAGACTTGGTTCTTTCCAAAGAACACTTTTGTAAACTGATTCCCAAATCTGACAAGAAAAAAGACAGTCTATTGTTAAGCAATCCTAGAAAAGCATTATTTCGGTAAATATAAGAAGTACTTTATTGCCTTTTAGGTGGGATTTCATGAGATTCATGTAAAGGGGAAAATAGTAAAGTCATCATCGGACAGGAAAATGACAAAGCATTTCTGCTTTGAGGGGGGCTCATCTAGAAAGTAGGAGGGAATGAGATGGGGGGAAGCAGATTTATCCACTGGATATTTCATTCTCTACCCCAATATTAAATTTTATGTGGGGAATCTAGGAGTTTAAAAGCTTCACATTTTTCTGTAATAAAAAAGAAATACAATATCCTGTTGCTATGCACAGTGACACTTTATGCAGCAAAGAAAACCATTCTCCTTAGCTATTCTTTGAAATACGACCTACGACGTCATTTAATTTTTGAAAACCCTAAGGTCATGTAACACACTTTCTCTGTCATTTGTAAGTACATTAACTCAGTGGCCATACGACAGTGAAATTATGATAATGGGTTGCTAAAATGGGTCAGGCAGGCATTGCATTTCATGTTAGCTTCAAACAACCATCAGGACGCAGCCCAAATCAAATATGACAGTAGAAAAGCACAGAGTTTACTTTTCTTAAAGTGTTTCTACTTACTCAAGCACACATACATGACGAGCCAAAGGGACCCCACCTCAGTGAACTGCAAGAAAATATTCCACTCAAAGACAAATTTCTCTTAAATTTTTTTTTTTTTTTTTTTTGCTTTAAAACTCACAGATGTCGAGATAAAAGAGAAAGAGGTCAAAGTGGGCTGCTTTCCAAAACATTTCTCTACCACGGTCCAAGATTTGAACAAGTGGGATCATATTCTGCATGTAAAATTGCTCTATTAAATTAAAATATTTTAAAACAGAAGCATATTTAACGTACCCATTTAAGCCAAAAAAAATTTTTAATAACACTTGTTTTGTGCTGAACTCTTGTGAGAAGTGAGAAGAAACAGAAAGTAGAAATTTATTTTAGCTGTGGATAGTACATCTTTGCTAAAGCATAATTGAGCAAAAAAGGCCTAGAATTCATAACTAGAAATGTTTGTCTCCTCAATGTCAAAAAAATTCCTTATAAAATAACAGATTTGACACTAAAGTTTAAGAATAAACTTTAAAAAAGACATTTAAGTATGCACGCCCTGATAAGCTTATCCTGACTCGCTTCCATAATCCCGTATCTACACAGTCCCTTCCCTTGCACGCAGGGGCTGGCCTCCAGTTGGCCCAGGTATCATGCTCCTGATTCAGGAGACCCTGCCAAAGAACCCCACCTCAAAGCACAATCACTTTGGGCTCAGAATTAAGTTGCTAACTACCTATGTATCAGAGTGCAATTCCTTTTAAATAGCCCTTTCCCTTTCTTCTCCTTCTCCTACACTAAAAAAAAAAAAAAATTCTGTCAGTATAATAGTTCTTGGGAGAATGCTAAGCATGAGGCTGATGAACACAAAGGCACAGAAACACCACCCGCATGCAGAAGTTATCTGAATGGCAGAGATAATTGCTAAAATAATTATTTTGATAGAAGCCAGCTGAAAGCTTCTGTAGTGTATTTTACTATTCCCGTTAAGGGTAAACTATCCATTTCAGATATATGCTATCCACAAACATATTTACTGGATGACATTTTGTTTTCAATTTCTTTTTGGAAAAATAATCATATCAAAAAGCAGGGACTTTAAGGGCCAGCTAACTATATTTTTAACATGTACTTCTGATTATTGTGCTATAATCTTATAAATGAGTGGCACCATGCGATCTTATGAAGCAATATCTCCAGTCTATAAAATAGCACTGCATTTATAGCAAGAGAAGAAACATAAAGGATATTCTGGACTATTCTATGGTTAGCATCAGCTTCGGCTCCTTGAAACGGGTGGAGTTGACGGACAATGGAATAGAATGTAGTATAACCACAGTAGCCTTGAGCAAAGACACAATTATAGCTGAAAAGCATCTTAGATGCCTGACTGTTGCTAGCATCAGGGTATAAATCAACAATTGCTTCTTTCCTTTTCCTCTGCAGCTTCCTCCCCTCCAAATTCAAAACACAGAGACTTCCAGTATCAAAAACTTGGTAAAAGGTCATTTTGTTTTCCTCAATATCATAAAAATAGCATAACTGGATCTGACATCCACATGTAAATCAGTTCAAGAAAACACTGATTTTCCTTCACACTAAATTATTGTATCTATATGAAATGTTGATACAAACAACACAACTAACAAAAAATACCATCCCTGTGGTTTAATCCCAAGATGAAATAAGAAACACAGACATATTGAACATGGTTACTGTCTCTTGGCAGCATCACTAAAGCAAACCATTTCCTTAACTGATAAGTACATACCTAATTTAATTATGTTAAGAGTTCGGAATGCTAACATTCACTTGCAAGAAAGGGGATTTATAAAATACACAGCAAGGTGTCAGAGAATATATTGATTATTGATTATTTATTTATACTGATATTTAACACAAAACAAATGGATGTATCTCTCTAAGATACTGAGAAAGAACCAAGGAGACAGATTATTTAAATGACAGTGACATAAATGGAAGTGCAGGTAGATCTAGCACCTCATGATCCTCAAAAAGGTGTCATAAGTCAAAGCGATAAAACTTGAATTTGATTTCACCCTAGAAATAATCTTAGCTTGCTAGATTACATTCTAGATGATTTCATGCCCTTAATTTTTTTAAAAAAAGATGTGACCATAAGTAACATGTTTAATCAAATATTTAACGAACCTCCATACTGAATAGTATGAAGCTTCCTGATGTACACACATACTCATTGTGGAGGCAGCATGGCTTAATAGAAAAAGCTCAGGACTGTTACCCAGAAAACTAGCCTCTTATCTTAATCATACAACGACACTGCTGGGAAACTTGTAGAGGGTCCATAATCTACCCTGAGTCTCTGTGTCCTCATCAACGAAAATGGCAGGGTTGGAGCAGATGATCTCTAAAACCCATTGTGACCTGAAAATGTTCTCTGAGCCCCTTGAAGGCCAGAAGCACAATGCCACGTACAGGGCACAGATGGAAGAGAGGGTGGTAATGCTTCTCAAGAAGAAGAACGGAGCTTCCCTGAGTCTAAACAGATTTCAAAAGGCAGAGGGAGAACAGGAAAGACGCTGAGAAGAGGGACTACATAAAGGGAGGCATGGCCACCAGAGACTGTGTGGCACTTGGAAACAGAAGTGCCTTGCTGCCATCCCGGAGTGAAGACTGCATTTGCTTTTGTTACAACAGGACCACTCTTGAGGTCAGATATATGCTTAATGCAAGTGCATTTTAGAGAGAATAAATACTATTTTCTCAAGTTTAAAAGAACAAACCTGATGGTCCCAGCCAAGAGGCCAACTGACAATTTACATTTATATCGTAAGCCCGTAAGCCACACTCTCCATGTCTGCACAGGCCACAGTCTGGGTAGCGCCTGTAACAATGCTTGGCACACACTTGATGAATATTTGTTCAATAGATAAAAGAAAAAATATAGAAGAGCATATACGATTGTCTTTCATGTGACTCAGTGTCATGTAGTACAACATAGTACCTTACTTCATCATTCCTGCCATGGTTTTTTGTTTGTTTTGTACTTTTTATCGTATCACTAAAGGGGAAGGCAGCTCCTTAAAGTCTATAGTGACCACAATCTTCTGGTAACCTCCTGCAGCAAAAGAAATGCTTTCTGAGAAATCAGGAGTTTTGCTTCACCAAGCTCTTACTTCAGCGTAAATTTCTTCCTAAAAAGGAAAGCCTCAGAGACCAGTTTTGCATCTCTCAACTGGCTCTAAGAGTCTGTCAGCTTTTTCAGGCCACCATCTCATCGAAACCAGCAGCTTTCGCCTGCACTCTGAAGACACACCAGGCGCAATCCCTATCTCCTGGAGAGAATACAGGTCACTCCTCCAATTCTTCCTTCTCAACACCAAAAGCCTGAAGGGTTTGGCTTGAATGATGGCCAAAGACCACGTGAGCTGTAGCTACTTATTTGCTTGTTCACTACACTGTAAGTGGATTTGTAAGGTTATCCTATATGGAAATTAACATGCACCCCTGACGTCAAAACTCTCATTTGATTTCAAATACCCCAAAGCAAGTCTTTTCACTTCGGCCAAAGGTCCTACAGCATTCAAATGATGACAGCAGCTCTTAGAAGTGCACTGTGACTTTCTCTTATCAGTCATTTAAGAACTGAATACACTACGTAACTATGAAATGAGAAATTATGTTGTAAACAAGATAGAACCAGAAGCCTGAAGAAAGCCACACAGAACTCACACGCTGTGCACGTGTCGCTCTGGGCAGCAGCCCCTGCTGGAAGCAGTGGCCACCCTCTCGCTCTGTGGCTGAGCTGAGGGACTGAGGCTTTCTCCCCTCTGGTCATCTCATCCAAGGCTGAGCTGATGGTCGGTGTCAGCATGAGCTGACAAGACTCCTGACATTCTTTAGAGAATGTCTTTCTGTAGAGAGGTGACTGTTGTCCTTCAAAAGAATAACCCCGGGAAGGCCATAAACGTGTTACAATGATGTTGCCATGAGTCAAAGCGTTTTTGGAACGTCTCCACGGCAGAATTAGACAGCGAGTCTCTTAAGAGATACAGTTCTCTTACCTACCGTCCCAAATCCTCCACCCTTTCCCATCTCTCCTTCCTCTTCCTACTCGGCCGGGTCGTAGGCCCTAGGGTTGTTTGCCAACACTCAGGTCCTGCTCCTCCAAGTACATCGTGGAATTGGGCTTCTCTGTCTCCGTGGGAGGAGATGTGACCAATGAAACGTGAGTGGAAGTGACATATTTCACTTTCGGGAGAAGCCCGTACACTCCCCCACGCTCCCCCCGGCCGAGATCAGCAGCGAGGAAAAAGGGACGCGTGTCCCACGGATGGAGAAATTTCCATCCATTTTCCTTTGACATCAGAGCTGCTGTAAAAAGAGTAGGTATAAAAGTAAGAGCACCTGAAATCAAGCTGCCTGTGGGTACCCGGAACTTGGGGAGTAAGGCTTCCCTGGCATGTCACCACCACAGCCGCAAGCTTGGGTCTGATGCCTGGGCATTCCACCAAAGTGTGTTTCACATCAGTGTTGACAAAAAGAGCCACAAAGGCAAAACTGAGGCACATCCAGGAAACTCCCAGTGAAAAGGCTGGGGCGATGGTCCCCCCTCCCCTCCCCAACTCTGCCCTCTGCACACCTTTATGAAGATCAGCCAGCAGCTGCCTGTGTCTCTCTAGCGCAGGACAGACACAGCCTGAACTCTATGCATAGTACTGGGCTATGAGAAAAGAGAAGGAAAAGATGACTTCGTTCACAGACACAGAGCTTCTGCTGGTGCTCTTCTGCATAGTCCAAAACCATTTACTGAGCTTCTGCTACTTGGCACCAGACTACTTCTGCGGGGAACACAAGATGAAGACTGTCTTTGTCTTCACAGAACTTAAAGGTAGGATGTGAAAAAAGGATACCTTCAACCCATTTTAATACACAACAAAATGCTGTGAGCAATATCCTAGAGTATAGGCCGAATGCTGGGGAAAATGCAAAAGTGGGAGATATTTTTCTTTTGTCCAGGAAGATAAAAATAAATATTTGCTATTGAAATGAATTCACATGTTAGTGACTGAAGGCCAGGGAAACACGAGAAGCCGCAGGCTAAGAGGCTGGCCTGGGGCACAGAAAGAACCCCTCCGGAGCCAGGCCTGCCCTCATTCGTGCATTCGTCCATTTATTCATTTACTAATTCACAAGGTTAGGACGCGAACGCTGAATCATGGGCCGAGAGCTGCCATCAAGCACAGAGCTGACTTGAGACCTGAAAGGCATCAGTACGAAGGGCTGCATGGAGTTGGGACATCACACACACTCAAGAAGTGGAAGGTGCCCTAATCTATCCAGAGGGGTTTCCCTTCCAGAAGCAATTTGGCAATTAAAAGTATGCATACTCTTTGACCCCAGGATATCCTACTTTTATATCCTTGGAAATAAAAACACCCATAGGTAAATACCCAGCAGCACTGTTTAGGGTGAGCCACAGCCTGAGCGTTCACCAATAAGGTACAGTAATGTATTCCCTTAGTTGCAGGGGATACATGATACATAGTGTTTTTTCTTCTATACATACATACCCATTATAAAAGTTAATTTATAAATTTGCCACAGTAAGAGATTAACAATTATAATAAAATAGAACAATCATAACTATGTACTGTAATGAAAGTTTTGTGAATGGGGTCTCTTTCTCTCTCAAAATATCACACTGTACTCACCCTTCTTCTTCTGTGATCTGTTGATTTGATAACCAAGACAGCTACTAAGTGACTAACAGGGGCAAGTGGCAACTACAGTGTGGATATGCCGGGCAAAGGGGTGATTTGTGTCCTAGGAGGAACCATGTAGGACTGTACAAGATTTCATCACGCTACTCAGAATGGCACACAATTTAAAACTTATGCATTTATTTCTGGAATTTTCTGTTTAATATTTTTGGACAATGGTTGCCTGCCTGTGGGTGAGTAAAATCGTAGAAAGCGAAACTGAGGATAAGCAGGGCAGCTACTGCAATGGCCACTCACATGGGCTGGCCACACCTTGGAGAGTCTGCAGCATGAAAGAGGCTGAGTGAAATCTCTCTGTGGAGCAATGATTGTGACTTATTTTTAAGTGCAAAAATCAAAACTGTGCTGTAATGAATTCCATTTTTTAGAAAATAAAGAAAACCCCACACACATTCCTAAGTTTTCATAGACCTGTGTGAGCACATAGAAAGGTGAGGAAGACAGAACCAGGCAGCTCCTACTGGTTACCTTTAGGGGAGGAGGAAAGTGAAATGGACAAAGGGCAAAAGACGAGTGACCTTCTTCAAACTTTTCTTATGAAATGTCAATGCTTTATAACTTTGCATTACTATTTTTAAGTATCCACTTTTATAATTTTTTAATAGCAAGTTAAGAACATGTGAGTAAAATGGCAGCTGGCACGAACATCACCACTGCCATCGTCAGCATCATCACCACCATCGTCATCCATCAGTGGATGGCACAGTCACCTGCCCTGATCTTCACTGTGAGCTCAAGTGAGGAGGGCAGTCCTGGATGGCTACTCTGGGATGGAATTTTTCTCACTGAGGGCCATAACTCACGAGCGGATCACGAAATCAATTCTGTAGCATCTTTTTAATACAATAGAATAGAAAAGTTGACAACCTCACCTTAGTAAAGTCTAGTATGTTTCTGACACACGGACACACACATTTATATACCGTATCGCCATGGAAAATATATTTATTACAGAAAGTCATTCCCTAGAAGAAAAACATTTCCCTTTTTCCCAAATAAAGAAATCTTTATTTTTCTGGAATGAGGCCTGTAAAGCTTAGTTTCTTGCATTGATGAAGTACACAAATACTTGCGACTTTACACAAAAGCTATCTAACCTTTATAGCAACTCATGCTCATGTGCACTTATTGAAAACAGCAGTTATTACATGTGAGATTTTAAGTGTGAAACAAGTACACACAGGTGCATACGAGACACAAGCTCACACAGTAGACACTAGAGATGTTACTTCCGTACAAAATAAATGTCACTTGGGGGTGGGGCACTTGCAGAGAGCACGCTGACAGTGTATACCACGTGCACTCCATCGACACGTCTCCACAAAACCTGCATGGTGGCCGTGGAGGAGCACAGAGGAAGGGTCCCTGTGCTGGCCTTCACACAGTGCAGGGAAGCTGCTGACACCGCGTCACACTCAGGTCAAAGAGTCTCCCAGACAGAGGAGCAGCAGCCAGCAGATGGGTCCCAAGAGCAGACCCAGGCTGCCTCCAGGAGCCCTGCTCCACAGGCTGGGAGTTCCTCTCTTCCTGCCCTGCTAGGAGTCCCGATGCCTCCTCTGATAACGAGGCTGTGACGTCCACAGCCCCGTGTGCAGCCCCGGTTCTAAGCACGTGGCCCTCCTATCATTTACCTCAGGCAACAGCTCTATCACTTGACAAAGAAACTGAGGCAGGTGAGGCACCCAAGCTCACAGAGCTAGGGGATGGCAGAGCTTCTGTTACCACGGGAACATGTGCAACATGACTAAGGGGACGACTGGCGTTTGAATCCACGAGGAGGAGGAAGAGAGCGTGCAAACATTCTGGCCTGCTGCTTCTTCATCAGGAATGCCACATCAGAGAGAGCCCAGAGGCAAAAGCAAAGCCGTTCATTAATTCATCTGCAGACATCAGCCTCTTTTTTTTTGGTCTACTAACACCAAGTTTCCTAAGGTAACTTAAGACTAAATGTTTAAAAAATGAAAAATTTCCTAAATTAGTAACTTACAAAATATCCTCAGATAATCAATAATCCTTAAAAATATTTTCTCATAGAAAGCTGTATTAGTTCAAGCACTTGCTCTTATTAATAGGTTAAACTGTCACTTTCTCTGCCTTGCCCTAGCCAAGATTCTGAAACATGGGCAGAATTATGTGTGGGTTTTTTTGTTTTTTGTTTTGGCACATGATGAGAAGAGGCATGGCTTACAACAGCAATAAAAAGGGACTAGCCCTTAAAAAAAGTTTAGCATCTTCTATGTACATTAAGGTTTTTGGTAAATGTTTCAAATGAACTACTGCAAAACAGGGGAAATCACATGCTACTTGGGGCCTTGAGTACTCTGTCAATGAAGGAGGTTCGTTCATTAATGATCCCCCAATTGAAGGTCAATTTGATAAAGCTCTTTAACTGTCTTCTTTAAAACTGCAACAAACAGAAGGATGCGCCCCTTTCACCAGCAAAGCAGATACAGGAGGGTGTTTCACATACATCTTTGAAGCAATAAATGCACATCACCACTGTTTTTTGATAAACAGGGAAATACAATCAAGTTATCTGAATATTTTTTAAAGAGCCACATTTCCCCATAAGTCTATCATAAGTAAAATACTTCATCTGAAATATCAAAACTTAAAGATTAAAAAAAAAATCTTAATTCCAAGCATCAAAAGCCTCCAGCCACCTAGCTAGCCATGGTTGTATTTGGGTGTAGAACGGGTAAAATGCACATCATTGAGATGTTTTTGTATCTACATAATACATGCTGCTTCAGGAATCACCCCAAAACTTCACATTGCATATACTCACAAAAATTACTGAAATCACTAAAAATTTCAAACAGAAACAACAATTTAAAGAAGAAATGAGATTTTTTCCCCCACATTTATGTCATCTAATTCATGAATCACTATAATGATGTTTACATGAAGATATTTATAGAAAATTCCAGTGAATTGCTCTTCAGTTGCCAGTTCTGGCTTTCACTGTGATTGCTAACACGTAGATATCAAGAAATCTCTTCCCTCTCCATGTTGTGGCATTTTTAATAGGAGAAGGTGGAACTATCCAGTAAAGGCAATGATATCATATCTTATTTAGGCCAGGGGAAGTAGACTCAGGTTAGGCTTCAGAATAATCACACACACCCCTCTGCCATGGGTCCTGTGGTTCAGAAACCTCTGTGACCCAGCTGATCTGCTATGACCAGACCTGGAACACTTTGATCTGTCTGATTTCTGGGCTTCAATTACTCAAAATTAACAATGAACAGCTCCCCTGCTACCAAAAACTGCTTTGCAATTATTTTAGAAATGGAACCTAATTTATAAAGCAATGATACAAAGCCTGTCAATGATAAGCAATGCTACTGTTGAAAATTAATTCCTCTTAAAAAAGTCATACTCCTTATGATTGCATAGTTACACCGATAATAGATCTTTTTTGAAAAATTGTTATTTAAAGCACAGAAATATCTGTTTCCACTGAAATAGTTTCAGTTGCCTATTTAAAGTCATTTGAGTGTCTTTATGCATTGAAGTGTTATCATTCTTGCCTTGGCCAATATCCCTATGAAAATAGCTCCCAAATTAAATTCCTAATAAATTAAGTTAATAATTCACCTTCATTAAGTAATTTAATTTCTTTAGTGAGCAATAAATAGTTCTGATGACATTCTTCTAGAACATAAGTACAAATGTTATTTTTCTTCATTAGCTCAGTCTCTTCCTGAGTACAAGAAGTAAAATACACATGCAGAAGCGTGGTCTATTTGTTATTTTTTGTTTTTGTAGCTGCAGCATCACTGCAACAATTCCATTGTGTTTAACAGAAATCAAACAATTTGGGCAGCTGTGTTCAATGAAAACTAATTTCCCAGAAATCTTCAAACCCCGACTTCAATTTTTTCATTTATGTTCAATCTACATACGTGTATTTTAACAATCAAGAAAATCACACAGGTACTAAAAAACACAAGTGGCATTTTCCTAGAAGTATTATTAGATTTTGTATCACACATAAAATCAAAAAGAGTTACAGTTTTTAAAGCGCCAACTGGCTTGTATTATATCCCCAGCTATGTTGGGGGGAAACCATTGGTTAGAAGATGTAAGTTATCACCTGTAAGTATAAATAGCATGTTACCTGTATTTAGCGTATTTGTTTCCTATCGAGCTAAATGTACCCTGGTGGTCACATTCACACATTTAAGTAACATTTCCTACAGCTCTACCAGGCATGGGAGAGCAGCACACCACCTCCATGGAGGTGTGAAAATGAAAAACTAGAGGTGAACAGGCAGACGTGAATTCAACCAGACCCACATATGCTGAAACAACACAGTGAGCGTCATCCTCTTCCAAATGCGATATTAGAGAAAGCATCCCAGATGGTAGAGGAGCAAGAAAGGAAACACGCATGTCAGAGGAACAGAACCAAATTTTTTCCAGCAAATTCAACTCAAAGGATACATACATTAAAACAGATACAGAAGGTGTGCTTCATCATCGAGAGACTATATGCAAAAACCGTTTCCATAAAATACTTACAGAATTTGTACTGTCAATTATTGAAAGTAATTCATGAAGTAAAATCACAACTATTCAGAACCCCACTGGGGAGTCATTTTTGGAGGCTGGGTCTTCTGGATAATTGGGGGTTTACCCTTTTAAACAGAATTTTATTAAAATGGTTAAGCACTGGAAAAATCTACATAAAATCTACATGCTTTTGCCACACTATTTAAAGCACACTGAATAAAATTAAAGTTCTCTAACAACTAGAAAAAAAACCTGTGAGCCATCAGTGATAACCACGAAGGGCAAAGAACTATTTCATTTCTAAGAAAAGGCCCACAGTGCTGTGCTTTTCATATTATTTATTATTTTGCTATAGTTTTTCCCTCTCTTCTTGCTTACTATTAGGTCATCTGCTATCATTTCTCCCTGTTATCTGTGTGTCTTTTCCCACTCCCAATTTACTACTTTTAATTTGCTGTAGTCTAGAAGATACTCATGAATATTAGAACTGTGTATAACAGGACAATAAAATTTAAATAATGATTGAGAACCTGGAGAGAGTGTCTATGAGTAAATAATGAATTCAGTACATGGACTTTTCATGCTCAGTGTCTTTTTATTCCTTCTGATTCTCAGTTCCGATCTAGAAAAATAAAGATGGTAATTCACTGGTTTCTGCATAGATGAGGTTTTTCTGTGTTTCAAAAAGATATTTTCTGCTAATGTCTCAAATCCTTATTTATGTATCATCATATTAAAGTATCCTGTAGTCCCATAAAACAGTAGTATTCCCTTTTAACAGAGAAGAAATGGGTGGCTCTAAGAGACACATTTATTAAAACTGAGCAAAAACATGACTGTCAATTCCTTGCTTTAACTTCTAAATCACAGCGTACTCAAATAGCAAGCCAAGATTTAATTTTCATTTTTAAAACCAAACAGAAGCATGAAAAAAGGGAAAATATTTTACATTAGCTTAAAGACGACCATGAAAAAATACCCCAACACAGGATTACTGCAGTCAATGCCACGCCAGACCCTGGCCAGGGGCTAAAGCATCTGGAGATTACACTACAGGAATTAGGCCTGTGCAGTGGCAAATACAAACTCATATGATTTTATATGTTTTAAAGTTTCTCTCACCACTACCAGATAATACTGACCTGAAAAACTGTTAAGTGTTTTATAAAGTAGCACATCTGAACGATATCTGCAAAAGGCCTTCCCTAAAACTGAAGACTGTGAGAAAATAAGGAACATTTCATTATTAACACGACTTTTAAAAAATCAGGTCCTTTCCCTCACGCCTAAGCCATCTATCTAGTGGGCATTTTTCACTTGCACATATAGTTGCTTTCACCATTTTATTGTGTTTAGGCCCCTTTTCCTGCCAATTCACTCTGAAAAGATTTCACTTTTTAAACAGTCAGCCTTCACAGACTTGAAGATAGTTTCCTTTTCCAGGGTAAATAATCCCAGTATCTCACTGATTCTATACCAGCCAAGTAAAATTTCTGCTTCCCAAAAACCTCCACTGAAGAGCGGCCGTCCCTGTGCTGCTGCAGCCTGGGCTGATTTTAACCATTGATTATTTATTTGCAGAAGATGCTTGAAGGCATCACTGCCAACTGATATTTGATTTTTTTTTTTTAAATCCAAACACCCCCCATTGATTCATCCATGTTGAAGAGCTATGGTATTTTCTCAAAACAGAAAAGACACAAGGGAAGGTCATGATAAAAAAGCACTAAAATCCAGTACTAAAATCTAGTACTGAAACCTAGCTACCACATACAAAGGTAAACAATAGCATCTGCTAATACAAACAGCTAATTAGAAAGATTCCCAAAACCAACAGCATCCCAATACACAAATAACCAGTTACAATATAACAGAAAAGTCCACTCACAAAGGCGAAAATCACAAAAACAGATAAATAAATAACCTAGGCGATTATCTTTGGAAAAACTCACAAAACTTTATAGCAGCAAATAAGATTTGAATAAACTTGAAAATACACCAAAGTTGTTTTTAGAATGAAAAATTTACCACTATAAAGATGCTGAGCATTCCAGAATTAATTTATTAATTAAATACCATTTCAGTCAAATTACCCAAGGTGTGACAAAAATGATTCTAAAGTTTCTTTAGGAGAACAGAAAAAAGTAGTCATTGAAAAAAGAAAAGTAATGGGCACAGGGGGTGGGTAGAAAGCTATATTATTTAAATTGTATTTTATAGATATAGTACTTAAAACAAGGGGGCACAGGGCAGGAACACAGACCGATTAATCATTGAAATCAAAGTGGAATTTGAAAGACAATCGCAAATATATACATACACACAGGTACCTATATTCTTAGTGTACAATGAAGGTAGCATTTAGAATGCTAATTAGGAAAAACAGATTTTTAAATCAATGGCATTTAGAAAAATAATAAAATGAGATGCCCTCCCCACACCATACACCAAAATTAATTTTAGATGTATCAAATACTTAAACATAAAACAATCAATTCATGAAAATAAAACTGAGTATTTCTATAATCTTGAGAATTGGAAGGCACCTTTAGACATCACTTTAAAAGCAGAAACTATGCGAGAAAGGACCAATTAAACAACATGAAAACAACTCAATATAGCAAAAAATGCCATACCCACAGAAATGCATGTCACTGGTGGGATTGAAAATGTGCACGACCTTCCCAGAAGGCCAGTTGGCAGCACACGCACCAAAATAATTTAAAACATCCAAAACCTTTGACCTGGTAATTCTACTTGTGGGAATTTATCAAGGAAATGATGAGACTATGGCCAAGATATACATACAAAGATATTAATTACACAGCTGTTTACAACTGTGAAAGTGGAAGAAAACCACACCTCCAACAATGGTTGATTTCTCCAATAATTTGTGCATAACAACAAAATGGGATACTATACGTGCACTGAAAATCACAAAGACAGACAAATAGATATAGAGACAGAGATATAGACAGATAGATAGATAGATAGATAAAATACATTAATAGATCTGCACAAGAAGCGATCCAGAAGAATTTCATTAATTTTTAAATGTTTTTCTTTGTTCAAGTTTTTCTAAAATAAGCCTGTATCACTTGCATGATCTTAAAAGACAACAGAAGGTGGGGACTCCAAGTATAGAGATGCTAAAGCGATGAGTTAACACCTTTATTCCAGCTTTTCCAAATGAATAAGATGAGAGAACAAAGCAACAGAAAAATTAGCAAATAACATGACGGAAAATAATTCAAAACGGAAAAAATACCTTTGTCTCACAAAAGTTATGGAAAAATTGCCCCCCCACCGCACCCCACGTGTAATCCAAGAAACGCAAGCTGAAACAACACTACTTCACAGTTACTAAACTGGCAAAGATTGTCAAATTAAAAAATACCCATGCTGGCAACGGCCCAGGATATGATCGTTTTCATGCACTAGAAATGGAAAGATAGCTGGATATATTTTGAAGACAGGTTTGCAGTAGATGCCAAAGCTTGACCAAGCAACGTCCAAAAAAAAAAAAAACCCTAAAGAAAGAATAATGAAAATGTATAAAGAATTGTGTAAAAAGCTGTTCACCATTTAGTGAGTGAAAAAGCAAGCCAATAAATACTACTATCATCCCGTCTTTGTTTGAAAAATATATGTAGAGAAAAAAAAACCTGAAAGAATTCAGATAAGAATGTTCACAGTAAGCTACATGGGGTAGGAGGGTCTTAAATAATGCTTTTTCGGTTTGCTTATTTTTCTGTATTTTTCCAATTTTTCCATATAATGTTAACACTTTTGCAAAGAGGAAAAAATATTAGATAATTTAGAAGCTCCTTGTCCATAATTTTATTACAAACTAAAAAGATAATTTCTAGTTCAAAATTATTTTTCTTCAGTAATTGACTTTACCAGTAAAAAGAAATAGAAGAACACTGATAAAAGCAAAGTAATTTTTTAAAAGATCCTACAAAAATAGCAGAGTGTCGTCTAAATAACCCCTGTGCATGGGGTTAACTACTACACTCATTGCAAAGAGGCATGTCCCCTGCAAACACGCCCGGGGCTGGTGCATCTTGAGGGGACAGGCACTGGAGTAGGTGTCGGGGGTCCTCAGACCACCCTTCGTCGGCTGCAAAACTGTGACCAGGCCTCCGCCCTCTCACAGGCACTGAAGGAATCCATCCTGGATGCTCATCTGTACCAGGACGCCAAGCCACTGTTGACCCAGTCCCGCTCTGGTGACCTGTGGCCTTCACCCCAGACCCATCCGGGAGGTAAGGGCCCGGTCCGCGGGCTCTCCTGGTACCTCATGCTCTGGGAGGGGAGATGCACTCAGCCCTGCTTTCCCCAGGGCCAAGGCCCTTCCCAGGCTCAGTTTCCAGGAAGCGGGGACCTCATGCAGGTGCTGCCTTGGGCACTGGCTCAGCTGACCCTGCACCACCTGGCTGGCCCAGCAGGCTCCAGGCACCCTGGACCCAGGGCCGGCCCGCGCCGCCCCGTCCGCGCCCACGCGGGAGGGCAGAAGGGCTTGCATCCACCCCGGCTCCTCACTGCAGGGAGGACAGGCCGCCTGCGAGGTACAGAGCTGGACAGAAGGGAGACCCCACACGGGGAGCCAAGGCTTCTAGAAAACACCGGAGACTCTGCGGGGAGAAGCTCCTGCAGGGGCTGGGCAAGCGGGGCGAGGGTGTGGGCGTGGAGGCTGGGAGAGCACCCTTGCGGCTGGGGACAGGGAAGAGCCTGGCAGGGCCAGCCAGGAGGTCACCCCTCTCACCTACAGCAGGGGTGAGATGGGGAGGTCACCCCCCCACCTACTGGAGGGGTGAGATAGGGAGGCGGAAGTCATGTGCCCCCCACCTACTTCAGGGGTTAGACAGGAGAGGTCATGCGTCCCCCACCAACCGCAGGGGTGAAGCGAGAAGGAGGAAGTCACCCTCCCCCCACCTACTGCAGGAGTGAGGCAGGAAGTCATGCGCCCCCCACCAACTGGAGGGGTGAGGCAAGGAAGAGGAAGTCAACCCTCCCACCTACTGCAGGGTGAGATGGGGAGGTCATGCACCCCCCACCAACTGTAGGAGTGAGGCAAGGAGGAGGAAGTCACCCCCCACCTACTGCAGGGGTGAGGTGAGGAGGAGGAAGTCATACCCCCACCCCTAGCTACTGCAGGAGTGAGGTAGGGAGGAGGTCATGCATCCCCCACCTACTACAAGGGTGAGACGGCGAGGAAGTCACCCGGCCCTACCTACTTCAGGGGTGAGATGAGAAGGAAGTTACCTACCCTTCCCCCCACTCCACCCCCATCCACTGCAGGAGGTAGATGAGGAGGAAGTCACCTGTTCCCCCCACCCACCCACCCCCCTGCACCCGGCGCCACCTACTGCAGGGGTAAGGCAGGGAGAAGGCCAGCTGCCCCCACCCACCACAGGGGTGAGAGCGATGCGGAGCCACAGGGCGTGACCCTCTCCCCGGGACCCCGCGGGGGCTGCAAGGCGCCCAGGGCTCTCAACCCGTGTGGCTCTGAGGTCTCTGCGGGAGAGGTGCAGGAAGACCACTGGGAAGGATGCGTGTCTGAGCAGCCCGCCCAGCTAGCAGGTGGGACCTGGGTGGCCGCAGGAGCAAGGGACAGAGAGCAGCCAGGGCCTGGAGCTGGGAGCCCTGGGTGGGCAGGAGGGCGGTGCAGGATCCGGCTTTCCCCCAGGAGCCCAGGGACCATGGTGGCCCGGATCTGGGGCTCCCATCCAGGCCTCTCCACCCCAGGGTGCCCAGCTCAGGCCCCACATTAGGAAGCAGGCACCTGGGCCTCCTCCCAAGTGGAGGGGGCTTGCCTGGCACTGCTGCTGGTGGGTGACCCTATGACTTCACAGCACACAGGCTTCTGAATCCTTGCCTCTGCGGCTATTTCTAACCGTTCCTCCACACAAGACTTAGCAGAGCGTGCAGACACCACAGAGGGTAATTAAACCATCATACTGGCAAAGCTGGACGCATAGGCAAACACATGATGTATTGTTAACAGTAAGTATAATTAGGCAAGTAAACGTATATCTATATGTCATAGTTAACTGAAACGTTAGCTTCCAATAAATGTATAAAATGGATTCCAAATGAGGGAAAAAATTTCTTTTAGAAATTTGTGGTTTTCTATTTTCTTTTACTTCAACTCTCCATTAATGTTGGCTAATTAACTGTCAACTGGATTTACAAAAATGTGTTTACATTTTCCGTCCCATATTTGTGAGTTCAGCATTACTCAATCTATTTTACGATAAATAACCCTTGGATTATGTATAATGATAAAAGAGTAAACAATCACAAGGTAATGCCTGAAATACACACAAAGGTGAGCATGAAGGAAACATGTGCGCCACAATCTATGACTTTCCAGACGAACCTGAGGGTGAATACACTTCTATCACCTTCCACAGGCAACTTCATCACATGGTATTTCTGAAGGGAAAAAGTCTTCAGTAAGAACAGAATTATTAAGTCGCACCAAAATAAGAGCCTTACACTTGAAGTAGAATAAAATTATTGAGGCCACTGATATTATCACAGAGCTACACTGCTATCACCATCCACAAACATGAGGAAAGTCTTGTCTGTCTGATGGACACATAGTTTCCAGTATGACAAACATTTTTGTAAGCTCACATATATTTTTCATTTATAGCCTCAAATAATAGTTCTAGATGGCATCTATTGTTCCAAAACTCCTCAAAAACATTTGGCTAGTGTGCTCATCTTTATATTGGAGAAAACAGTGCTTTCTTACTGTGGTTTCTGAATGCACCGGAAGCCAAGGATTTACTTTCACTTTGCCTGCACTGTGGTTCTGAATAAATAAAATCTTTTGCTATCATCCTTTTCCACTAAAATGAACAGGAAGTAAAAAAAAAAGTCTGAACATTTCAAATAAATACAGCAACAAGTACATTTAATGATAAGGTCACTGATATTTTTCACACTTCAAAAGAAGGACAAAGCTGTGCTTCTCTGCTGTAGGTGAGTGTGTGTGCGCTCACATGTGTGTGTGTGACTGCTCCTCCGTCTCTCCCTTCTAATTCTACCAAATACGGAGAACACTGGGAAAATTACAAAAATGGCTTCACCTCTGTCTATATCAGAAAATCACTTTACTGAAACAGCATTAAAAATGTAGGCACCAGTTCTCATAAGCAGAATGAGGGAAACAACGTTTTCCAAGATGAAATTTCAGGGAATCATTCTTTTCAAAGTAAGATAATTTAAGGGGCAAGGCAATTCATGCAACTGAATCTAGCATCTGTTTTAAGTCATAAAGGCCATTACATTTTGTGGGTTGTGCAATTTGCTGTTTAACCGACTTTCTACAAAAGCATGGTGAAATGGCATGTTTAAAACCAAGGGTAAAGGGACTCCACACACTGTGGGAAGAGGCACAGCACCCCTGCCAGGAGCAGTGGCCCTCTGGGGTACCCCTCCCAGCAGCAGGCCCACCGCCTCAGCCCTGACCCCATGGCCCGCTCCTGGCCATTCCACCTCCCGTTTCATCTGTCAGAAAACACTGGCATTTAGTGACGGTGTACAGTCGATGGTGGGTTGATGCGGAGACTGAAAAGAAACTATAGGCTGAGCACTTCCAGTTCAGTGACCCTGGGTAGCAATGTCTACCAAATGCTCTTCCTGAACAGAAAATGGTATCTGGGTGCCTCCATTTGCTAGAGCAAAAAGATTATTCAGGAATCATATCTACCACCAAAACACTGCAGGCTCAAACTTGGAATAAATCCTCCACTCCCGCTCCCTCTACAACATTTTCAAGCAGGGCTTTAGTACTCCATTATTGTGAATGTTCTTTGGCCCACAGCAAAAAATATTGACAAAATTCTGCTTTTAAGACAGTTATTGTCTCTGTATACTTGATAGCAGCCTTCAGAAGTTCACCTGCTAGCATTAAATTCTTGAGTTTGGGTGAAAGGAGAGAAAATTTGCCACATCTCAAGCTCTTCTGCTGTAGCAGCAGCAAATCAAATTATTCTTTCAATTAAACTAGCTTTGTGCCTAAAAAGAAAAAAAGGCCACAGGCTTTCTTCCCCCACACAGAGAACTGAAGCCATCACCCCTTTAAACCCCATGACTTGAGCATGATCTCCACGGCTTAGTATTCTTGGATAATGCAGCTCATAAAATTAAATCTACTCTCAGAGATTTCAGTTATCACTGTGTGCTCTGAGCTTGCAGGCAATCAAGGGATCAAGAGTTCTGCACTGAGGTGCGTTTTGATGGACCTGATATAGGGATATATATGGCTTCTCTCTCTCTCTCTCTCTCTCTCTCTCTCTCCCCCCCCCTTCTCCCTCTCTCTCTCACACACACACATACACACACACACACACAAACACACACACACAAACCAGAAACCAAAAAATACCCCATCAGGGGTTAAACAGAGAGCCAGGGCCCCATCGTCACCCCCACTGCCCTGAGATGAGAAGGGACGCTCTCCACCATGAAGCTCACAGGACTTCCTCACCTTTGCCATACACGTTAGCTACAGTTTAGCACTAAGACAAGCCCTGAACAGTGCATGCATCTGGCCAATTTCCTTCCAAAGGACTGGAGCTGGTCTTTCGTAGGAACTGCCCAACTAACAAATGCTGTGTTTGACTTTCTTTTCAAAATGTCGGCTTTAGAGAAGCAAAATGTGAAGCGCAGGTCTTGGCTGAATCCACGCTGCTAAGGTAAAGGCACTTCGGTGCTGGTGACGTGCCTGAAAGGGCGGTGAGGTCATGATTGTTAGGGAAGAGGGGAAGCCCGCTCCCCTGGCACTTATTTGATTCAGAGCATTGTATTTGTGGAAGTCAGAGCCAAATGCTAACCAAGATTTAACACTAGGACTAATCAGAACGACACTTACTGCAAGAAAACACAACTTTTTTTCTGTTACGGTACACACAGTGGGCTTCCATTGAGAACTTGGCAACTTTTGCTAAGCACCATGATTACGAATAATTTACGATAGAAACTGACAGTGACTTTATCGTAAAGCTGTGGATGGAGAACTAGAACACTCCAGGACCTGCCTGGATAAGACAACGACTTCCCGGATGTGAAACACAAGATCTGTCATTTGACTTCCCGGATGTGCAACACAAGATCTGTCATTTGACTTCCCGGATGTGCAACACAAAATCTGTCATTTGACTAAGCACATTTTATAGGGACAAAGGGGTACATTTGCTAAAATAAAATCAATCAGAACAAAATGAGAAACCAAAAATCTGGCAGTTTTAAAAATTCTCCATACTTGCGGTGATTGCAAGGAGACAACAGCCCACGTCTGGTGCGGCGGGCACCTGGAACGCCTGACCTTTTCCTTTTAAGAGAGCTTCATAGGTTTAAAAATGGGACGCACACAGCAGCATCGTACAAACTAAGAAGATAATTTAAATGCCAATTAAATAGTTAAAAATTAACACTGACATACCCTTAAAAATCCAGGGGTTCCTGTAAATGTCTTCACTTTAAAAAGAGGTATGCCTGCAGAATCCAAGCTCCTGTTTGTGTCCATAGCTTCAGGTGGCACTGGCTATTTCTCACATCCAACTTCTAAAAATATCAATGTGGAGTTCACCTCCTCCATGCATTTTTCTTTTTTACCTGAAGGCAAAAAGTAAATCCGGTTTCTCTTCACAGATTGTGGGCCTGGTTTTAATTTGTGCAACAGTCCTTTTGATAACAATGCTTAGTTAAAACATCCATTAAAAGTCTGTAGCAGGCATTTAATGGAAGGAAAATCTAATAGGGTTCCACTGCAACTCGTTCATTAACTTTTAAAAGAGTTCTCTCCTTCAGTGTTCACAGAGAAAGATGGGACTTGTGGGCAGAAAGAGGGAGGGAGAGACAGAGACATACAAGGAGAGAGATGGGGGAAGGTGGAAAGAAAGAGGAGAGAGAGAAGAGAGAAATGTTCACATATTTAGGGATGGATTATAAATCTTTGAAAGGAATTCAGTCAAACAGTCGTGTTTTTCAGCCACCTGAACCAGGTCTCACTAAACCAAGACCTCCTTTTGTAACTATTATCCACTGTCTCAAGTCATAACAGGGAGACTCACAGGGAACCTCATCCCCCAGGAAACACGAGGAACTGAAGCTCATCGCTGCACTGAGCCTTCAGAGCACAGAATACCCAAAACACTTTATGCCAGGAAAAAGCAAGGACTGACTCAAGATTGGCAGAGCAACGACCACAAAGAAAGGCTCACTATCCCGGGGTTCTGGCCCAACCACACTGGAGAAAGTGGACCTGGTCTACCTGCCAGAAGGCGGGCTCTGTAACCAGGCCAATGCCTCCTCCACTGGCCAACAAAGGGCCACTGTCGTATCAGTCTAGGTGACAGACCATGGGTTCACACATGGTTTTTCCAGCATAGGAATGCGCCACATCACTGAGAAATCATTGCATTTAAGAAATTATTGCATTTCTCAAAATGTCCAGTAGAATGCCTTGGAGAGGACAGACACTCAAAAATCGCTGTTGGAAGAATGAACCAGAATCCACTGGAGCTACACCACTTTATGGTGTGAATAAACAATCTTACCCAGGGGTGATATAAAAGTCCAGCAAGAGTTAAAAGGGGCACAACCATGGAAGGGCCACCGACGGCAAAGGTCACCAGCCTTGGAATTTTCGGGGGTGTAGGGGAGCCCAGAGCTCCGAGCACAATGCCTGTTCCCCTGACAGTGCAGTTGCACCATGCTGTCTTCAACCTGCTTTCCACGTGCTCCTTCCCGCTCCGATCTAGCTAGTCCAGCAACCTCATCCCCTTCCAACAATCTTTTTCCTAATATAAAGCCCTATACTTACCATCATACTGCTTTATGTATTAGAAATGTATTATGTATTTTTTATGATTTTTTATACTATTTCCAAGCTATATGGAGTTTGAGCAGCCTGGCCCCAGCTCTATTTTTTCCATAAGCCCTGTTCCTTCAGGACGTACATGTTGTGTTATAACTGAAAAGTCTGTACCAAGACCATATTAATAATGTCGAGGAAAGGCAAAACTATCCAAGTTAAACTCAAAGGAGGACTATGCATACACAGTACATAAAAAAATGTTGGACTCTCAGGCTAATTTAGGGTTGCTAAGTCAAAAGATTGATGTTACAGGTGAAAATACATGGTGCCTGTCATTCTCCTAAATCTGAACATTACTCAGCTAGTCCTACTGAATCCACTAACAAATGCCACAAGGAGGGGACCCTTTTCCAACGGCTGCTTACAATGACAAATCCACATTGATTCATCCTTCAAACCACACACAAGCTGCTGCTCCACAAAACCCCTGATCTCCTCATCTTCCCCACCCCACAGCCCACCCAGACAAGTAGCACCTTTCTGGGTTTTTACTCCCCATAACAAGTTATCTGGAATATTCCCGTAACAACTATCACTTTCCACTTCATTAAGAGAGGTATACACGCGCGTCTTTCTCCCCAGCAAGACTTGCAAGCTCACTGAGGGCAAGATCCATCCTGCTCATCACTGCATTTCTCAAAATGTCCAGGAGAATGCCTCGGATATGACAGACACTCAACAATGGCTGTTGGAAGAATGAACTGGAAACCATCGGAGCTACACCACTTTATGGTGTGAATAACAACCTTACCCAGGGGTGATACAAAAGTCCAGGAAGAGTTAAAATGGGCCAGCCCAGGTAAGCCTGCAGTACCCCTCGTGTCCCTGACTGGCCTCAGAACCCCACAGAAAGGTGCCAGCCATGCCCCAGCTGCATCCCAGGCTGCGTTCTAGGTATCTGCACCCAGGACCTCTCTGATCTACCTCCAGACCTCACAAGCCCCATCCTCTGGGCCTGTTCTCCTGCAGGACCACAGTACCCGCAGTGTGTGCACCTCAGGGACAGCAGAGCAACACTCAGGATAGAGCAACACACGCTCACTAGGAGGCCCCTCTTGGGGTGGAGGAAGACAGAACTGGAAAGCAAAGAATTTCAAGACTCGGGACCCAAGGATATTAGGAACAGATCTGATTCAAACTGATAAGTATAAGCTATGGAAATGCCATGCATTATGGCCATAAAATCCAAGCAACAATCAGCTAGTACCCTTCACCCAATCCTCTCCCACTTTAAGTCACCACTGCTCGCTGCTGAACTGCCCACATCTCTGTCATCACCAAATCTAGTAACGACAGCTCTAATGCTATTGACTCTACAAACACTGGACCTATGCAGAAAAACTTCTTAGCTATATGATGTCTACAATGAATGTAGCAGACATCAGCTACCATTTTGTTTGAAGATGGTATCCAAATCAATATGCCCAAATCAAACAAAAGAAATGTTTTGCTAATGAGCTTCCAAATTTCATGGAAATGTATTCAGAATGACAAATGGTCCACCTATTTACTGACCTCTGTTTGCTTCACATGTACCATGGAATCACAATAGTGCAAGTTGCTTGAGGATAAGCAATTGAGGACCTTTCTTCTGTGCCACCCTCCCCACCTGGTAAAGTGATAGGTTCCTTGCAGCTGCTGAGTAAGCGCCTGTAGGTGTGATGACTCCCTACTGGGACCAGCCAGTTCCTTCCTGTGTCACCGTGGGGCCAGCAACGGCCAAAGTCTAAACACCACATGGTCAAGAGGATGCTCTGTTAGTTGCTTATTATCATCAATGACAACTTGGGTTATCTACTGGCCAGCGTGGCCCTCCCCATCCACGGACAGCAACTCTCTCCCCAGGCTTCCTTGCCCACCTGCAGGCACAGACACACACCCCACCAACCCCCGGCCCGTGACTCCTTATGCGGAAGGGGAGACTCACCTGCCCCCATCAGCAATGCAGCAAGTGGGCACCCAGATGGGCACAGGAGAGCCAGGCAGCCAGTCCTATGGTGCCATCTGAATTGCAAGCTCACAACAAGGCTACCAACCGCTTTTATAGGGGAGAGATAGCACAGTTCTTCTACTCCCAGAAACATGCCAGGACTGCAGGAGCAGACCCCCTGCCCACTCCGGACTCTGGACCCCACAAGCTGCAGAGCACTCGGGTGCGTACTAGAGAGACGACCCACTTCCATGAGAACGTGTTTTGTTTGAAACTGTGCTCCCAGCATCCAGAACAGCACATGCTCAATAAATACCTGTTGACTGATGATCGAAAACAAAATTGTCATGGAGCAGCCAACAGGTGAATGACTGTCTGATGGCCAGAAAATGTCATGAGGGCTCTGCCCAGGGTACAGGTACCCCAGCAGGTGCCCCCAGAGCCCAGCAGGTGAATTCATCGTCCTACACCAAACCACACACTTACAAATGACAAACACTCCCAAATGAGCCACAGTTCTGAATGCATTTAACTAAATAGCAGGTTTGACTGGCTGTTAAAAATTATTGAGTGATTCTTAAGATCAAAATTGAGTAGGTTTGTGTTTTGTAATGGTTGCAACATTGTGCAATGGGATCCTTTCGTTGAAGTATCTTATGGTACAGGAGAAGAGGAAACCTTCGCGCAGGGAGTGTCCATGCAGTCACAGGAACAGAACTAAGTGGGGGGACCAACGAGAAGCATCAAAGGTGCTCATGGGCGCCCCCATTGGGGAGGGGGACCAGCTGAGACAATGTTGAAGCAGGAACCTGTACTGCTGCTAAATGGAGAGAAAGAGTGTGCTCCAGGTGAGAGAAACCCACAGACTGAGATAATACAATCTCAACTGTTCACAGCAAGGAAAGGCTCATGGTGCACCTGGGGGCAGGACCCACTGCAGGACACAGCACACAAGCAACCCAACCCTTTGGATACTCACAGAACCCTAGCCAGAAATTCTACACTTCACGTTATCTGTATAACTCACAAAAATGTCAAGCTTGGCCAAAGGAAAAAAAAGAAAGGAGCAATGCCCCTTTTCTTTAAAAGCTGATTCACTATCCTTAAAATTTGTAAGATTCACTATCCTTAAAATTTCTAAGAAACATCACTTTCAGGGAGAAATTGACATCCTAAACCATGTGTAAGAGAGAGAGAGGGCAGCCTTTAAAACTAAATCCGTACTTAGTCAACGGTAAGCAAATTTTAGCTTTGCTTATTAAAACTACAATTGACTTTTTAAAACGTTAAACTTTCCAAGGATAGTTATATTCCCTAAGGTTAAAAGGTCATAATTTATCTTTGAAGGATAAATTCTATCACTGGGCATAAGGAGGGGACGTCAAACACTTTAATCCTATTTTTACCATATTCATCACATTCAACAAAGAAAAGCAGGGAAACAAATGACCACAACCCTGTCACACATGTTAAAAACATCAAGAAATAGTTTTCCCGAAATGGTGGAAGCATGCTGGGCTGCCCCCAATGCCCATCAGGTACCTCCTCGTATTCAAGCTTTGAGTTCACTGCTTCCAAAATAAATGTACATGTCCTATCAGAGAAGAAGAAACCGAAAATCCTTTAGAAAAAAGGGGGACCAGGCATGGTGGCTCACGTCTATAATCCCAACACTTTGGGAGGCCAAGAAAGGAGAATGGCTTGAGGTCAGGAGTTTGAGACCAACCTGGGCAATATAGCAAGACTCCGCTCTACAGAAGAAAATTAAAAATTAGCTGAGTGTGGCAGGACACATCTGTAGTGAGGCTGATGTGGGAGGATTCCTTGAGCACAGGAGTTCAAGGCTGCAGTGAGCCATGATTACGCCACTGCATTCCAGCCTGGACGACAGAGCCAGATCCAGTCTCTTAAAAAAACAAAGGACTGGGACTTTAATCTCACTCAAGGAGATATGTTCGAGAGGGTAAGGATGTTTTCATAACCAAGAGTTTAAAACAAAAATTTAATTTTGCAAATTAAACCAAGCACATGGTCAAGGTGTCCGTATTCTTCCACAATGAAATCATTATATAATTTCTTAAGAAATGCATTTGAGGTTCCCCTGAGATATTAATCAAAATAAAACAAAATAAAAACGTTAACAGAGAAGTATCAACTACTCACATAACAAAGATAATTATCGTAGTAGACAGGGTCCAAAACAGAGGTGGATTTGCTTGACGCAGGTGAGGCGTCAGGGCCCCTGGCCTGCGCTGGCCCTTCCAGAGCCCTGGGGACCCTGTGTCCATGTGGGCTTCCAGAATGTGCAGAACTATGGCGCTTTTGCTCTTCCTGGGCAGGGGAAGACGCTGCCACCGCCCCTCGCATCTCGGGTGGCCACATCACAGCCCCCAAGCTTCTTTGCCCGAGCAGCATCGTGGGCCTGCAGCCTTGTGCAGACTGCAGAGGGGAAGCCGGATAGTGCGTGAGGCCAGGTATTTTGTGGAACCAGCCATCAGGAATAAACAACCACTTTCCATGACCCAGGCTAAAGGAATGACTGAATTACCTTCCTATGCAGCCAAACATGCAGGAAAACAGATGTGTCAGGCAACAAACGAACAATCAGGTTATTTTTCGAGATTCTGCCACATTTTTAGTTTTTTAAGATTTGCTCTTTTGTGATTTATTTCTCATACTAAACAAGCAGTCACTCCCATACTTCATCTTGCATTCATGATTTTGTACTTCTTTTCTTAAGAAGACACTCCCCCTCCCCCCAATCCTAGCTCCTCCCCCAGCACTAAACCCTGGAGAAACACACAGACTTTTCTAGTCTTCATCCTGATGCCTTTACTGAGGAGCTCTTGGGGGAGGCAGAGCCTGGTCTCTGCCTTGGATACGATCTTCTCAGTTAGTCTCACTCCAAGAACACACTCCCCCTGTACAGAAAACAAACCAGATATCATCCATGTCAACGCTTTTCCCAGATCACTGTGACTTCATGTCCCAGTTTGCCAATTCTTAGTCATCTTAGAGCTTCCAATGTACCCCACACAGGTGGCTACAGGAGCTGCCTACGACGACTCCACTACACATCTACACCTCGCTGATGGGAGTTCCATCACGAGTCACAGTTGCCCGTGGTAACTAGAGGGTGTCCAGAGAAATAAGTCTTAGTCTACAGGGCATGTCTGCACCCAGTAGCGTCCTGAGTGCCCACGGGGAAACTTCTGCTTCCACCTCTCACATGCAAGGCTGCAAATATGGCACTAACCAGGAGGTAGCTGAGGAGAGTTCCAAGCAAACCATAAACCTGTTTAAGAAGGCTTCAGTCAGCCGGGCGTGGTGGCTCACGCTTGTAATCCCAGCACTTTGGGAGGCCAAGGCAGGCGGCTCACCTGAGGTGATCAGCCTGACCAACGTGGAAAAACCCTGTCTCCATTAAAAATACAAAATTAGCCAGGCGTGGTGGTGCATGCCTATAATCCCAGCTACTCAGGAGGCTGAGGCAGGAGAATCGCTTGAACCCAGGAGGCAGAGGTTGTAGTGAGCTGTGATCGTGCCACTGTACTCCAGCTTGGGCAACAAGAGTGAACTCCGTCTCAAAAACAAAAAGAAAGAAAGAAAGAAGGCTTCAGTCTAATTCATAAATGAGACTCATGGAGAGTTATTCAGAATGAGGACTGTTTCCAAAAACATTTCTCACCCTTGAGCTTGATGTGAGCAAGGACACTCAGCCTCTCCTACAAATGCTGGGAGTCACTGGCAAGAGAAAAACGGAAACAAACAAACAAAAAAGGTGTGTACATATGTTTGCCTGTGTGTATATATGTATATACACATATATATGCATGCATGTAAGATATATGACTGCTCTTATTTTATTTTATTTTGAAGACAAGGTCTTTCTCTGTTGCCCAGGCTGGAGTGCAGTGGCACAATCATGGCTCACTGCAGCCTCAACTTTATGGGCTCGAGCGATTCTCCCACCTCAGCCTCCTGAGTAGCTGGGACTACAGGCATGCCCCACCACATCTGGCTCATTTTTGTATTTTTTGTAGATATGGGGTCTCGCCATGCTGCCCAGGCTAGTTTCGAACTCCTGACCTCAAGTGATCCACCCACCTCTGCCTCCCAAAGTGCTAGGATTACAGGCATGAACTACCGCACCCAGCCTGTCTGTTCTTATTTCATACACGGAACATGACAGCAACAGAAAGATTCACACTAAGGTACAGGAACTGCCCTGACACGCAACTCTCAGTCAAGGACAGATCTCAGGATCCTTTGGCTGAACTCACTGTTGACACATCTGAAGAAACTGAGGCACGAACGGCCACCCAGAAGCTACCTAGTGGAAAGGCCAGGGCTTGTGCAGCTACCCTGAATCCTAGCCCAGTGCTATTCCCCACCACAACAACCCAAGAAAAAGTCTAGGGAGACAGATGACAAAAATTAAAGCTTTAACAACCTATGGATGGTTTGAGAGGTCAAGGAGTCAGACCTTCCTGGGCTTAACTTACGTGACCATATCTGTCTAACTCTATAACCTTATGACATCAACCTATGTGCACTATTTATAGAACCTTAAATTCCGTAAGCCTCACTCTATAAATGAAGAGAATAAGAAGATAACTATAAAACTGAAATTATATAACGCAAGTGGAATGTGTCAGGAATATAGTCAACTCAGCAGCTCTAAAATACTCAGTGAGTGCCTATCATTTGCCAGGCAGTACTGCTAGTGTTCCAGGCACTACCTGTACAGGCAATGAACAAAACGGACAAAACCCCTGTCCCCATGAAGTTTAAATTCCAAACTTTCTGCTGTTATTATTGTTATAGCTATTATTATTATCAGATATCGGCACTTTGCAAGGGTACACTGAAAACAGAAGAATGCTACTGTTAAATGAACAATGAAAGTCATCCCTTAAACGTGTTTTATAATCTAAAAGGTGCCAATGCGACTTTGGGATGTGGTTAGAAGAGGTGCACCTGACAGCTGTCCATCTTCTTGCCCATCCCCTTCCCTCCTAGTGAGAGGCACAGGGAAGACGCAGCTACAATGCGGTGTGATTTAAAGAAAGGGGAACCCGTTAGAATTGGGTCTGCCCAAAGAACCCCATCTACCTCCTGTGATGGCTCGTGGGAAGGTCAGGGGGAAGAACAGCCGAGACGCACACGCATGGTCAGGTGCAGAAAGATTTGGGAGGCACCCTTAGACACTGGCAGGGCTGCAGGGTGGTGGCCAGCACCCCACAAATGTTACACATGCACGCCTCCTATCACGCAAGCTTGCTTGTCCAATGTGGGTGTGGAGGTGAGGCCTGAAATGCAGAACCTGAAGACAGTGAAAACAGTGTCAACGTCACAGCACAGGAGTGGCCTCCCTATCTCAGAATGGAAGAGTTGGCTGAAGAGGAGGACGGAGCCGGACAGACGCTGGAGGAGGCAGAGGCGAGAGGCAGGTCGCTGCCGGAACCATGGGGAGGCATGGAGGAGGAGACGACGGAGATGAATTGGAAAATGGAGTTTTTGTTTCCCGTACTCAGTCCTGATAACATTTATTTCATTGCTCAATGAAATTTTTACAGGATGCATAATAAAATATTTCATATAAAGTTAACATTGATAACCACTTCAGTCTTCAAAATACTCTCGCTATACTGGGAGATCCATTACTTCAAGGACCTTCTTAGCTATTTTTCTTTGTCCTCGAACTGTCTAGAAACAAGCAAGTACTCAAAACGAGTATGTACTGGATAAATAAACCAATGAATGGGCCAGCAGTTGGAGAAATGAGCACGTGAACTCCACGAGGTAGGAATCAGTCCCAGGTATTACCATCCCAATTTATAGTTGAAAAATCTAACAGTGAAAGAAAAGATGCGCCCTCTCTGCAGGTACAAAGCTGGGAAATTTTGATGTTGAGGTCAAGCCGCTGTAGGGTTCTTTACCCAACGGCATCAACGCACGACCAGCAGTCCCCCTGGAAGGTTCCGGAAAGGCAAGAATGAGCATAACGGACCCAACACCACATGTCAGGAAACCAAGGGGATTAAACGTTTAATGTCAATATTTATTTCTTATTTCACATCCCCGCCTTGGTTCCGAGAAGGATTTAAGGCAGCATGATTTATGCTCAGGAAGGCTGTGCTGATTAAACCCTCACATTCACGCACAGGAGGTAATGCATAGAAACCTCTCACGACACGGGTGTGACACGCTGATGGCTCACAAGTCCCAGGAACCCTGGGGGCTGGGGTCTACGCCTTTACCACTGGAAGGAAAAAAAAAACAACTAATGATTATTACTCATCAAAAGCAGTTTTTCAATAGACAAAATCTTTCGATGCGCTGGCTCTACTGAGAAAATGAAATAAAAGGCACTGCAGTGCACCACAATATCTAAAATTTATTGTAAAACCCATCTAAAATATCACAGAAACAATTTCTCCCTCGAGTGTTTTATGAACAGCAAATGGGAGGAGGAAAAATATTTTTACTGATACCCTTGAACTAAGTTTATAGAAATATGTATGTGTGAACATGTCATATTTAAGAGAAAAGTTAATAGAAATATCCAGAACCTCACAGCATTTTTTTAATTTGAGTTGGTAACCAACCAAATACCATAAAAACGCAATAACGAAGGCCATCTCATATACAAAAGATGCAAAATTTAATGGGGAAAAAAAAATCCTTTCAAATAACCACGCAGAAGCCCTGGCAAAGCAGTTACTATTCCCAGAGCATCGCCACTATCCCATCCTCCGGAACTATATTTATTATGACTTATTAGATTTTGGAGCAATTGTCCTCTGAAGAGCACAAAACGCTGCAAAATATTATCACTTTTAAAACTGTGCAAAAACTTTACGAGGAACACTTCTAAAGCTAAAGTACCACTGAAAATTGCCAGAGGAGATGGCAGGGAGAGATAAGGAAGTGGATGGAAAGAAAGACAGCAGGGAAAGGAAAAGAAGGAGCTAAGAAGAGGGCCCAGGGCGGCCGCAGGGAGAAGGTGTGCAGGGAACCCACAATCCCACTTCCAAATAAAGGGCTCCCAGGCTGCCCTGTTTCTCTCTGGCCCACAGGCTCCGGCTCCAGCCATCATGTATTCACTGGCCGTGTGGCTGCTGCCATGCAAGGTTCCCCACACTTGCAGAATATATTTCAGCTTCTCTCTCTGTGTGTAGAGAGGAGTCCATCTAAAATTAGTATCTTCTAAATGATGGTAAACGGAATATAAAGAACAAAGCCTCCAGTGTGGCCCTCCATTTCAAAGAGTGCTGAAGACGGCAAAAGGGACATCGGTATGTGTGCAAATACGAGTCACCAAAAGAGTTTGTAAACGCATCTAAAAATCAGTTAATTAATCCTCCCAAAACACTGCATAAAGACAGCCTTCCCACCCAGTGCACCGCATCCTCCACAGTGTGCAGGCCAGGCGTGCAGATGCTCACTAGGAAAAAAGGCGCTGCAATGTGGACCTAAACCATTCAGAGTATGCAATAGTCCTTCCGAGTGAAAAGTGTGAGGAAGCCCCACATCACTCCTCAGAAAGGAAGGCCACTAGGAAAGGGATTATCAGACCGGCAAACAGGTAGTTTCTCTTTCCAACATTAATCCACCAGGCTGACTCATCCTATGTCTCCCTACTCCAAAAACTAAAATGAAACAGGAAACCATCCCAACACGTCTGTACTTCTCAGACATTCATGACTGGTGATCCACGCCCAACACACATAACATCGGCATCCGTCTTCTTGCATTTCTTAACAGAGCTGACATGATTGGCAGGTGCTCATTTTAGTATTGCTACTATATTTATATATTTACCATGAAAATCAGCAGACACATACTGGAACGTTGTTAGGGGAAGTTTTCAGGTTTTTCCTAAGTGTGCTATAATACTAATTCCAAATTCCCCCAAAAGTGAGAAAAGATTGTACTTTATAAGACTCGTGAGAATACACTGGGATGTAAAATATGTTTCCACAGTTCGATGGTTTAAAGAGATAACGGAGCAGGCTGCAGATATAACTGATACCACTTTTATATGTGAACATGGGAGAAAACTCCAAAGAGAACTCCTACGACACAGAAAACTATGACAGTAGCCCAGAGTTCCAGAGCTGCTGAGGCTGTGGCCCAGCTCATAACTGCTCTCAGGCCGCTGGGCACAGGCAGGCTACCAGCCCTACAGAGATAGGGATAGACGTCCTGTGAAATGGGCTGTGCACCAACACAGACCCCCAGTCCCTTCATCACAGGCAGCCCTGAGAGTTGAAAGAGTCTTCCTAACTGTGCGTGGCAAACTTAACCTGACCAGAACGGACATGAAGTTACTGCTGGTCTTTCCTCACCCAAGTATTGTGACTATTAATCCATTTACCTGTAGAAAATCTCATGTTTAAGCTTGAGGATGTTGCAAAATATACAGTATATGCACAAAATTTCTTTTCAAAAATCTGAAAAGTTCTGAATTCTAAAACATATCTGGCCCCAAGGATTTCAAGTAAAAGATGTGGGACCTTCTTTAAAATGTGAACGAACTGGGGGCACACGCCACTTCCTTCAGGGTTGACCTGGAGTCCAGAAATAGAACTGGTGCCTGAAAAGCCTAGATCAGAAAACTCTCTTTTCCAATGTGCAGAACTACCTGTTAAAAGGGCGTGTTTCAGACCCTCAGAAATATCTACTAAATAAACAAATAAGATATATAAATAAATAAATAAATATATATATATATATATGTCAATGGAAAGTTGAGAAAGACAAACCTAACTCCAAATTAAACTTATTTTAAACTTCCCAAAATACATGCAAAACATCTTACAGCTACATGGTCTAAAAGGCCATCAGCAAAATCAAGTCCATTGAAACCATCAAATGTAAAAAGATACTAGAGTATACAACACATAGTCCCCTCGAATTTGGTTTTATTGGTGTAAATTACCTGCGTAGACACATTAAAACTCAACTGAGAGGCAAAGTAAAATTCCTGCTTGAAAGGTTCACAAATGAGGGAAATCTGGCCTCAATTACTAAAAAAAAAAAAAAAGTCCGGACACGGTGGCTCATGCCTGTAATCCCAGCACTTTGGGAGGCTGAGGTGGGTGGATCACCTGAGGTCAGGAGTTCAAGACCAGCCTGACCAACATGGAGAAACCCGGTCTCTACTAAAAATACAAAAATTAGCCGGACATGGTGGCCGTAATCCCAGCTAGTCGGGAAGCTGAGGCATGAGAATCGCTTGAACCCAGGAGGCAGAGGTTACTGAGTTCACACCACTTCACCTCAGCCTGGGCAAAAAAGCGAGATTCTGTCTCATAAATAAATAAATAAGGCATCACATGCACTTATTTTCCTTCCTAGGGATAATTTTTGAAGCCCTGTGAAGATCTAAAATTGCAGAGTGGACCAGGCATAGTGGAACACACCTATAATCAATCCCAGCACTTTGGGAGGCCAAAGCAGGAGGATCACCCAAGTCAGGAGTTTGAAACCAGCCCAGCCAACATGGTGAAACCCTGTCTCTACTAAAAATACAAAAATTAGCCAGGCGTGGTGGCAGGTGCCTGTAATCCCAGCTACTCAGGAGGCTGAGGCAGGAGAATCGCTTGAACCCAGGAGGAGGAGGTTGCAATGAGCCACGATCACACCACTGCACTCCAGCCTGAGGACAGAGCAAGACTCTGTTTCAATAAATAAATAAATAAAATTGCAGACTGCAGGCAGCAAACACTGTTTACACATTAGCCAGCAAGGAACAGGTATCTAAAAATGTCCTCTTGGGGTCAACCATGCTATTGAGCCTCACAGTGTTCTCATGTAGTGGACAGAAATGCAAAGATCTGGGGAGGAGCTCCAGGCTAGAGAAAGACTCACACCAAGCACCCGTGGAAATGACCTCCGAAGGACCATGCCCCAGGCAGGATCACAGTGTTGTCATAATGGGCTAAGGCAGCCCTGCTCCACGGCTACTCCAGCCTGAGCTGCCCCTGCCAGCACAGCAGCCTGAGATCTCAGCAGAGGAAGTCAGTGGGCACCACCTAGGCACCCACTCTGTACCAGACTTCGGCCCAGGCACCTACAGAGCCTCATCTGCCTGGAGCCTGTGAGGCCCACGCACAGTTCCCACCCTCCACCACTGGAGAGAAACTGCATCTCCTCACCTTCCACCCACTGCCAACCCAAAAACGCAGTCGGGCTGGTCTCCAGCCTGGGACGCACATTGAAAAATGCTGATATTTGGTTTTTTCCCCACAAGGGAACTGATAGGTTTTTTGAACTGGCTTATTTAAATATTATAAATCAAATGGTTCACCTCCCATCCACTGATGGCACTTACTTTGATAATCCATCCCATGCAGCTCGCATAGGGAACTTGGGTAAAATACAGTGTTGGAAGAGTATCTGTGAGTTTCCAGCCAAGAAATTTTCCACGCACTCCTTTGTTCTTATTTTTCTTGTAATAGCCAGAAAGGGCTCGTACCACTTCCACAAATCACAGGGAAGTCAGGGGAATCAGGTAAGAAAGACGACGTCTCTTTAATTTCACACGCATGATGTTTGCAACCACTAAGGTCATACCTGCGTGTGGTGACTGACAACTTTTCAGCTTGATTCAAAGCAAACAGCTGCTGGGCTGATTGCCTAGCAACTAAAAATTGATGGATGACCCTTAAGATGAATAACTACCATAAATCACCTCATTCAAACTCTCCAAGAAAAAAATTAAAAAACAATGGTTTTCATGACATTTGCTGAGCTCCATAATGTGCCATGATAAATTTGGCCTCCTTATGGATGCACAGTTGTGGTTGCGAAAGTTGAGTCACTTCTGTTTTTGTTTCCTGTTTCTTGTCATTCCTGATGCTCAGGACCCTTCATAAGGTGCGTTCCTAGGAACATGCTGCTGCTGCAGGAGGCAGCCCTGGGTGCCTGTCAGTCACTCCAGGACGGACAGGAGCTGCTGAATTTCTCATCACCAAACAGCTTTTAATCAGGAAACGGCAGTCTTACACCACAAAGATGGAAGGGGACTCCGTGCATTAATAACGGTTACAATACATTTAGTGTAATGATTTGACCTCGGCCAACATTATAGACGCCATGATTCATATGAATTTGATAAACTACTTCCTGTTTGTAGACATGTCATATGTTTCTAAAAGGCCAAGAATGTGCTTTTAACTTGCAAATAAACACAGACCTATAAACCATAATAGGATTGAGAGGAGGTCTTGGTATTTGTCCTCTAAAACACCCAGTATCACCACCATTATGAGCACTTCCACAAGTAGACGCATAATGATGAACAGATTATTTTTCCAGATGGTATTTTCCTGTTTTTACTTAACATCCAAAAGGAGGCGTGGGCAATTCCTTTCACCATCTTTCTTTGCCCCCTTTTCTTGTTACACTGGGTTTTGTTTGTTTCTTTTAGGTTAGATTGATGTTACATGGAAGGTAGTTTCCAAAAACCAGTCCACTGACTCAGGTTAGCACTTTGAAACCAAAAACAGCTTCCTGCTTTCTTCTTTCACCTACTATCACCAGCACCCAGGGTTGGCACGTCATAGACCACGCGTCACAGATTGTCACACTCACCTGTCTTCGCAAGAGCTAGGGCTTCCCCAAGGAGGGGGTTCAGTCCCTCAACAAGCACCGGGAGCTCTGACTAAGAGCCAGGAACTGTGCTGGGCTCTTGATGGTGGAAGGAGAACAAGATGGCCCTGCCCTCATGGAGCAGAGTGTCCACCAGGACATGAACAAGTCAGTGAGCAATCTTATTGACAGAGACACCCTGCACGGTGCGTACAGTGTGTGCCATTATACTAGAAAGGAGTTCACACCATCGGACTGGAAGCTCCCAAAGATGAGATGCATCAATCCTGGAAAGAAAGTTACTTTCATTTAACAGACTGTACAATTCCAAGAAACCTTCTCTATTTAAAAAGCCAAAGAGAGCTTTTAGGCTCTGGAGTACAAGCCACACTCTCTGAGCATCAAAGCTGAGGTGGACTTTGAGGAGGGCCTGCAGGTCGGGTGGCACCCACCGGCAGCCTAGCTCATGGATTACCCTGGGGATGGCATGTCACAAGACTGCCTGCAGGCCAGGGTAGCATGCCCAACACCTGCCCCACCCAGGGCTGACTGTGGCCAACCCCTCACTCACTTTGAGAGCTCCTCTACCCACCATATGCAACAAAAGCCCTGAAATGGAAAGATGAAATAAAACAACATTAGCAACAAATAAAATGCCTTAGTGGCCAAAGGGCCACGACCTAAGCTGCTCATAGCCACCGGCAGCCCCAGGTTTCTGGTCCATGAAGCATCTCGTTAGAAATAAAAGTGGGATGCGCCTTGTTTCCCGGTGTCTGCGTGAAGCCTAGATTCTGGGATCTATGCTCCTGGAAGAAAGGACAAATGCACTAGAACATCCCGCTCCACCATTTTCAAGGACTAGAGATGTGAGGACCAACCGTTGAGAGGCTCAACTTTGGATCCACCATCCTGTATACCCAGCTCCCTTAGAACCAACTCCCTGCTGAGCAAATGTCAATAACGCTGCCATCCTGAAGCAAAATGAAAAAGACTCATATTAATTAGGTCGACAAGACAGCTTATATTGCATATGCTACTACATTCAGGCATGTGACGATAACTCTGCATTCTCCCCACAGCATCATGCTCCTGACACGGGAGAGCTTGGGCTTCATTTGTCTTCCTAAATATAAATGGCCACTATCTGTAGCACTTAGGAGAGGTTAGCTGGCTTCAAATAAATAGCATCTTAACTGCTGCCCTGATAATGGTGGGCTCTGGGGTACATCTCCACTTCTAACACTATCAGGGTCCTATAAGGATGGAGTGGAGGCGATCCATTTGGAAAGCCATCTTTAATGCACATGTGTGTGGCCAGAGTCTGTTGCACCATTCACGCCTTCTCAGCGTTTTTGCCTGGGCTCTGATTGCCCTCGGTAATGCCTTCCTAGGTGGAACCTACAGAATAGGACAATTTGCATGCTGTCCCTTTAAGACTGAAATGCTTGTTTCCTTGCAGTAAGAAAAGTAAATCACGCTATAGTGAGTTGAGCTTTGAAAAAAGCATCCATCCATTAAAGTTCATGGATCCGCGTTTTCAGGTTGTCCCTCCCCTGGCTGTGTCTCAAGTTACAGCCTTGTACAACCCAAGTCTAAATAATATTCACCATGATAAATGACACCATAACTCCGATATCCACAATCAATCTTTGCTTTAAAGATACATCCATCTTCAATAATGTTGATGGGGATTCTGTAAAATGGGGAACGTGACTGTCTTCCAGACCTCCTAACGGCGGGGGAAGGAAGCCCTGAGTGATGGCTGTCAGCCCACATCTGGCTGCAAAAATAAATTAGCCTTATGCAGACAAATGAAAGGGCTAGCTCCGCCTAGGAAACAGCTACTCCTGAGCAATGGCTAATTTATAGGACTTCTTTCTGGAAAGTTCCTGGCGAAGGCAACAGTCTCCTTCACTATCTCTTTAAATGGTATCTGATGCTGTAAATAACTTCAGTGTGGTAGGGACTGTACGAAGTACAAAGGGGCGGGGATGAGAGAAACAATAACTTTTCTCACATTCTCACACATGATTACAATGCAAAACTCTACTCTTCAAGGGGAAAAAAATGTATTTTAGCCAAATGCTTTTATAGTTTAACACCATGCTCTCCTCTGGCTGATTATTTTTTCCTTTGCACTTTTTGGTGGTTTTCTAGCGGTTTGGAAACTCATATAAAAAGTAAACAATCTGGGGCAAAAATGGCCCTTTCTCTTCCTCCTCCAAAACATCCTTTTTTAGCCACTTTTAGACTCGAACCTCATCACTGTCTTTATGAAGGCGGGAATGGGGTTACAAATTCTAGGCAACAGAGAAAAAGAAGAAACATCTATCAGGTTTGGTAGGTGGTTTCAAAAATAGCCTGGAGTAAAACACTTATTAGGCAGACTCTAAAAAAAAAACAGAAGACCAAACTTCTGCCACAGGAGTGGGGGACCTATGAATTTGGATACCAGGGAAACGCTTTGCTGCTGGTTCTTTATGCCTCTGACCTTGTCTCACTGAGTATTCCTCAGGGCTTGAATCCTTCAAGACTGCTAGAAAGTGGGGAGATGCAGGGGGACCAGGGTCATGCTTTCTGTGGGGAAAGCCGGGACTTCACGGTGTGTCCCTACAGAGCCGGGGGCTTGTGTGTTCCTGGGCTTGGAACCATCACTCCTTTGGGTCTCCGAACCTTCCCAGGCAGGACCTCGGAGCTGTTGCAGCAGGCTGAGGTGGGGAGGGTTAATTCTGTGAAGGTTGAAGGACTTACAGTAATGCTCTGAAGACAGAAACATCACAGGCTTTCCTGGCAAGGGGTTCACAGAGGGTAGGAGGGACTGCAAAATGAACTCTCTCAGGCTTTGTCGGCGGCGTTTCCCAAGGCCCAGCCTGGCCTCTTTGATAAATGACACATGTCATTCTGTCAGGGGCTGACACTGCGGCTGGGAGGGCTGGTGATGCATGGCTCCGGGGAAAAGGAAATCAACTTTTTGGCATCGAGTGTGTCTGTGCCCTGTATGAGGATTTTGTTTCTCCAAAAGTGAAAGATAGACTTAGGATTAAAAAAAAAAAAAAAGTTGAAAAACAGATTGAACGACAGCTTACACTTAACATAAATTAACTCAGTCATGGCGAAATGTGCTAGCCTGTGATAAATAAAAGCTACATTAGTCAATTATTAATCACACTCTAACTTGTAGCCAGACCCATGACTTAAATCTGGGGCCAGAGCTGCTTTACAAACAGATAAGACAGTGCCTGATAGGCGTCTTCAGAGAGCAATCAAGAAGGAATCAAAGATTTCGTGGGCTCACCAATGGGAATGCATAGAAGGTTCTAGAACCACAGAGTTGGGTGAGTGAGGAGCAAGAAAAGACCAATCCTTTGCAGACACAGACTATCTACTGACTGGGTGAGGAAAATTAAACGTAACGGCTACATCCAGACACTTTTTTCTCCCCAATCAGGACTTATTTGCTTTGAATATGCAAGACACTTGTACACTGCAAACAAATGTTTATATTTCATATAATGTTTATATTTGTAAGATGTTGCCTTGAAAATATGTTGCAGTTTTGCCCCCACATCTACTGAGTTGCATCTTTTGAATCTGATGCCGGCTAAGGGGATTTTCCTAGAGATAGTACTAATTTCCAAACTAATTGCTTAGCACAGATTTATAAATTCAGCTTCACATTTTACCAAATTGCCATTTGACATCCATGTACACAAAAACGGGGCAAAGTGCAAACCTGCCTCTCCACCAAGTGGTTCTCTTTTGGCTCAGTTCTAAGCAACCCATCCAAAGAAAAATCAACATAGAGAAGCTACTCTCGAAAAATTATGGCTTTGAGGTATCACTATTCTTCATAATAAAGAACATTAAGTAAAACCCACCACCGGGATATAGTCTTCCATTAACTGCTGTCTGCTGTGCTCAGGATGGCGGGCGAGCCCACCAGCACCTCTCCTTGGGAAAACCTTCCCCCTTCAGGCTCGGAATGTGGAGGATGGTCAGCCGTCTCATTGTCAGCCCTACGTGATGACGAGTTTATTTCCACGACAGTAGAGCCCTAATTTCTAGTGCTCAGAAGACCTGCTGAGGCTGTGGAGGACTTTTGATGTTCCAAAGGGCACGCTGAGGTTGTGGGGCAAGCGTACAGAGATGGGCCAGCTCACAGTCAGAAGAAAGTGGCGTGGACAGGCCATCACGCTGACACATGGACAGAAGCGATCACATCTCCAACTCTCCCACAAGCTCCACGTCATGTGCACCTACCGCCAGGCCTCACTCGCAAACAGTAGGTGTTCAAGAAATTGCTGAATTCAATTCAAAATATTTAATTTTTCTTTAAAAAGCTAGAGGCAAGTTTCCAGCCCCATCATCCATGATTGAAGGTGCCCGTGAACCCAGGACGCATTTCCTAGAGGCCTGTGCATCCACCATGCATGTCCACACCCAAGAATGCTCCTTGTACAGCTTCTGCGTCTCACGTGCACTGACATGTCTACATAGGCCTTGATATGAAAATGGCACGACGGCCCGGAAGTTGTTGATTTCAGCTTATTTCCAATTTTATAAGTAGAAATAAACGCAAATTTTACCAAAAGCAAATTCTCTAAGCACAACCAGCTTTTCTAAAAAAGAAAAAAAAAAAAAAAGGACAGCTGTTGCTTCATGACGGCGACTTCCTCTAACTCAGGGGTGCTAAAGATGGGTGCAATGAATCGCATGGTTGTAGAATAGCACACGTTAGGAATTCTCTAATAATATAAGCCCTTTGTTTACAGAGAAGGAAACTGAGGCTTGAGAAAGAAAACGGAAAAAGAAATTAATGAAAGAACAAAGACCCAGGCCTCTACCCTACAACCAATGCCCGCAGCACCCCTCCCCGCTGCCCTGTATCCTGTACTGTGTGCAAGCATTGATTCAAAGTCAACCTTCTGAATTTAAACATGGACAATTAACAGGCAGGTTCCAAATCGAGTCCAAATGTTTAAAATAGCCGATCAGGCCAATGGTTTCTTAGATGGCTATAAATAAGAGTCGTGCAGGGAGGGGGGATCATACATTAAAATCTGGGCTGATGTTTAAACTTCTCCCTTCCTCCAGCTGAAATATAATTTTTCTTTAGTCCATAAAAAATTCAGATAGTGTGCAGAATGTTTATATATTACCAAGGTCTCTCTTTAAAAGGTTTATACTTTTACTTTATGACCTGTCCTTGATTTGACACTTCCGCTCATCAGAAAGGGATTTATAAAATAATCCTGAAGGTGAGGAACAGACATCTGTCAGGGACTAGCTGGGTTTCACGATGCGAAATTTAAGAAGAGAAAGAAATCCTGTTAAGCTCTCTTTAGTCACCAATAGACATCAAAGGTAATAATTAAAGAAGACAGACGTCATAAAACATAAATTTATGTCTCTTTTAATAATGCACAAGCACCGTAGTGTGTAAAACATCTATTAGGTTGAAAGAACATGAAAGTGTTCCAGTAAGAAAAATCTATGTTTTGTTTTGGGGTATTTTCCCTTCCTTTAAAAAAAAAAAAAAAAGTGAGGATCTTTTTTTTTTTTTTTTTTTTTTTTTTTTACAAGTTTAAACTGAAGTCTTTCAAAACCTTTGCCATCTGTGGGTACATGAACTATGAATGACCCCGAATGATTTGCACTCTGCTCAGAATCCCTTAGAAAGCACGGGAAAAAGTATCATTAAGAATGACTGATGACTGTCAGTCATGGTTGACCTCATCCAGGCTTTGGTCTCTGCCTCAGTAATAAGCTGGCCTTTATTAGTACCAACACTCCATAAAGGGGGTGTGTTTAGTCACAGGATAGTGGCCTTCTAATGCCCATTGCTTCTCTCTGGAAGATTGATTAGTGCTCATTTTTACTGCCTTCCCAGCACATGCGGGGCCAGGGCTGCAGAGAATCAGGCCTGCAAACTACAAACTCGAGTGAGGAGGTGGGAAAAGGATGCCTAGCAAGAGAGGCGGGGTGCAGAGTGGGGGACAATTTTTTTTTTTTAAGAAATCTGTCTTTCAAAAAAGCCCCAACCACAAAACCATATGTATATTCGATTCCAGGGCCTGGAGAAGACAGGCCAGGAAAGCAACTGTCTGTCGAAATGGAACTGAAGGAGCCACTTATGTGTTAACTTGTCTGAAAAACAGAAGGGGATCCTGGCCTGCAACTCCCTCTCTCTAAAATCAGCAGTTAGGAGCAAATCAGTGAGGAGGCTGCCTGCAGAATTAGGCCTCATAACCAGCCTGACATCAAAATACAAAGATGTAATTATTACCCATTAAAACTGAACATGTGTGAAACTAAAAAAATCTTCCCTATACAAGCACATAAAAACCCATCCACCACTTTTGTATTAAACTACTAAATTATTTTTAAGAAGCAATTGCTATAGAAACAGACAAACGAATTTATATATATATATATAATTTCCATGTATCCCTAAATCCCTTGTACCGCCTCCACTCTCGTTGAGATAACTGAGTGCTGTGAATTCCCAACAGGAAGAACTGAGGAATAAATGTATTATTATCTTCATCATCACCCTCACACCCATCATGAGATATCAAGTGCCGCAGTGCTGGGGGGAGCGGGAGGTGCACCGCAGAATACTCCGAGCAGGTGCTCTGCAGAACAAATGAAGGAAATGATCCCATGTGGATCTCCTCCATTCCAAATATGTCCATAAACAAATTTAGCTCACAGGGTGATTAATTTGCAGAGACCCTGTGGGAATAGGCCAGACTCTCAGTAGTCTAATGCCTTCAGCCAGTCACTCCCAGAAATTTAGCCAAACACCACAACAAGATCTTACTTTCAGAAAATTGCTTGAGAACCTTGGGATTAGGTTACCATGTATACGGGCACCTACTGGATTCAAAAGAGTCTCCACAAAAAATAGGGGAGTGGAGGGGGCAGTCTTTGAGAACTGGGTTTAAACATAGTCTGCCTGGTGCAAATAGTTATCATCTCATTTTGGATAATTCGGAGTAAGCCAGAGAGAAGGAGGACAGAAAGCCCTCTCCCGTGATCTCAGGACAGGGTGGCTGTCACCAGCATTGAACCTGAGCTCCTGGAGCCCCCAACCCCTGGACCATCCCTCAACCCCATTCCACCAGCTTCTCGGAGCTCTGAGTAGAGAGGGGAGGAGGAGTTGAGAAGAGAAAGGAGACAACGATCTTTTGTGACCATCGCAGTTTTAAGTTAGTTCTCCTTGAGAGCTTTTGAGACGCTAGTTTTTCCAGTATTGAAAAGTGAGGAGAAAAGACAAGTCACAAACTCCCTCCCCCGCACCTACTCTCCACCTGGGAATGAGATCCTTTCTGCTTCCTGTTTCTAAAATAAATTCTCATTACTGATTTTAAATTCACAAATAATACAAGGTCAATACCTGCTTAAAAAAAAAAAAAAGTCAGGCAACTTTTCTGCTGCAAAAATAAAATGCTGCAAGGTAGCACAAGCCCCCTTTAACACAAGCACACAAGCCACGCCGCTACAAAACACAGACCTTTGTGTGCGGCTTCCTTTTAAAACTGCCAGTGCGCTAGTTTCATTAAGATTATTAGTGTTTCATATACAGACAATGCACCAAGCACTAACAATCTGAATCACTTCCTGGCTGCCTTAGAATACTTATTAGAATATTTCTTTCCCATTACTTTCTAGAGTTATAGCAGTTTCCTTCAATTAAAAAATTTTAAAATATATACATATATATTCGTATATATACGTATGTATATAGTCTCCAAGTTTGAAGGTAGTTCAAG